>NC_139599.1:6585594-6873094 GCF_946808225.1 Silurus aristotelis
AAACGCATTCATACCAAAATGCATTCGGTACAGGGCTTTTGGTTCGTGTGCAGTCCTTTTTAGGTGCAGAACATAATTAAAATCGCTCAGGAAAATCCCTTATGAAGTGGTGGACTGTAAGTTTGTTTAGTCTCTGCCTCACACAGTGAGTGCATTTTTTAATTATAATTATTATACTAGAAAACATACACAACAATGCCACAATGTCACTGTGGCTACTTACTCCTTACTGGAAATGAGTTTTGTTTTCAGCATGCCCAGCTTCAAGAATTTTCCTTAAAAGAATAAAATCCTGACAATTTTACATATAAAGGGAGTGATTGAATAACGGCTGGGAGAAATGAAGACCTATGTTAAATGTTGAAATAAGAATGTTGAAATAAGTAGAAAAGTTCTTAATCAGTAGGTCATATCTTAAGAAAACTAAATATTAAATGTGAAACACGTGCACGCACACAGTTACATACACATCTATTATCCAAATGGGGTCTGACATATTTAAACAATTATATTTTTCCATTTACTTTACATTTAATCGATTAATCAATATAATAAAAAAGTATATTTAATTCATTTGATTTATTCTATTTCATTTTTATAAAATATAATTTTATATATTATTTAACCAAGCAGGCTTTTTATTTAAAATTGTTTTTAAAATGTAAACTGTTCAAATGTTAATAATAATAATTATAATAATAATCATAATAAACTGAGTTGCATTTTTTCCTCCTAACTGAACCAAAGTTTTACCGAACCGCGACCTAAAAACCGAGGTACGTACCAAAGGGTGAATGTTGTGTACCGTTACACCAATAATCAGTACAGTGTTTCATTACAAATAAAACAACAAATTGAATGATAAACCAAACAATTACAATTATTTAACTGTATTTTAAATATATTTGTAATTAATGTGGTTTGGATATACTGATTCTGGTAGTTATAACTGTCAGGAATCCACCTGCCACGCCCCCTTTGGTGGCTCTCTATGCCTCCGCTCTCCCTAGAGCTCTAGGTTTAATCACACACACCTGGAGCTCATCATCACTCATGCCTCCACTCTCTCTGGAGCTCCAGGCATAATCACGCTCACCTGGGGTTCATCATCACGCCACCCCGCTTCTATATAAGCTCCTTATTCACTCCCAATCCCCGTTCGTTATTGTATGTGCTGGACTTTACGTGCTGCATGCTTTTGTGTTCCGGGTTTCACACAGGACTCTATGCGTCCGTCCCTTTCGGACTTCACAATCCCGTAGAGGCTGCGCTTCTCCTCTGCGCGCATCTCGGATCAGCTACGCTTCTTTTCAAACGCACCTCGGACTTACTCAACCGAAGGACGTGCGTGTGCTTGTGTGTATCTCTCTCCATCACTCTTGCTATTAAAACCCGAGCGAGCTGTTCTCCGGCTTCCGCCTCCTATTTTGCTGGCACCCTGACAATAACACATTATACTTTGTAATAATGGTATAATGAATTGATGGGTTTAACTTGACAGATAATATGAAAAATACCAACAGACCACTGCCATACATGCTTTTGTCAAAGGCATTTGTGAATTAAGCTCTACAGGATTAGGCCTTCAGTGATAGAAGTATCTATTGCAAAAGGTTACACAGTGTTTACTGTTATATGATAAGCTGCTGTTGTCCGTTTCATTGTAACAAGTCAAGTTAAGCTTATTTCTATAGCACTTTTCACAACAGACATTGTCTCAAAGCAGCTTTACAGAAATTAACAGTTAAGGTGAATGGTGTGTATTTATCCCTGATGAGCAGCCATGGCGACTGTGGCAAGCAAAATTTCCTTATGTTATGATGTTATGAGGAAGAAACCTTGAGAGGAACCAGACTCAAAAGGGGAACCCATCCTCATTTGAGTGACATCAAGACTGTGATTATAGTCTTTAAACAATACAGAACACTGGAGAGTGAGAACTAACATGAGCACCGGAATGTAAGATTATGAGTAATGTTCTTTATACAGTCTTTTAAAGTCATTTGTGGTTATAAAACTAGGAGCTACTGAGCAACTCATAAAATAGCACAACAACATTTGCAATCATCATGGTACGTCTCTAGATGGTTCGGGATGTTTGCGGGGTCGGCATCTACTTCTTTAAAGGTCCACAATCTTGAAAGGAATAGAAATTATTTGTATGGTAGAGAGTCACATTTGGATGAAGAGTAAGCCTGGTTCTCATCCTTTGAATTCTCACACGTTTATTGACAATATTCAGCACCTGCCAGGACACGGTCATTAAAAATTATAGATTTTAGCAATAAAATTAAATATGCGAAAGTTCTGTTGTTCCTGTATGTGTGAGTATGTACGCTTCTGTGATCAGCCGCACCCTCAGGCCTCCCACAGCTGTTGGAGCACAGCGTTTTTGTGTGTGTGTGTGTGTGTGTGTGTGTGTGTGTGTGTGTGTCTGTGTCTGTGTCTGTGTCTGTGTGTGTGTGTGTCTGTGTGTGTGTCTGTGTGTGTAGACCCCCATAGGGGACAGCTAAGCTTTTTCACTCTCTACCAACCTCTAAAATGAACTCATTTTTTCTGTAATAAATAATCATTTTGAACACTTTATTCATGTTTTTCTTGACATTTAACTGACCATTTTCTAAATTATTTATTAAAATAGTTTACTACTGTTAGAAACTACTGTCAAGTACACTGCCTGTAAAAGGTTGCTCTTTTATTGTTTTTAAGAGACACATGCTTGTTCCAATTAGTCTTCATCATGGAATGGCAGCCATGTTGTCCAGTGTATGTTGTGTATATGACTGTGGATGTGAGGCAGTCTTCTTACATCTTCTCTCCTGTTGTTTCATAGTCTTACTTAAGTTCTTCTGTTAGAAATGTCAAACTTGGACTCATCTATCCATAAAACCTCCTGCCTTTCATTCACCATCCAATTGTTGTGTGAATTACACTGTAGGCTTCATTCATGTGTGTAAACACTAATAAAAATGATTGAATGCGGTTTTAGCAAAATAATCATCGCTCTCTGATCAACTTTAATGTCAATATAATCCCCAGCGGGATTATAATAGTGTTTGGGAATAAATAAGCCTTGGCCCAGTGAAGTGAGCAGGGATGGTAAAAGCAGGGACGCAGCGGTTACATTTCCCAGAAAACCCAGTAGCGCCTTGAGCAAGTGCTTTAACCCTTGAAAATTCCAGATCCTGGATTGGAACCACCGTCGCTTGGAAATTCTTTTAGATGTCTGTCAATGAATAAATCTAATGTCACGTAAGGATAATGTTAGTTTTGCTTGGAGGCAGTTCTTGCGCTAAAAATGTGCTTGATTAATAGCGGAGTGTAATGAGGTGAAACGTTGAGTTTGATCTTTAAATGGTTTTTGCTGCTCCATCAGTAGGAAACTGTGGTTGGAATCCTGAATGGTCCTCCTGTTACTTGTGTGTGTGTGTGTGTGTGCGCGCTCTTGTGCGGCCACTGTTTCCTATGTTGCAGGCATCAAATGTTCCCCTTATGGTAAAAAAAAAACAAGTACATTTTGAAGTTGTGGTCATTTAGCCGCCCCCCTTCCTCAAAATGCAAGTTTTGTTTGGAACAAAACAAACTGAGGGGAAGCAAAGGCTGAAAAAAAAGACAAAATGGATAAACCACAAAAGAAAGCGACACATGCCAGCGGTCTCATCTTAAACTCTTAACAATACACATGGAGAAAGGACAGTGTTTTAGATTCAGACCATTACAAAGGACTGCTTAGTCTTATTATGAATTACATTACACATAATCTAAAACTAGTAATAAACATTTATTTTTAAATAGTGAATATTTATAGGGTTATTGAGATAAAAACTTGTGAGAAAATCTTGATAAGTATATATATATTCATTCATAGTGAACGGAACAATTTAATAAATTGAATATGTGTCAGGTCTACTATTAATATATAAGTCCAACAGTTGCATCAATAGAGAATACACAGGGAAAATACAGGGTTCATTTACTGGGTGAACCATTTTTGATTTGTAAATCACCTGCATATATTTTTGATGCAGGATGTGACTTTTTACTTGCTATCAAATGTAATACGATGTCACATAAAGACAGACAATTGCAAGATGACGTCTGAATAGAATTTATGCAAACTTAAGTTGCACATACAGTAACTCGGTTCAGAATGACTAAAATGCTTTGTCTGAGAGCGAAGTGTTTGGTAGGTATTCATTTGGTTTCTTTGAATTTTCCATTTTTATCCTCAGGGTGTGCACACTTGAAATCCGTTCTGTGTTCCTTTCACTTTAGGTACAAAAGCATACTGAAATACAACTAAGCTCCAGTGCCTATTTTCTGGGTGTGTAGTGTCTTTAAAAAAACTTTAAAACCTGACTTTTTCAGGTATGCTCAACTGATTCAGGTGTGTTGTTTGTGAGTTCAGAGCTATAAATCTGATTATTTGAAAGAGAACAAAGAGGAGAAGCAGACAGTATGGGGAGAGTGTGATATGAGGTGTAACAGTTTGGGTCCACTGTGGGAGGAAGTGAGGGACTGCGTGCTTGTTAGACGTGAATTATCTCGGAAGCGTTTCATCTACATTGTGTTTCTGTGTTTTGACATTTATATAGACTCAAAAGCAGGTGTATGTTTGTATTGGCTAGAGTTTTTTTCCCCTCCAGTCCTTGGTGCATATGCAAATTCTTACACTTTTCATGTTTTGTTTTTGCGGCTGTATCTTTTTTATTTCTTGAATGCAGGGTTAAGGTAGCTGGGATAACAAAGCTGAATGATTCAGCACACACACCAGTTCCAAAAAAAGACACTATGTCACACACAAGGTCACTTGTGTGTGAAGGGATATGAGATTGTGTAATGACCAGACTGTAACACTGATGCCATAGCGTGTGGTTATGCTACCCTCTAGTGGTAACTGTAATATTTAAACACCATTGTTTAACTGATTTCTTCCTTCTTTCTTTCTTTTTCTTTCAGGCTCAGCTGGCGCTAAACAGGGGAGCTCAGGCTGTCATTTTTGACATCACTGACAATGTTCACGCTGCTAATGAGGTAAGTGAGTGTGTATCCGGGCGAGGAAATTGCTAAAGTCGCTAGCCTGAATGGACAGTGAATAAATGTGTTCCTCACACTCTGTCACACAGTTGAACTCTGGCTACCTGAAGAAGCCAGTGGTGATGGTGAAGGCAGCAGATGCTGAGGAGCTGATGGGACTGGTCAATAAGAATGAGGAGGCCAAGGTCGAGATCAACATCATGATGGAGACACCAAAATGGGTGAGCATGCACACACACACACACACACACACACACACACACACACTCACACACACATGTGCATACATACACAACGAGAATGGAAACAAAGAGTGTTCACTTTGACCTCCTTGCTTTGTCCCCTGCTCTAGCCTCAATATGAAGTGGGAATCCTCTTGACGGTCGTCTTGGTTGTGCTGTCAATCATTATGATTTTTGCCTTTCGCTCTCGCTGCAGGTCTAACCGAACTTGGGTAAGCATGTCACAATTTTTTGCGCACATGATTTGCCTACACGATTTGTGGAGTCGTTTTGCTCCAAGTCCAATTTAGTAAGCCATTTCTCCTTCACATCCAAGTCAAATCCAAGGTTCAAGTGTTACTTAAGGCAAATTCAGTTATGTGCAGGCCAACCTTTAAATTCAAGTCAAGTCCAATATCATACCCCAGGAAATTCCAATTACTAAGTACACTGTTTAAGCAAATTCCAAAATCAAAACCTAGTCAAATCCAATGTTAATTTAGGAGTGACAGCCAAAAAAATGTAAAATAAAAATTTAATCCAAGGTCTAATCCAGAGTTCACGTCAAAGTCTATGTTAAATCCAAATAAAATACTGCATAATGTTTGAGTCAAATCAAAAAGTCATATCAAAGGCCATAAGACCTGAATAGGGTCTCTGAGCATTTTGTAGTGTTTATATTTCTTGTGACAAAGCTGTTTTTTTTTTTTACACATTTGTGCCATGTTGCTATTATTATAGTAATTTATCAGGCACTGCTCTAAATTGTAGGGCCGCAGTTCCTTATTTGTAGTTAATGCAGTCCTGCTAGATGAAAAGGTTCTAATATAAAACCTTTTGTACCTCCTTAGCACACACTATTGTAATTGAGACTTATTGAGCCACGTTGTGTCACATCTTCCAGTACATGATGCAGTGAAATGCAGTTAAACCATTTAGTAAAGCTTTATGCAAAACAGTCCATCTGCCCCACTGTGTTCGGCTGAATAGCAATAGTGAACTTGTATTCACTGTAATCAAATCCATGTAAATGTCATAAAAACACCCACCCACTGTCAAGTAAAAGGTGGTGAGGCAGCAGTACGCAGCTACAAAATTTGCAAGTGCACATGCACCATAACACCTTTGGCATTTTCACTAGATCAGTGCAGTGAATTTTATAAGTTACCGTGGATTAAATAATCCACAATTATAATACAATTCAAGCATACAGAATACAATTTAAGCATATAGCTAAAAACAGAATGAAAACCCATCAAATAAAAGGAGTATAGCATTAAGTTGCCAATTTTACATATTTGAATGGTTTGTATGTTTGAAGAATTGTATTAAATAGACCCAGAATGATTTAAACTCCTCTGCAGTTTCCTGTTATATAGAATAAGAGATTTTGTAAGCTTTTATGACACCTCAATTTAAATCCTTGCTTTCTTACCTGGTTCTCAGGACTCGGTGCACCAGCAGACCATGCGGGCCATTAGCAGGCTGGAGACACGTACTTACAGCTCTCAGGGCTGCTCGGGAGGATCCCATCATTTACGTGGTGGCCAAGGGTCAAACAGCAGTTCCAGCTCTGGGCCTATGTGTGCCATCTGCCTCGAGGAGTTTCTGGATGGACAGGTGAGAGAAGAAATTGAGAAAGAGAGGAAAAATTATATTGAAGATAGATATGAATATATAGAAATGTAGCATCTTGCAATCCAGCAGATGTTTATAATGCACACATGTAACTGCATTAATTCGACAATTGCATCCATGAAAATTTGTCCATGATGAACAGGATTTCTGATGTTTCTTCTCTCCACCTTCTAAGGACCTAAGGATCATCTCATGTGCACATGAGTTCCATAAGGAGTGTGTCGACCCTTGGCTCCTTCAGCATCGGACCTGTCCACTTTGCATGCACAACATAATGGGTAAAAAGTACCAGAATAACCGACAAAGAAATAATCATGAAAACGTGCAACCATGAATAAACAACAAATGAAAATTAAAAAAGAGCCCAGTAGCATATCTAGTTGTTTTTTTTTTTTAGAAGAGTAGTAAATGTACAGTGCATCACACTTGGCTATACCACTGCTTTTTTTTCCTAATCAAAGGCTTTTTTTTAAGCAGGTTCAGAGCCAAGTGGCCGTCGGCCTCAGAGAACTCGTGGACATCCTCCTCCAGAGCACAGCCAGGCTTTTCTTCACCCACACCCACAACATTACTCAGCTTCTCATTCTTTTCCCCAGCACCCCATTCCTTTCTCTCTACGACCGAATTATCCTCGCACCCTCTCGGGACCCTATCCCCAGCTGGGAGCCTATGGTGTCTCCCCATCCTACCACACTCGCTTCTTGAGCACGAGCTGCAGCTATCATCTTTCCGCTGAAGGGCACCGTGCCCGACCTCGGCACAGCTGCCGAAATGTTGGGCACCACTATACATCGCCACGTCGTCCGTGCCATCACTGCCACGCTAACCGGACACGACATCAAAACCATCAAAAAAACCTCCGTCACGGAGGGTCTCAGGGGTGCCAGGATGAGGGCAGCTGTTCGGGGGCCAGCTATGGCACGGAGCGCAGTGGCTACTTCCCTGAAGGACCTGGCAGTGACTCAAGTTCAGGCCCATGCCACGGCTCATCCAGTGACTCAGTGCTCAACTGCACCGACGTAAGCTTGCAGGGTGTCTATGGCAGCTGCTCCACCTTTCGTAGTTCACTCAGCAGCGAGTATGACCCATTTGTCTACCACAGTGCCGGTTCTGAAGGTCCGACAGGTAGTATCAGGCCTCGATCTCTAGATTCAGGAGTTAATCAGACTAATGGAGGGCATGGATTTGAAGAACCACAGCAGCAACAGGCTGTATTCAGCCATGTGCACTACCATAGACACAGACACCACTATTACGAAGAGGGCGAGCCCAGCCAAGGACCAGGACGAGGCTCTGATGAAGATCAAGGGACTGCAGGAGGAGAAGCAGCAGGCAATTCTCCTATGAGTAAAGACTCAACTTTGTGTCAGGGGGCTCATGTTGCCTGCCATTGCCCCAAAACGGACCCTATCGACAGGTGTGGACCACCTGGTGGGGGGGAGGATCGGGACCCAGCTCCTCCATCCCCCAGTTCTTCCTTGCCTGCCACCTCAGTGCTAAACCCTGCACCAGCCTGCTGCCACCCAGGGCACCCGCACTGCCAAAAAAATACCCCCTGCAGTCTGGAAGCTTCTGTCCCACCCATGACCGCTGTGCACTTCCATCAAAGAGTTAATTTACAGGATGATTGCAGCATCCACATTCACTATGGGCAAAGTCCTGCAGGTTACTGCTGCCCCCCTCCTCTGGGTGCAACATCCACACTGCTGCCCGTACCAGTAATCCTGGACTCGGGCGGGCTGTCAGAGTGGCCCTGCTGCAGGGGGGCACGAAGGGGGTGGCAAAAGCAGGTGCAACAGGCTCACTCTGAGCCACAGCTAATAGGGACAGGCACTGTTTTGGACACACCTCTGTGCAGAGGGCATCACAGTGCTGGGCACGAGCTGCCCACAGACATCTGTCTCTACTGCCAAAGTGTACGCAATAATCAGGGTGAGTTCAATGTGTCAAAGATCAGAAAGGTTTTATTTTGTTTGATGTACAGATATTAAGCTCTTAAGTAGTATAGTACAAATAATAATTAGATAAATGAAAACCAGATAATAAATTACTGAGTGAATTAAGTGAAATACATAAAAAAAAAATTTAAACAAACTATTAATTATTATGCTCTGAAATACTAAATTCATGTTAACAATAGCAGTTGTCTTAAACCCTATGTAAAACTGTAAGTATCGTACCTGTGAGCCGTCCGGTTCTAAAGAGTGCGTGTGTCTTGTTTTACTCTGCATAGGATCAGAGGAAGAGTCTGGTGTATGAGAACTCTCTCCATCCCCAAACCTCACGCTGCTACACAAGAGCCGACATGGACAAACAAACTGGTCGTCTCTTCTTCTCTTTTTGTCTTTCACTCACCCACTTTTGTCACAGTCTTCCAAATAATTCCACATCTCAAGACAGGCATCATTTCTCAGCATCGCTCTGTTCCCACTGTTGTTTTGTAACTACGTCTGATGCTCTTAGAAAAAAATTGTTCTTTAGATGGTTTCGTTTTTAGATTTTAAAAGGGATTTTATTTCGCTTGTTTCCTGTCGTTTTTTTTATTGAAACCTTTTACTAGAGGATTCTCTAAGAGGCAAATCAACTTTTTGCTAAGAGTATGTTAGTTAAAACTCAATTCCAGCAGGTTGTAATTGATGGTTATTGGTACTATTGATGTATTATGTACTTATAACCCAAGGTTCTGAATTTTTCGTTTTCATGTTTACCCTGCATTACTCAGTGAACCGGGGGATGCTGGATAAACTTTTACAAAAGTGTGAACATTACTGATCCCACATTGTTTTTGTTTTGTTTCAGAAACCATTAGATATTTCATTAGAGCAAAAAGAGTCCCTGAATTCCTCAGTTACCTCCATGTTTTACTGCAAGCTGGGGTAGCAGATGCAGACCCCTGTCTTCAGAAAACAAGAGAATATTATGTTATTGAAGAAAAATAATACCCATGGTGATTTTGTATAGCCGTTACAGGCAATACTTTTATCCCCCATATGATGTAACATCCTGTCTGCTACTAGAACTAGGAATTAGACCCATTGGCACCCTTTTACTCATTTGATTTTATCTTTGCAGAACACTGAACACACCCAAACATATGATATCATCATGATGTCATTCACTGTTCGTGCTGCACATGAAACAAGCGCCTCTCTTTCTTTCTCTGTTTCTCTCTCTCTCACTCTCTCTCTCTTTTATTCTATCTTTCTTTCTCTCTCCAACCTACCTCAGATAATCAGAAAAGTCCTGTTCACATCACGGTACTTCAAAAGTAAAGCTCTTGCATGGCACCCTCTCTGTTTACTTCTGATAAGTAAAAGATAGAGTGCTTTACATAATGTCTCCTAAAAAAAAAAAAAAAAAAAAAAAAAAAGTTCAGTGACTGTTTGGAGGTCATTTAGGTTTCGGGTCTTGTGCTCATTAACTTGAGAAAGGCAGCTGTTGTTTGTGTCACGTTTTTTTTTTTTTTTTTTTTTTTTTTTTTGTATTTTATGTCCTGTTTGTGTTTTCGGCTAAAAAGAAGCAAAGTGACTGAAAACTTTACGGTTGGCAAGGATTTCAGAACCTACTTTTGGTCATTTTTATGACTTCTTGTCATTCAGCTTGGGCTGAGGAAGCACTAGAATTACCCATAAGTACATGCTTTTACCTCTGACCCTTTACCTCGTGTATGACTCGCGTACGGATATGGATCATTTCAGAAACGGCCTGCAAGCTTGCCGAAGGTGCCTCTCTTTTTTTTTTTTTTTTAGTTACTACAAGATTTTCAATGTTTTCATTACTTCACAATGCTCTATTCAGTGTTCCTTCTAAAGTCGGTATGCATTTTTCCTTGGAAATAAATATTACAGTATGTTCTATTTAGAATACCTGAACAGCATGTTGCAGTCATTATCCATTTTCATAACCAGCAGGCAATGTCTATTATTAAATATAGAAAAACACTGACAGTTGTCAAATAATCAACATGATTTTTATGCCAAAATGATTATTATGATTCAAATTTGCCATGTCTTTACTTATTTGTTGACTTTGTTTGTTTTTTTTTGCCCTGTACTTTTTCACATGCAAAAATTTCAAATGTTCATTTCCTCTTTCAAGGTGAGCCTGGCTACAAAGGGGGGGGTTCGATTGTCACCTTTTTAAAAGGTTAAAACTTTAATTCGTAAAATCGTACATCAGGTCATTGTTGTATATAGATAAACCATTGAATTAAACCTTGAGGGTTGTTATTATTTTTTAATTTTTTTAAGAAATGAAACCACTATTGATCTTATTCATTTCAAATGGAGATATTTAGAGAGAGAGACTTATTTAAAGTTAAGAATGAAATAGTAAATAATAATAATAATAAAAAAAGAAAAGGATGAGAAATCCTATCTTTTCAAACGTCAGACAGCTGTTTGATTGTCTCATGCAGTCATGTTGTCAAATAAACCTTACTTTGTGCCTTGAATTACCATGAACCTGCCTTTACAGAAGACCTGCTTTGCACATCTGCGTTGCCTTTACATTCAGTGTCATGTCTGCCGGAACGATCTTTCATTGCAGGCTTTGTCTTAAATTTACAATTTCACATGCAGCACTTTGGAAAAAAGTACAAAACAAAATGTAAGAGTGAAACCTGAAGCAAAACAAGCTAAGCATTATGTAGCCACCAGTACTGGGAAAGATCATATAAATCAACGAAATGTCATTGAACACTAAAGGGTGAATTTTCTTTCTCTTTTGTTTATTTTAATTTTTTTACTTTCATTTATTTTCTCGCTTTTTTCTGATGCCCAATGAGCTGAAACTGCCTTTTGAATAGAGCAAACTCCCTCCAGAAAAATCCAGGAGGGATATGCCAGTATATTTTCAATATTTTGTGTAAAAAAAAAAAAAGAGAGAGAGAAAGAAAGAAAAAACATTAATGAGATAAAGTGTTGTATTTTATATATAATAGACATTTTTTTATATAATAAAAAAAATCAATATGGTAATGTCACTAATATATTTATTTACTAATATATTTGAAATATATGAAAATGAAAAATGTCATTTTTTCCCTTTTTTTTTTTTTTTTATCTTTATGAAACTTACGACTGCCATCATAGATGTATCAACTTAGCATCATTCCAATTATATGCAAATAAATTATTTTTAAATAAAAAGATGCAACTTGTGTTATTGAGGTTTTTTCAGATGTTTGGCTTTAGCAGATGCATGATGTCTTGAGGTTTAAGCAAAGGAATGTATACTGTACTTTACATCTCTTTCAGGTGCTATATGCTTTATGTAGTATACATTTGTTTTTATTCACCATCTTTATCGTCTCAAATTTACGGAACATTATTCATAAAAATGCATTACGGGTAAACAGAGAACCAATCAGAAAAGCAACCTAAAAAAAAAGGCAGCATAAGTCTCCCACCACCATGTTTTACTTTGCAGACTGTATTCTCAGGGTAGAGATTTCAGACTTTTTGTTCCATAGACAAAAATGTTTAGTTATAGTCTTTTTAGATCAGCTAATTAGTGGAATCAGTTGTGTTTTAGGGATTTTACCACTAAGAATATGTACTAAATACTTATGCAAACAATACTATTATTCTTCCCAACTACATTATTTAATTCAATTCATATTTATTTGTGTAGCACAGTTAACAGTTGATAGTGTCAAGAAGCAGTTTTACAGAAATAAAAACACAATATGCACAAAGGTTTGTACCTTACCTAAGGTTCCTATGTTGATCACCATCACTGTACCAAGCAATATCGTATATCTGCAATAAATGGACATTTGGTTCAACCCAGATGAGGATGGGTTTCCTCTTGAGTCTGGTTCCTCTCAAGGTTTCTTCCTTATGCCATCTCGGAGAGTTTTTGCTCATCAGGGACAAACTTACAGTTCATTTTTTATCACCACATGATCTGTGTAAAGCTGCTTTGAGACAATGTTCATTGTTAAAAGCGCTATACAAATAAAAATGATTTAAAATTGTGATTTTAAAACATTCAATTATATATTTTGTCCCCATTTTTATTGTCATGATAATCACCACTTTTCTGAGATTTGGAGATTTTGGAGTGTGATTGTGGAGATTTTTGCTGATTCAGCCACAAAGGTTTTGGTAGAGTCAGGTTCTGATGTAGAGTAAGGAGGCCTGGGGTGCAATCAGTGTTCAAAATTCATTCCAAAGGTGTTTGATAGAGGTGAAGTCAGAGCTCTGTAGCAGGCCACTCAAGAACTTCCATTCGAACCCATGTAAACCATATCTTCAAAGAGCTGCCTTTGTGCTTGGGGCATTGTCAGGTTTGGGTCTCCTAGTTGTCCAAGTAAAGGGAAAATGACCACATATTTCTGGAAAAGGCAGATATCCCAATATTCTTGATGATATAGTGTAGGTTAAAAAAAATACTGCATTTTAAATAAAAAAAAAAAAATTCTTTGTGCCTATTACTTTATCTCTAATGAGCAAGACAGTAGCAATGATGGCAATGAAAATGTGGAAGTATCATGGGGTATTTTGTGCAGATTAATGACTTCTCATACCAGTTATATTTCACTTTTGTTATAATGCCACTAAAATGAGAAAATGGTCATGGAACTTTACATATAACCTGTAAGACTTGCCCCAAACAGGCAAATGGAAGAACCACTAAGGATGCTAAATTGAAAATGTTTTTCCTAAAATGAAAGTTCAAACCATTATAACATTACAGCAGCTTTTCAGTAAAGGATGTATTAAGTATACTCAGTGAAGCTTGCTGTTATAGAGAGTGCTGTACCCTGGTGTGTGGTCTTTCTGTTGCAACCCTGAAATTCATTTGTTTTGTGACCACATGTTCTGAAGCTTTAACTCCTCTTTATATTACAGTAATTTGACAACACTGACACACATGTAATTTTAACATTGTGGGACATCCACTCTGTAATCACTTAGATTATAACAGCTATAAACAGTGAATTTAATCCATTTTTATATAGCGCTTTTAACAATGTACATTGTCTCAAAGCAGCTTTAAACAGATGAAACGGTAAAAAAAAAGAATGTATAAGTTTGCTTCTTTTCATTGTAAGTTTGTGCCTAATGAGCAAGCCAATAGCGACTGTGGTAAGGAAAAATCCCTGAGATGGCATTAGGAAGAATCTTTGAAGGAACCGGTCTCAAAAGGGAATCCAAGCCAAGACCTGTAAATGAACCGATACTATAGTCAAGTCAAGTCAAGTTTATTTCTATAGCGCTTTTCACAATGGACATTGTCTCAAAGCAGCATTATAGAATTTAAGAATTAAGGTGAACGATGTGTATTTATTCCTGATGAGCAGCCATGGCGACTGTGGCAAGGAAAAACTCCCTTAGATGTTACGAGAAAGAAACCTTGAGAGGAACCAGACTCAAAAGGGGGACCCATCCTCATTTGTGTGACATCAAGACTGTGATTATAGTCTTTAAACAATACAGAACACTGGAGAGTGAGAACTAACATGAGCACCGGAATGTAAGATTATGAATAATGTCCTTTATACAGTCAGTTGACGTTGTGGAACCAGGAGCTACTGAGCAACTTATAAAACATTTGAGATCATCATAGATCCAACACCAACTTCTCCATGCCAGAGCCTTTAAACACACAAAGAGATCAAATGTCCAAAGACTACATGAAGTGGAATCCAAATGGCGCTGGTACGTCTCTAGATGGTTCGGGATGTTTAAGATAAAGATCCACAGTCTTCATGAGGTGGGACGTGACTAGAGCTGGTAGAAACCATACTTTTTAATATAACTGTGACTTGCTAAGTTTTAAAATAATCTCTGAGCCATACAGGTTTAAA
Source organism: Silurus aristotelis (assembly GCF_946808225.1). NCBI lineage: Eukaryota > Metazoa > Chordata > Actinopteri > Siluriformes > Siluridae > Silurus > Silurus aristotelis. Next base: position 6,600,307 of record NC_139599.1, read on the forward strand.
AATTACATTTAAAAACTTATTTTACCAATCAGATTTGAGAATTCATCAGCACTCAAAATACATTTTCAAAAATATTATTCTCTGAATTCTGTATAGATTACACGTTTGGGCATAATTTAAAATGACCCTGTGGTAAAGGCCTCAGACAATTAAATGTAATACTTAGGGACATTTTAACATAAAGTAAAGCAACCTATGACCTATTTTCTTCATTTACTGATAGATGAATTAGAGTAACTAGGCTTTTTGGATCACCGTGTTTCACAAACTGACCTGACAGAGTAAACATTTGGTGCCAAACTGGACTTTCAGCATTTTCTCAGCTAAATCAACATAAGCAAGTACTGAATGGTTGTTGGATGGAAAAACCAATATGCTTGCAACACAGCTTTAGTCTCTACATGGCTTGCATTAAATGACAAATTTTTTTATTTTATTGTTTTATTGATAAGATCTTACAGTTGTTTGACTGCAAGTGCAAAAAACTTTGTGAGGTTAAAGTGTGTGAATTGGTGGCTTCCTCAGATTCTCATTCAATGCATTAGATGCAATATTAAGTAATGTGTTCATTTATGCATGACTTGTTTGCATCAGACATCTTATGGGAATTAATTAAAAATCTTGGGATTGCCATCAGCAGTAAGAACAGTGAGGTTTCCTCTGGCATCCTGGTCTTTCTCAATGGCCTCGAATAGTGATTTGAAGTTGCCAGCGCCAAAGCCCTAAAAAATCAAAACAGTCATAAAGAGACAGAAATGTTCTCTTCTTGAGGAAAAGCTAAATATCCATTCTTACTTTTGTATTTACATTACTGTTCAAAATATTTTATTAAAATAATTGTCTATTTTAAACAATAAATGAGTGGAATGAAGAATGTCTAGGCACTGGGGGGCTGTTTTGGAAAATTCTCCCCTTCAAAGGAACTGCAATGAATGTTTTGAATGTCAAAGTCGCTGTTTTAAGTCTTAGCACCTCTTTGGTGTGGTTAGGGCAAAAATGTCCTGTCTTCGGGCATTTCCTCTACTTCATACGGCTGAAAAGGCCCCTAGTTAATCGCCGGGCCTGTCCAAACAGAGTAAACTACGGGATCTTTACCAATCCTGAGGACCTTCATGCTCTGCATAGTTTCACTTAAACACTTCAATAACTCAGTGGTGGTGTTAAGCATCATTGGTAATACTGAAGGCATCCATTTACCTACATTTTTAAATAGATGAATATGTTGTTACTTTTGAGATCAAACAGCTTTTACTGTATGTAGCACCTTTTTAACTATAATTTCGGTTTTCTCTTTACTAACTTAAAGCTTCATGAACTTTCTTTCGGCTTCTCCCGTTAGGGGTTGCCACAGCGGATCATCCACATGTTTGATTTGGCACATGTTTTTACACTGGATGCCCTTCCTAACGCAACCCTCCCCATTTATCTGGGCTTGGGACCGGGACTAAGGCTTGTGCAACCCTAACGGCTGGGGTTGGTTCCCTGACCGGGGATCGAACCCGGGCCGCAGCGGTAAGAGCGCCGCATCCTAACCACTAGACCACCTTAAGACTAGTTAAAATACCAGGCCCAACATTGCTGTTTGTGTAGTTAAAGGCATTTATTAAGTCATATGTAAAAAAATTTACTTAGATTATAGAAAAACCTGTAGTGATTGGAATTTGGAATTGAAAGCCTGGAATGGAGAACATAGTTTGTATATAAAACATATCTGAATTTATTTTTAGGGTACTTATATGAGAAGTGTATGTTGGTTTCACAGGTATTTTAGGTTTTTAACACTATTTTCTACCAATTTTAATACACATTTGCCTAATATTTAATTTTCAATCTTATTAAAAAACAAAATCTTTCCAAAAAAAACCATTTCAAAAGTGGAAAAGCTGCTTGTATTTTCACTAATACACATAGACAAGGACATATACCTCCCCTGTTTTGGCTTCACTGCACTGGCTTCCAGTTCGTTTCGGAGTTTATTTCAAAGTTCTATAGTCTATAAGTCTTTAAATAATTTAGCTCCCAAATATCTTGTTGACTTATTATGGCTACACTTTTCATCATGTTCACTTAAAATCTCTCTTCAACTTCTTATATATGTACCAGGACTAAGTACAAAAGGTACAGAGGTGATCGAGCTTGTGCTGTGTCTGCTCCAAAGCTGTGGAACAATCTGCCTTTTAATATAAGGTGTGTCTCAACTTTAAAATCTTTGTTTAACTTTTAATTCTTAAAGGAAGTTTACATTATTTTATTATGTGTTTCTGGGCTGGTACTTGGTTGTAAATGCTCAAATTGTATTTTATTAATACTTTTAATGTAAAGCACTTTGTTAATAGGTCATTATAAAAGATGCCATATAAATAAACTTTTGATTTGACATTGGACACTTTTGGTTGTAAAATCTTAACGCTTATTTAACTTGCTACTGATGCCCAAAAACAAGGAACATCGAAAAAAAAATAATAATAATAATTAAGTACTTCCTGTTTATATATTCATTAAGAAAACCTGTGATCAGTATTTGTCTTAAATGGATACATTTTTTATATATATTTATGCTGTCAATTCACATTATTTATCTTGTTTTATTGTGTGTGCATTATGAATATGATATGAATAAAAAAAAGGAAATATTTATTTGCACCAAGCAAAATGTAGAACTTTTTATCTCTTCGCTAAAGATTTTATAGGATACCTTTATGTAATTCTGTATGTAATATCTGTTTTTATGAATACTTACAAAGTGGTTGTGTCTCTGGATGACCTCTAGGAACAGAGTGGGTCTGTCCTGCACAGGTTTAGTGAAGATCTGAAGCAGGTAACCCTTATCATCGAAGTCTACCAAGATCTTAAGCTCCTATAAAAAGAACCAAAAGTAAAAGTTATAATTAAACACTGTAACGCAGTGCTGTTATAAACATAAACAACAAAAAAACGCGATAAACGGATGCCACCCAAAAACTTCTAATTTTATGTATACAGTACTGTACTGTATTAACATTTTCCTTTTTTTTACTAATTAATAATTATATTTGTATTAATAAATGTAATTATTTCAACATAAAACTCCATTAAAACAATTCCCTCTAAGTGTTCAAGTTAGTTCTTCAAAAAAAGAATTGGTCCAACAAAAATGTTTAAATTATGATAAACATATCTAACATGGAAGTTCAGAATCAAACGTGGCTCTTTTATGCTATACTTTCTCCATATTATACAATTACCATGTCTCTTTCAGATCTAGGTCAAAACTAATCCAGACAAGCAGCAACGTGTATCTCTGTAGTCTCACCTGCAGGGTCTTCAGGTCCTCCTTCACTTTGATCTTGGCCATCTTGAGTTTCTCACGCAGCGTGTCGTAATAACTGTCTGGAGTGGACAGGAACTCCATGCCCCGGGCTTTCAGGTTCACAATCTGATTCCGAGTGAAAATAGAGAACACATTTATCATGGCTACATGACATAATATGAGCCGAGTGTCTGCCACATTGTTTGATATTATAAAAGGCCACACAAGCGTGTAGGGCCCTGTTATCGACTGTTTATTGGCTGTCTGCATGCAAACTGTGATTACAGTATGACAACAGTGTAACACACCCTGCTAGTGCTTGGGAATGAATTTGAGTTGATTATTATTGTATTATTGCAAACATTAAAGAAAATGTATCAACATGACTTGTTGACTTGTCCTGTGCTCACTGATTGGATGATGTTTGAAGTGTTAAGGGCAATATGCTGAACTCCAGGTCCTCCATTGTAATCCACATACTCCTGAACACACACAAACACACAGAAAGAACAAACCACAGTGAACACAGTGTGCATTTATCTATCTATCTATCTATCTATCTATCTATCTATCTATCTATCTATCTATCTATCTATCTATCTATCTATCTATCTATCTGTCTATCTATCTATCTATCTATCTACAGTGGGTACGGAAAGTATTCAGACCCCCTTAAATTTTTCACTCTTTGTTATATTGCAGCCATTTGCTAAAATCATTTAAGTTTATTTTTTTTCCTCATGAATGTACACATAGCACCCCATACTGACAGAAAAACACAGAATTGTTGACCTTTTTGCAGATTTATTAAAAAAGAAAAACTGAAATATCACATGGTCCTAAATATTCAGACCCTTTGCTGTGACACTCATATATTTAACTCAGGTGCTCTTCATTTCTTCTGATCATCCTTGAGATTGTTCTACACCTTCATTTGAGTCCAGAAATTTTTGATTATACTGATTGGACTTGATTAGGAAAGCCACACACCTGTTTATATAAGACCTTACAGATCACAATGCATGTCAGAGCAAATGAAAATCATTAAGGTCAAAGGAACTGCCTGAAGACCTCAGAGACAGAATTGTGGCAAGGCACAGATCTGGCCAAGGTTCCAAAAATTTTTTTGCTGCACTTAAGGTTCCTAAGAGCACAGTGGCCTCCATAATCCTCAAATGGAAGACGTTTGGGACGACCAGAACCATTCCTAGAGCTGGCCGACCGGCCAAACTGAGCTATCGGGGGAGAAGAGCCTTGGTGAGAGAGGTAAAGAAGAACCCAAAGATCACTGTGGCTGAGCTCCAGAGATGCAGTCGGGAGATGGGAGAAAGTTGTAGAAAGTCAACCATCACTGCAGCCCTTCACCAGTGGGGCTTTATAGCAGAGTGGCCCGACGGAAGCCTCTCCTCAGTGCAGGACACATGAAAACCCGCATGGAGTTCTCCAAGATGGTGAGAAATAAGATTCTCTGGTCTGATGAGACCAAGATAGAACTTTTTGGCCTTAATTCTAAGCGGTATGTGTGGAGAAAACCAGGCACTGCTCATCACCTGTCCAGTACAGTCTCAACAGTGAAGCATGGTGGTGGCAGCATCATGCTGTGGGGGTGTTTTTCAGCTGCAGGGACAGGACGACTGGTTGCAATCAAGGGAAAGATGAATGCGGCCAAGCACAGGGATATCCTGGACGAAAACCTTCTCCAGAGTGCTTTGGACCTCAGACTGGGCTGAAGGTTTACCTTCCAACAAGACAATGACCCTAAGCACACAGCTAGAATAACGATGGAGTGGCTTCACAACAACTCTGTGACTGTTCTTGAATGGCCCAGCCAGAGTAATGACTTAAACCCAATTGAGCATCTCTGGAGAGACCTAAAAATAGCTGTCCACCAACGTTTACCGTCCAACCTGACAGAAGTGGAGAGGATCTGCAAGGAGGAATGGCAGAGGATCCCTGAATCCAGATGTGAAAAACTTGTTGCATCCTTCCCAAAAAGACTCATGGCTGTATTAGATCAAAAGGGGGCTTCTACTAAATACTGAGTAAAGGGTCTAAATACTTAGGACCATGTGATATTTTAGTTTTTCTTTTTTAATAAATCTGCAACAGTGTCAACAATTCTGTGTTTTTCTGTCAATATAGGGTGCTATGTGTACATTCATGAGGAAAAGAAATGAACCTAAATGATTTTAGCAAATGGCTGCAAAATAAAAAAGAGTGAACAATTTAAGGGGGTCTGAATACTTTCCGTACCCACTGTATCTATCTATCTATCTATCTATCTATCTATCTATCTATCTATCTATCTATCTATCTATCTATCTATCCACTCATCTGTCGCTCTCTGTCTGCTTTCCTGCCTTTCTATTTATCAGTCTGTTTGTCCATCTGTCTCATATCTGTCTATATGTCTATTTGTTTCTCTGCCTGTCTCTATGCTTGTCTGTCTGTCTTCGTCTTGCAATGTGCAAATTTAAGCCAGTAAGCAATCATTCCAATTGAATTTTGGATGCATGCATTTCTATTTTCATACCTGGATCTGTGATTTCTTCTTCCCAGGTGCTGGCTCATTAATGGGCATTTTGATGGTTTCCTCATAGTTGGTGACGACAATAGACCTGAGAGAGCTGTATTGTGTATGGATCTGTTTATCATCTATGGACCAGAACCGGTGGAACATTAGACATTTCTGGTACCTGAGAGAGAGGAAAGGAGACATATATATATAAAATAAATGGGAGAAATGTTATACAAAGCAGATGCAAGGTTGCTTCATTGTGCTTCGTCCATTTATCATGCCATTACGAAAAAGAATTATGGAAGGTTATAATTATGGAGGTGAAAATCCTGTGCACAGGCCGGTCTGATTTCAAATGTGCATCCTGACAGAACTTGGCCTTCACTTAAAATCAACTTTGCACTTGCTGCCAGGTTATTTCTCTAAAAGAGTTATTATTGATTGCTTGTTCTGGGATTTTGCCAGCAGTACGTGAGCTATGTGCAGACTCGCACCAGTCTGAGATTGGCACCATTTGATCATCTGGCTGGTTTCCAACAATGTGGTCAATGAAGCTCAGGCCGCCTGAAGGCCTAAAAGTGAAATTAGAATAGAAAGAAAGTAGATAAATAACATGAATTGATGATGCATCCCTTTGTGTTTGAGTCATCTTGTTGGTATAAAAAGTTCACTCAGTATAAATATAACACAAAAATATTCCAAATTATTATTAAACTTTTTATGCCTGATCTACATTCACACTTACAGTTTGGGGAGCAGTGGGTCCCTAAAGAGAGGTTCATGGTATCCAGGGAGAAACAGGCCTTTGTAAGGAGTCAGATACTCCACAAACGTGTGCGTGGTATCTCCATACTGAGAGAAAAAGTCAGGCGGAGATCTTAGTGTGTTATTATTAACACATTAATTAAAGCACATACCAGGGTTTTGCTGTTTGTGAATTACCGTTTGTATCACTGCATATTTAATTTTTCCAAAGTTGTCCTGTTCGACCCATGGTTCTTTAACAATCACTGCTCCTCTCTCTTTGGCTTTCTGTTAACAAGCACAAGACACCCAAATTCAGGAAAATTCATCTATCAAACAATATCTTGATGCACATGTGATTCTGGCATTGATCACATGTGATAGACATGAAGTACATTAGAATAGACGACATCTTAATCTGAGATATTACTTATTTTAAGGTCTAAATGTTTACTACATTTTTTATTTGAATTTAATCTTCACTGTCCTCTGTTTCATGATCTTCTTTAGTCAGCATTTACTTTCCCCCTTTTTTGTTTGTTTAATGGGAGGCTGGAGTTCTATGGTGGGCTGGGAGATCTGTGTTTAAAGGTGGTGGTCTAATGGTTATTATAAAAAAAACCCGGTCTCAGGTTCTAGGTTTCTTAAATTCCTGCGATAACCAACACTGAATACAAGGAACTTTCCCTATTCAATTGCAGGAATTTTAAGACCAATCTCAAAACTGTCATCAACATCGATGTAGTTCTGCGTCACATATTTCTTTTGTTATCTGGACACCGTGGGATTTTTTTATAGCATTTACCTTGACTAAAAAGTCACAGTCTTCTACTTGGAATGCGATGTCCTTAACAGCATCTCCATGTTTTATGCAGTACTTGCCTATCTCTAGGAAGAGAGAGAAAAATATATTACACAAAAGTTGAATTACACACAAAAAAAAATTCACCGATTTTATAAAAGTGTAATGAAAATGTATGAAAACCAAAATGAATTGTATACCTTCATTTCCAGGATTCAGAGGAGACACAAATTCAAATAGAATCTGCAGGGAAACGTAATGAGTCAATATGCATTTCAATAAGAATTATCCTCATCTGTTTCTAAAAGTTGCTCAATCCTGCAGGTTACCATTTAATTTATATATTTGTGTTTTTTGTATCAGTGACTGATGCTATTGTCAGGTTTATTTGGAATATATATTTTTTTTGTCCAGTAAATTGTGTTTGTGTTTTTGTCCATACACATACCTTGTCCTGTTTGATGACATGGGACACCTCCTCTCTGTTTCCCGTCTCCAAGCCTTTATAGGCCAAAGGCTCGAAGCCCATCTTATCGCAGTAGAAGGCTGCCGCCTAGAGGAGCACCAAGATAAACCTGGATGTTTCTGCTATTACTGTTTTCATTCATTTTCTGTTCTACCAGTCCCTGATGTCAAATTTTTTAATCAAGCCTGGCCAAAAATTTTACTACAAAAGCTTAATATTTTAAGGGCACAAGCAAAGTTTCTCATGGACACCAATGATTATGCTGTGGGTCAAAAAAACCTGATCAGGTCATAAATTTAATATGTTGTGGGAAGTTAGACTTGTTAATTATTTTTTAGAAAAACTTCTAATCAATTTGATAACCAAATTAAAGCACAATTGGCTGAAGATATATCAAAATATCGGCAATTGTGTCTCCACTGCGTTTGAGTTATGTCCATGTTATGTTTATGTTTCAGTGTCCACATTGTTCAGTTTAAAAATATTTTTTTGGAGTTACACGTCATTGTAAAAAAAATACAAGGATTTAGGCTACAATTGCTCTGTAATATAAAAAATTGTAACCACACTATCAATTTATGGCCATGCTTGATTAAGGAAATAACCTCAGTGTCACCTCATACATTTTTTGGCATTCCGGTTATTATTTATTTATTTGTTTATTATTGTTTGATTAAAAAATTTACAAATATTATATGAATAAAAATTGACAATGTAAATTAATAGTACTTTGTAATTGGGACACTTTTCTAACCATATGTGATTCTTCCCCAAACTGGAGGCACACAATTGTATAGGATGTCTGTTGATATATTACATTTTTCCTTTACTTGAACTAGGAGACCCAAACCCCTGTGCCAGAGCAAGCTACATGAAGATATGCTTTACATGGGTTGAGCGACCTTCAATAGAGCTCTGACTCTAACCCTTTCATTAACTGCATCACTGACCCTGACACTCAGGCCACCTCATCTTACATTAGTTACTGACTTTATTAATGTACTTGTGGTTAAATGAACACAAATCTCCACTTGTCTAGTGGAAGATGTTCCCAGAAGTGTGGAGGTTATTATAACAGCAAATGTTGACTAAATGTGGGATGGTCGATGTTCAATGGATTGTGATATGTAGTTTTCAAAAGAACTAATTATTTAAAAGGTAAATAATCATGACTCTGTAGTACATTTTAATGCTTAAAAGCCCTAGAAGTTTTCTTTTTAGTTACTGTGGACCTGGAAGTCCAACCGGCATGCTGTTCACCAGATAAATTTACTGTGTACTTACTGTGAGTTTCGCAAGTTGCTCATCAATACTTATCTTATTGTAAAATAAAGTTTTCGTAAAGCTAAAATAACCTGGGAAAGTGTGGGGTTGTGGCACATTTAAGTTAGGATTAATGGGCCATAGCTGCATGTGCACAAGCAGGTCCAAACCTGTCAGCTTGTCACCCAGCAACTGTACAATTACAACGATGCCGTGATCCATTTCTTTGTCTAAATTAGCCATTGTGTACATTTTCGTCCAACAAAAAAGAAAAATGTAGCTCAGCTCATATTTTAGCTTACTGTTGTCAGTGCATTTAGCCATCGATTACTGTGTAAACACATGCAAAAAACATCTATCATGACATTTATTGGTAAAACTACTTTCACCCAAAATGGCAAACTGTTAAGCTTTAAATGGTCTCAACAAATACCTGTTCAGAAAATTAGCAAGAATTAGATTTCCCTGCTCTATCCAACCTGGTTCAATTTATGAGCTTGTTATCAGGCCAATGAAGAACTGCTTCAAGTCTAACTAATGACATATTTTAACAGAACTGATATACATCCCAGACATGTGTTGGATTTACATCATTTTAAATCAAACATTTTATTGGTCATCATAAATTGCCTTTCAAGAAATCTATAGATGCAGAGTTTCCCCATTTCTAGTTTTTTTTTTTCTTAGACCCCGAATAGTCCAAGAAAATGAGCAAATGGGGACACACGAGGGTTCAGGAGTGCTTTTTTTTGTTTTTCTGAACAATGAGTGATCATTAAAATAATTTTATTTTTTATTTTTTTGCTTGCACATATGCCACTGAAAGCATCTATATGATATACATACCTGTTTAGCATTGCCCACCCAGAATGTCAAATGGTGGAACCGGACAAATTTGCCTCTTTCTGGCTGTAACAAACACACACAAAAACATCCCGTTTTTTTATAGTTCCAACAGGTCTTTAATATATAACTATCCTTCTGCAATGCTGGATTTTTTTCCCCCAAAGTGTTTATATATAAAGAATCAATATGTGACAGTAAAACTTATTATATTACCTTTTCCCCTTTGTCATTGTAGCTTGTCTGGGAACAAAAACACTATGGTATTAATCATTTAGAATACTTTTCTTTATATTTCATATTTTTTTCTTTAATGACATAAATCTGACGTTGTGTTTCCTCTCATTTCATTTTGACTAAACATGAGTTTTTGAATTTATAATGGAAAATCCAAAATTATATCATATATCAGATGATCTGTTGATTTGGCTTCACACTCACCATGTTGCTGCTCTCGATGGGCACTGCTCACAAGGACGGTCAGTTGCAATTCTCGCAAAATTTCATCTACAGATAAGTACGTGACTGAAATGAAACAGTGATTGCCCTTCAGTTCAACACCCCTTCACCCTCCTCTCTAACCAGTCATGGTTTAAACACACACACACACACACACACACACACACACACACACACACACACACACACACACACACACACACACACACACACACACCTAATCGTTTTTGCTGACCTGGGACCAGGTCTATTCTGATTAATACAAATTATTATGTAACTGAACTGTTTTTCTAAACAAGCTCAAGGGTTGATTCCTTTTTTCATGTGCTATTTGCCCTTTGCCAACTTTCCAAGTCCATATTGATCCTCTGACTTTGATTGGTTGTTAGTCTCTTGAATAACGGCTGTTTATTTAGACTATTTTGTCTGTCCAAGGACAATCTAATGAAGGCATTTACTACAGAACATGTAAAGATAAATTAATGACCTAAAAATAAATCACATGACTAAAATCAATCAAATGGTAAAAATCACATAAAATAAAAAACAAATAATAATAATAATACAAAAATCACATGAAACAAATCACATGAAACTTGTTAGCTAGCTTGTTAAGGTGTGTGTTACATAAAGGCACAAACTGTTGAATCTCATTTGAGTATTCAAGATTTGATATTCTGCACTATTTACATTTGTTAGTTTGAACTTCATTTGACATAGAATCAGATTTTTCTTTAAGCATTATTATTAAAGCATGTATTCAGATGACATACTGAAGCCCAACAATCTCAGAGAATAAAGAAAATGGCTTCTTCCTCCAGGCAATTTGGACCCTCAGCCAGGAGAACATCTGTATTCATATTTTTGCACGTCACCGACCCTCTACCTCAACCTGCTTTTACTACACAACACTCTCTACCGCAACCTGCTCTTACTACACAACACCCTCTACCTCAACCTGCTTTTACTACACAACACCCTCTACCTCAACCTGCTTTTACTACACAACACCCTCTACCTCAACCTGCTTTTATCACACAACACCCTCTACCGCAACCTGCTTTTACTACACAACACTCTCTACCTCAACCTGCTTTTACTACACAACACCCTCTACCTCAACCTGCTTTTACTACACAACACCCTCTACCGCAACCTGCTTTTACTACACAACACCCTCTACCTCAACCTGCTTTTACTACACAACACCCTCTACCTCAACCTGCTTTTACTACACAACACCCTCTACCTCAATCTGCTTTTACTACACAACACCCTCTACCGCAATCTGCTTTTACTACACAACACCCTCTACCGCAACCTGCTTTTACTACACAACACCCTCTACCTCAACCTGCTTTTACTACACAACACCCTCTACCTCAACCTGCTTTTACTACACAACACTCTCTACCTCAACCTGCTTTTACTACACAACACCCTCTTCCTCAACCCGCTTTTACTACACAACACCCTCTACCGCAACCTGCTTTTACTACACAACACCCTCTACCTCAACCTGCTTTTTTCTAAACAACACCCACTACCTCAATCTGCTTTTACTACACAACACCCTCTACCTCAACCTGCTTTTACTACACAACACTCTCTACCTCAATCTGCTTTTACTACACAACACTCTCTACCTCAACCTGCTTTTACTACACAACACCCTCTACCGCAACCTGCTTTTACTACACAACACCTTCTACCTCAACCTGCTTTTTTCTAAACAACACCCACTACCTCAATCTGCTTTTACTACACAACACCCTCTACCTCAACCTGCTTTTACTACACAACACTCTCTACCTCAATCTGCTTTTACTACACAACACTCTCTACCTCAACCTGCTTTTACTACACAACACCCTCTACCGCAACCTGCTTTTTTCTTCACAACACCCACTACCACAACCTGCTTTAACTACACAAATCCCTCTACCTCAACTTGTATTTACTACACAACACCCTCTACCTCAACCTGCTTTCACTACACAACACCCTCTACCTCAACCTGCTTTTACTACACAACACCCTCTACCGCAACTTGCTTTTACCACACAACACCCTCTACCTCAATCTGCTTTTACTACACAACACCCTCTACCTCAACCTGCTTTTACTACACAACACCCTCTACCTCAACCTGCTTTTACTACACAACACCCTCTACCTCAGTCTGCTTTTACTACACAACACCCTCTTCCTCAACCTGCTTTTACTACACAACACCCTCTACCGCAACCTGCTTTTACTACACAACACCTTCTACCTCAACCTGCTTTTTTCTAAACAACACCCACTACCTCAATCTGCTTTTACTACACAACACCCTCTACCTCAACCTGCTTTTACTACACAACACTCTCTAACTCAATCTGCTTTTACTACACAACACTCTCTACCTCAACCTGCTTTTACTACACAACACCCTCTACCTCTACCTGCTTTTAGTACACAACACCCTCTACCTCAACCTGCTTTTACTACACAACACTCTCTACCTCAACCTGCTTTTACTACACAACACCCTCTACCTCAACCTGCTTTTACTGCTTGAATGTACACTGTGAATAAAGCAAAAACGTTAGTTTTCAAATACTATACCCTCTAAAATTAGGGTATAGTACAAAAACAATATTTTCCATTGCAAATATATATATATAAAGAAAGCAAAAAAAAATTTTTAGGTATGCTCTCAGACTGTTGGACCACTGTGTCTTTTGATATTTGAACATTAGAGGGAGCAATCTTACTAGTATTCATTTTAATAAAGTAGTGCCACGTTTGTATCTGAAAGCTTTTCCCTCCCTCTCTCTTTTTGCTAATTTGAAATTGTAATATTACATTTGTTAAAGATATTTCCAAACCATTGCCGCTCTAAAATCCAAAAACTTGTGAAAGCATTTTGTTAATTTCTGCTGAAAAAAAAATACAAAATTACAGCAGAAGTGAGAAAGGTTTCTTCACCCCCACATTCTATTGTTTCCTACTCAACTTTTTACCTTTCCATCTAATCTGTCTTCACTGAACCATATAAAAGCTTGGTGTGGCCATGGTTTTCAAGGTATGAACAGGTTCAACTGGAGGATTAGCTGAGAGCAGTGTCAACAGGTCCCACATAGTAGTACACCTGTCCTTAAAACATGTGGATGTAGTTCCTAGTATGAGCTAAATGCATGCTATTACAATGTCAGGTGAGAGTGAAAAACACACATGACAATAATGACTTTGTTTCTCAAGTCTCAAATGAATGTTTATAGCAGGGGTCACCAATCTTTTTGAAACTGAGAGCTACTTCTTGGGTACCGATTAATGTGAAGGGCTACGAGTTTGATATACACACAGTTGTCACTTTGATCAGAAATAACAAATTTGCTCAATTTACCTTTATTATATGTTATTAATAATAATTAATGATATTCATCTATGTGAAGACTGATCATGGAAATGATTTCTCACAATAATTATCAACAATGATTTAACAAAGTAGGAAACAGCTATTTTTTAGAAAAGGCTTGCGGGCTACTCATGTGGTCCTTGCGCCATGTTGATGACCCCTGGTTTATAGTATATACATACCAGATTAAATATGTTTGTGCTTTTAGCAAATTCTATTTTTTCTAATAATAATTAGCTCTATTTCAGGCCACTCAAGATCTCCCACTCCAAGTAATCTATATCTTCCTGTAGGTTCCTTTGTGCACAGGGGCATTTTCATGCTGGAACAGGGTTGGGTTTCCAATTTGAAGTAAAGAGAAAATCTACATCAACCGCATCCAAAGACATCCTATACAATTGAGTGCATCTAACTTTGTGGTTTATGGAAGAACCACAAATGACTGGAAGGGTCATGTCATGTCCCAATACTTGTACTTATACCGTTTATATACTATCTATTGAAAGATTTCTATTAAAAGATATGAGCAACAATCTTTGAACACCAAACAGATTTTTCATGCAAATGCAGGTGTGTGTGTGTGTGTGTGTGTGTGTGTGTCTAAGAAGGGAGCGAAAGAGACAGATGTGTAGTAATCTTCTACATAGAGGCAACACCCACTAACAACACATACGCACCACTTAATAACCTCTCTGTTTAAGACCATTTCTGTTTGTCTTACGTTAATAATTGCCAAGGATAGAGTTGTGTGGCAATCATGTTACGCCAGATTAAATATTGCAGGCTTGCATGTATCATGAAACAATTCAATTTCCTCAGCTGCTGCTTTGCTTTAATGAAGGACAATATAAAGCAGATAACCTGATAATTAACCTTTAATAGTGTTGTCTGAAAAGTCTTTTGAAGTGTTGGTTGGTGATGCATTCGATGCTTTTTAAATTAATAGCATGCATTCTGACCAAAAGTGGATGAATTAATATAAATGCCACTTAGGACCATGCTAAGTCATGATGAATATTAATGGTTAATGCATTCAACCAACATTTTCTATCACTGACAATGAAAAGGACTGTATAAATGTTTGATAAAATAATCACAGGTTATCTGACCATTGTTATAGCTTTATGACAAAATTACTAACTTCCTTCTAATTTCTAAAAATAATCATGAATGGTAAGAAATTTCCACTTTCCAACCTTTAACATGCACTATAGGACTAAGGTTTTTTTAGATCCCTGTCTATAAGATTGTGTATGTGCTTTTTGAAACTCCTATTCCACATGCTCTTATAATAACGTCGACTTTTCTGGGAAGATTTTCAACTAGATTTTGGAGTGTGCTTGGGGAAATTTGTGATCATTCAGCCATAAGCTTGTAAAGTCAGGTACTGATGTAGGGTGAGGAGGCCTGGGGTGCAGTCAGCTTTTTCAGTTCATCACAACGGTCTTCAAATAAGGTTGAGATCAGAGATCTACAGCAGGCCACTCAAAATCTTCGAATTCAACCATGTCATGTCATGTCAAGTCAAGTCAAGTTTATTTCTTTAGCACTTTTCACAACAGGCATTGTCTCAAAGCAGCTTTACAGAATTTAACAGTCAAGGTGAATGGTGTGTATTTATCCCTGATGAGCAGCCGTGGTGACTGTGGCAAGAAAAAGATGTTATGAGGAAGAAGCCTTGAGAGGAACCAGACTCAAAAGGGGAACCCATCCTCATTTAGGTGACATCAAGAGTGTGATTATAAATCTTTCAACAATTCAAACCACATATGGCTGGAAATGTCAGGTGTCCCCATACAATATTATTTCGGTTTAGATTTATTTTTTGAGATTTGAGAGAAAGCGCATTACAAACATTTCTGAAGCAGAGACAAATTCATAGTTTTCCTGCTGGAAGTTGTAATTATGTTTTAAAACTAATTAAATGACCTTGCAGCCTGCTAGACCATCAAGAACATTATTCACACATGCTTATAAAATAAGTGAAATTTTTCTCTGACAAAATAAAAAATGAGGAAGTGGCATGAGGAAGTTTCCATGAGATAAGATAATGAGTTTGTGAAAAGCTATGAGGCAAAATTTAACTAGTTGATGAACTTATCATATAATTCTCTCTTTTTATTTTTAATTTCTGTTGATTTTTTAAGTACATACATTCGGGTTGACGTAATTATTAATAGAGGAGGAACATCTTACTTGCTTCATATTTTTTAGATGCTTTCCTATTTGACCCAAAATCCACATTATATTGATCAAGAAAATTCAACATCATTATTCATGATGTTTAATTTCATCATCACGTTCACAGTATAAATGTAAGAATAAATCTAATCAAACCTAATTCAAGTAGCTGAAAGCAATAATAATAGTTATACAAAATTTGAAATAATATTTAGAATGTTTATTTTCATTGGGAGGAACGAGATTGGACAGGATTAGAAAAGAAGTTTGTTAGAAGGACAGCACATGTAGGACATTTTGGAGGCAAAGTTGAGATGGTTTGGACATGTGCAGAGGAGGGACCTGGGGGATATCGGTAGGAGAATGCTGAGGATGGAGCCACCAGGAAGGAGGAAAAGAGGAAGACCAAGGAGAAGGTTTATGGATGTGGTAAGGGACATGCAGGTAGTTTGTTTGAAAGTGGCAGATGTAGAGAACAGGGGGGTATGAAGACGGATGATCTGCTGTGACGACCCCTAATGGGATCAGCCAAAAAAAGAAGAAGTGAAAACAGTTTGTAACAGATGTAAAGAGTTATTTTGTTTATGTGTATGCTTTATAGCTTATAATATATGTTGATTGAAAAATGAGGTAAGCCATTAATAAAGAATTAAATATACTCCATCAAGACATTTTAGACTCATTTAAATGATCACTATACCATATAGATGCAATTCATATACATGAGACCTGATATGATTCACAAATAAGTTTCAGTATTAATAGTATGCAAATGTATTCTTTTATTATCACTAGCTCTAAAAAAAGAAGAAAAGAAGAAGTTGTACTTTCCATGAAATTAAATAGTCACAATAAAAATAAATGATCTTGTGTTTCTAGTAAGCTTTTTTATTCATTCTGTGACCATTTTTAATCCTCTACAAATGTTTTTGCACACTTTTGAATACTTCACACTGAACCCCACATCTCACATCCCACACACACAGAATGTGAACATTTCAGTGAATGGTATGATTGCTGCTGTTCTGGTGTTCTCGCCTGTTTACAACCAATATAAAAAGTTAGCATATCTTTGATACATGTTTTTTTATGTATAGAAAAAAGGAATACAAGATAAAATAGTTGCGAAATGGCAAACAACAATAGATAGATTTTTCAGAAAAAACAAACAGAACATTTACGAAAACAAAAGAAAAACATGTATTATAAAATGATCCCCCATAGGATGGTGTTGCCACCACCATGCTTCGTAGCGATAAATTTTTTAGCATTAAGTCCAAGTTTTTTTGTCTAGCCTAGCTTCTCAATAACCCAGACATGTGTAAGGTTATAAGAGATTATTGTTACATACAGAGATTTTGTCAGTATTTGTAACTTCTTCAATGTTGATGGTCCATTACTATTGGTTGCTTGGTAAGTCTTTCTGTCAGTTTTAGAGGGACTTCCTGTTCTTGGTAAAAGTGTTGCCCTATTTTCTCCACTCACGGACAATGGTGTTCCATGGTACATCAGGGTCATTCTGAAATTCCTTTGTAACACTCTTCTGATTAATGCGTTTTGACAATGAGATTCCATACATGCCTTTTGAGCTCTTTGTGAACAATGACTTTAGTAGGCAGATGAAACAAAAAAAGACTGCTGATTTTAATTTGGAGATAATCAGAATCACTTCATTTATGAAGTGTATGATACATTTTTTTAACATGGGTTTATAATTTTGAGCACAGTCATATTTTCCATTGGAAAAAGGCATGTGTACTTATGAAAACAGTTTTTTTTCTTTCTGTTCCCTACAACATGATTTTTTTTTATATCACATTATCTATCTATCTATCTATCTATCTATCTATCTATCTATCTATCTATCCATCCATCCATCCATCCATCCATCCATCCATCCATCCATCCATCCATCCATCCATCCATCCATCCATCCATCCATCCATCCATCCATCCATCCATCCATCCATCCATCCATCCATCCTAATCTACACCCTCTCCATAATATTTCGACTTGCTCAATGCCGTCGCTTTAAATAAACACGCGCCGGGACACGTGACCCGATAGTGCCGCGCTGTGATTTTCTATTGGTCGGTTTTGTGCCGCGGCAATTCGGCGTGATTGGTCGTTGTGTGGGTGTGTTCGCGCCTCAAACGCCGACATTAAGGCGACCGCTTCGCCCACAGTCGTAAACGCAGATTGGTTATGCAGCTCGAGCGGATTACGTCATGTGAGCCAGTCTTCCCCCTGCGATTGGTCGAGCGACCGCGTCAAGTCGACCACGATTGGCTGATGCGTGAGGTCATCGCGAGTGAATGCGGAAGTCGTGTGGGCTGTACTGAGTCACCGTTGGGTCAGCTGATTGTTTCTGAGTGAGTAACTCGTCTCGACCAAATCTTATTTCGTTAAATGCGCGTTTCAACCGTAAACTTTAAAGCATGCTGATGCCGAAACTCGATCTTATTGGGTCGAGCTTTAGAACTTTCCGCTTTCTCTGATTGTACGATTATGTATGAATCTAGCGGCTGGGTCCAAAAAGAATAGCATGCTATCCGAGCCAACTGCAAACACTGATCGGCGTGTTCTGTTGGGGAAAGCCCGAGTGTATGTTAGTCTAGCAGTGGAGCTCAGGTGACTGGAGTTGATCTAGCATCACAGGAACCGGTTTGTGTTTGTCAGAATGTGTACGAGTTGATTTGATCATCACCATAAGATGCTTGATTGTGTCCAGGGGCGTGGCCACAAGGGGTTACACGGGGTGGCCGACAGGCAACATTGTTACCCACCCTGGTTACCCTGGCTGACCTCTGATCTCTGACCAGTTCACTCATCTGAAAGGTCTATTATTACAGGCTCACATATGAAATAGTAATGAAAGTATTGTGGATCTTTACACTCATGTCATCATTCACTTTTCACTAAGGAGCAGAGATTCTGGCTAATTTCTGTACAATATTATGTGAAACCACCTCCTGTGTGTGGTTCTTCTTTATTATTATTCCTTCTCCTGTTCTACAAACCCTGGACACACTACTGATTTTTCAACTTTTGTACTTTAAAAAAAAAAATTTTATTTATCGCAAATAACATCAAAACTGGTGAGTGCAGGAAGTAATCAGGATTTCTTTGTAACCTCTGGTACAGAAGGTAGCAGGACATTCATTCGCAGCTTCTGCGGTTCAGGTCTAAGCTCTTGTTATATTTCCACATGCGGTTCTACCTCCGAAAATAGTGCCAAAATCATTACCCCTATACGTGAACGCATGCTTGTGTATGGATTTTTTGGTAATGGCCTTGCATCGTTTATCGTTCTCTGGATTAAAGGCTACTGATGATACATTTCTGATACAAGTTCCATGTCAAGGTCTGAAGTTTGAGGAAGAAAATCGAAATTGTTTAAATGTTCCTTTGGGGTTTTATTAGAAAGCCTGATTAAATGTAGATTTACTGTTTATAAACAAATAACATAAGTACATAATCATGGATGTATTATATTTAAATTTAAAGAGTTAATAATTTATAAGCTTCCAGTCAACCAATGTTGAGGATTAAAGCAGTTTAAACTGTACATTAATGGGGGAAAAACCCAACCAGGTTAGTGATGAGTTGTAATAGTAATATCTGTTTTTTCTCCAAATTTGGTGACTACGGTGTGCATGAAACGTCTCGTATTTGCTAATACTACACAAGGACCTGTTGGTACACTCTTGCTGGTTGTATTGTGTAAGTATATATTTCTCTCTCTCTCTCTTCTTGCACCCATTTGATTCCCTCGTTTACTCTGCCCCAGCAGCAAGAACCCGCAAAGCTCTACTGCCTGTCCTGAAATACCTAATTGATGTGCCTCGATCATGTTACAGGTCAGGGCTGCACCTTAAATAGCCACATGACTCGCTCTGAATTTGGGCTTGCATGCTCCATGAGGGTATGTTTGTATCTCTCCATAGTAATAACATGTGCTGTGTGCTGCTGTTGTTCTCTTCCCCACGTGTATGACCAATGGTTAGAGGGCTGGGATAAGAAGTGGCTCGTTGTTCAAAGCTTTGGCTGAGTTGCTCTTGGGGCCCTTGTTGAAAAGAATAAGTGCTTGCGACAAAAAGTTAACATTCTGTCTGGAACGCAATAGAAACCCATTAGTCAAAAGATGTTTACTAAGCAGCTGTAATGGGTCCTGTAGTGTGTCTGTGTAAGCGTGTCTGCAATCTCACACTTGGGAAGCAAAAGGTGTCATAACCCGAACATAACTGCCAGCGGTTACATTTGCGAGTTAAAGAGGACCGTGTGTATTAGCTTGCGTATTAGGTTCTCACACTGTTTTCCTTTCCACAGTGAAACGCACAACAATTTGGACCTATCGTTTGTGCGTACCATTCTGAACGATCGTGTGAACAAAGTGATTGGTTGGAGATCTCGTATCAGTCAGGCCAATCTTTAAAGAAAGTTTTGAGATGAAGTGGCAGAATGTTTGTAGACACCTAACTATAAAACTTTTTGAACTTCCCATTCCACATTTAGTCCCCATTTGCTGTTATACTGACCTCCACTCTTCTTGGTAGATATTCCACTAGATTTTGGAGCGTGATTGTGGAGGAGGCCTGGGATGCAGTCAGATTTCCAGTTCATTTCAACTCTTGTGTGAAACATATCTTCATTAAGTTGGCTTTGTGTCCAGGGGGAACATCATGCTGGAGCAAATCTGGGTTTATTAGTTGAAGTTAAGTGAAAATGTATTGTTAATGCATCCAAAGACCTCCTCTACTGTTGTGTGTCTCTATCTAACTTTGGACTTTTGATGGAAAAGTCAGGTGTTCCAAAACTTTTGTCAATATAAGGTTCCTA
This sequence comes from Silurus aristotelis, assembly GCF_946808225.1. Classification (NCBI taxonomy): domain Eukaryota; kingdom Metazoa; phylum Chordata; class Actinopteri; order Siluriformes; family Siluridae; genus Silurus; species Silurus aristotelis. The sequence continues at coordinate 6,621,115 of NC_139599.1, forward strand.
AGATAAGATGTTTTATATCACAATATATATTTGAAAGAGAAATTTTTTAATTTTTAAAAAAACAGTATGAACAGTACATGGTAGATGAAACGGAATGATATTGAGCTGCATTTTTTTAAATATTCTAAATCGTTGAAATATATACAAAACTATAAATACATGTTTAACTTGACCGATAGACAATTGATTTAACTGATCTTTAAACCATGTTAAGCTCATATTGTGTGGGTCAGATTGACCAACACACTGGTGAAAACAACCAAAAAAAGGTCTAAACATTGGTTAGCTAGATGTGTCATTAACTCAAATAGTGAATGTCAAGCTTTGATCATGTTGTTTTTATAGCGTCGTGTTAAACAGGTATGTCTAATCAATTACTAAAGTACTTCTAGCCTGGTTGTCAAAAATCTGCAATGGTTCTCTGTCATAGTCATCATTAAACGTTTAAATGCATTTTATTCACTCTTTTTCTTTTCCGTGTATATTTATGGTATCTGGCTGATGCCCGTATCCAAAAAGAGTTACTTCCTTATTTATACAACGGAGAAGTTGAGGGTTATGGCCTTTGCTCAGATTCCAAGGAGCAGCAGTTTGGTAGTGCTGGGGTTTAAACGTTTGGCTTTCCAATCGAAAGAAACCACTTTTCAAGTTTTAAAATGTTAAGATTATTATTGGAGTTAAGATACATGCATTTCTCTTATTGGTATTCCTGATGTTTGAACTTTGTAATAAATGAGCTTTTGCAAAAGCATTAAATGTGAGGTTCATATGAACTGGCTTGTATTATGATTTGAGTCTCAGATACTCAAAACAGTGATTAAGTTGTTTTGATGTTCTATTTATTTTGTTCTTCACATTACCACCATAAGCACGTGGTGGCACAGTTCAGAAATAGTGTTTGATTTGTGCAGAAGGAGAATTGTCTTCTAAGGAAGGAGAAACGAGTCGGCGCAAGCAGATTATATCTGTGGCCTAGAAAAACCTGGCAGCTCTCCTTGGAAATGCTATCCTGCACTAATGCACATCTTTGCATGCCAACTTTCGACACCTGATGTCAGAACTTGATGTAAAACCGTAAACGTGCATGGATGCAGGGTCCAGTCGTTCCTCAACCACAATTTTACTCTCAAACACACAGCCCTTGTGTGTTGTGTAATGGTGTTGTGCGCGTTTCAGTCCAGTGTTGTGGAGAATGTGAAGAGGTCTCCTCGTGCATCTCCCTTGAACGATATGCAACACTACTGCTTATGCAATCTTTGCACTTTAGCCTTTTATTGTGGCTCGAACTTTGAAACCCAACCTGTGCTATGCAGAGGGTAAAAATGGTTTGATAGTGAGATTAAGTATTTAAAATCATTGCATGAAGAAATCAGAATTAAAGCTTACTTCTTTTTTTTAGAAATTGAAAGTAGTGCCCAAATATGGTGACGTTTACAATCTGTTTCTACAAATCCTAAAGTTCATGATGTAATCGACTGCTGGGTGAATATAGTTTATATAACTCGGTGCAGTAGTAACATGGTGGGTGTGTATTGAGGCTGTTACACAGTGGCACCATTGAGCATGTTTTTTTTCCACGTAATTTCATTACACATATTAATTAACAAAGTCTTTAAATAAATGGACATGAACTGGTGTGTTTTTTTTTTTTTTTTTTAACATTTATTATTAATTCCTACTCCCAGGATTGTATGGTTGTGCCTGGGATATTAATTTTCTCTTTTATTTCCTTTTTTTTTTGTCTAGGAATTGTCTGGTGAATAAGTGGGCTCACTAAGCCGCAGATATTTGTCCTACCCAAAAATAATCTTTCCATATTTGTAATTATTTCTACCTCCTTTTCGACCTTTCTACCAAGTTATTTTTATTTCTTCCCTTACCATTGTTGCTTAATAAATTTTTTGGGGGAGATACGATTTTTTTTCATTTTTGCAGAATGCCTTCCCCATTTTCCGTTCACTATTCGACACCCAAAGTTTTGAAATAGGGAAAGAAAAGAACTTGATGTTACATGCCTTTTCCATTTATATATGAGTTCTGCTTTGATGCTTTTTTTTTTTTTTTTTTTGATGAGGATGGTGTCTAGAAATTGTGGCATGATCTAAGCGTCAGCGAGTATTTATGCATCAGGAGCTCATGTGGTCAATTTATTGTTGGTACAATACAATCACAAAGCTGCTGTTTATTGTTTTATCATGCGAGAACAAAAACGTAATTCCTGGAAAGTTTCCTGTGCAGTCTACGATGTCTTTTCTGATCAGGGAAGAATCACACGGCACGCAAAATGGCGCATGCGTTCTTCTTCAGTTAATGCACATAACAAAAAAGTGTAGACATTCCGTGTACCTTACATAATCACATCGTAAAGATCATATAGACACTGAACAGACAACATAGAAATGTGTGTTTAGAGAACTAGTGTGATGACCATCTTAACACTAACACCTGCTTTACACCAGAGAGGGTGTGAAAGAGGGAATGTGAATGCTGAGCCAGCATTAAAGGAACACACCTTGTAGAGAAACCTTTCATTAAAGATCCAAGCGTATGCCATGAAAGCATATCGCAGTTGGTGGTTGTGATGGTCCGGGGTTCTGCTCCTGCAAATCCCTCGGTTCATGAAATTCGAAACCCCACCCACTTTGCATTTGTCAAAAAAAAAAAGTACAAAAGTTTGTAAAGCTTTTAGAAAAAAAGTTGCATGAACAAAAATGTCGCACAATTACCCCAAAACTGAAACTCGATGTGGTTTACATTTACTAACTTGATTGGCGATTTCTCGCACAAAAAATGTACAAATTTGTCAAACCTGGTATGCTGAATCCTTGGACATTTTTTTAACTAAGAGTTACACCAAAGTGCATGCAAGTATTCCATGAAACGGGTGCTAAAGCATCCCAATAAAATTTTCTCATAAGATGGACATTGTTTTAAATATAAATTTAAGATTTAAGTAGAGAAAAGTTATTATTGGAGTAAACAAATCCATAACAATGACAAGCTTATTGTGATATTTTATGGGCTTATTTTTCTCTCTCAAAGTTGCTCGTTGAAGAAATGGACGATATTTGCTATAGACCTTCGAAAAACAAATTGCTTTTATTTGGTAAACAATATCCTCTTTTATTACATGTATTATTGCTTGCATGAATAACGTGACCTTTCGAGAATCAGGAACATGCAGGTATATGGAAAAACTGAGTAATATAAAGTACAGTGCTGAGCTGTCCTACAGCTCTCATGCTAGCACAATCTTTTATTTGTGATCTATAGAAAATCATGTGGGTTTTCTATATAGAGGCTACCATTGGCCATGGCTAACTGTTTTCATTGTCATAGAAAAATATTGACTATCAGAAAAAGGCATCTCTCAGAAGGGTGGTTCTGAAAGATTTTTTGGTTTTGAAGAAGATTGTATCTCTTGGGCTTTTCATTTAGTTTAGTTTGTGAAATTTAGTTTATGGTAACCAAAAATGAAACTTCTTGTTGGTAGGTGGAGGGATTAAAAGTTGTCTAAGGCTGGTGGATTAACACTTAATTCTGTGTTATGTTTTCTTATAAACTAACAAACTTGTGCTTGGACCCCAGAGTTGGTTGTATTTGTTGAGATGCTGTGTTATGTTTTTTTTTTTTTTCAAAATTTGTTTTTACTTTTCATATTTTCCTACCTAATGAACTTTAACGTTTTACATTTGGTATGACTGCAGGGGAGGGTGGGCGCAGTTTTTTGTTATCTTTAGCTTGAAAAAGTCTAGAATTGTTTAAAGCATTTGAAGCATGTTCCAATCTTCTGTCAAACAGTAGTGAGAGCAGTGCAGACATGGTGAGGGGCCGGTGGTGAGGAGCTGAAGGGTGGAAAAAGAAATAAACAATGAACAAGTGTGAGAGAGAGAGCGAGAGAGAGAGAGAGAGTGTGTGATTGTCAGTGGGAGTGGACAGGGGAGGAGTGAGTTCTGGCTGTTTGGAAGCCGAGTACTAGAGCAAGTGTATAGAGTTTGCGCAAACTATTCCTTTTGGTAGACTTTCCGGTTGAATTTGAACTCCAGAGACGATCCTTTTTTTTTTTTGTTTGTTTTTTGTTTTTTTTTTGTTTTTGGTTGAGCAGGTAGGAACCAACTCTCAGAGAATGTACTGAATTCGTTCACATTTTGTTTGTTGGTTGAAACAAGTATGGATGTAAAAAAAAAAAAGTAAAACATATTTTTGAACAGAGTAGAAGTTTGAGTGTGGTTGGAGGGGGGTGTGTCAGTGAGGTGGGTGTGTGTGTGTGTGTGTGTGTGTGTGTGTGTGTGTGTGTGCGCGTGTATGCGTGTTTCCTGAGCTCTACTACCGAAGTCAAGAAAATAACACCGACTTCTAGGCTCCTTCTACAGTTTATTATTGTGCATTCATATATTTGAGCATGCGTCTCCTTGTCAGGCCTGTGTATTTTTATATTCTAATATCTTTACCTTTAGGCTTTTGGCGTTTAATCGAGGTAAACCGTGTTTGTATATTGGGTGTAGAGTGATGACAGACTTTTGTCTAGCTGAGGAATCTGTAAGAAAGACGAATCAAATTAATTGACAAATTTGACATCTAAAAGCTCTTAATTTGTGAAGATGTTTTAAGTGAAATATTATCCTGAATGGCCTGGTCTGTAGCTGCTTGTTGATTTATTTGGGTGGTTAAATATTAAGAATCCATGCACTGCATTCCTTTGGTTAACTTGTAAGATTTTAAACTGACCATCTAAATATTTGGATATGTGACAATTTGGCTCTTATTGAGCACTAAGGAGTTAAAATAGCATATTTCACACACTGCATCAGGGGTTGTTAAGTAGGGGGTAAACTTGCAGACGTGGGGTTGGGGGAATTTTTGTTGTGGGGCAGATCAGGTTATGAAAAATATTCTGTGGTAAGCATGAACCTTAGCGGCTTCTGCAGCACATCTTCTACGGCTGTTTTCATTATTTAGCTGAAGGTACGTCATTAGACCAGAGACTAGCCACTGGGCAGGGTACATAATTTTAGAATTACTTCAGAACTGCAAGAGGTTTTATTTTTAGGTGGTGGAGGCGTTACGATTTCTGTGATCTATCAAAGATTATCGTTCGAAAAACGATCTCAAGAACATTCGAAGAACAACTGGTGGGATGTTGTTTTTTTAGGATTGTATAAGGAATGAATTAGATTAAGGAATGAATTTTTGGCTTAAGCATGTGGACAAAACATTTGACACTTTTTTCTCTCTTTTTTTTTTTTTTGTAAATAGACTTTCTACCCAAAATAGGTTTTAATGGTATTTTTTTTTTTTTAAAGCCGTCCAAATTGATGGTGGCGAAGGTTCCTCCATTCCTCCATGTAGCACAGTGTTGACTTCCACTTTTTCAATTTTGTTTTCCTGTCACATGGTTTGTTAAAAAAGAAAAAGAAAACTGATGATAACATCATACATTTGTCTGTATTTCAGTACAAAAATGGTTTGGATATAAAATGAAACGTTATTTAAAGTATTTCTGTTGCTTATCATTTTTTGTAAGGAAGGAAATTGTTAAATGTTTGTACAAAGTGAAGGAAACTGTTGTGTTCAGGGAAATGTGTTTTCATTTCCTTTTTGCATTGTTTTTTTTTTTTTTTTTTTTTTAAAGGTTACAAGCTTTCACAGGTTGTGAAAAGTTCCCCTTAAAAATGTAGCCGTATTCCTGTGTAAAATAGACCCAGGGAACCTATTGATTGGCAGAGTGGCAGGGAAGTTGTCGTTCAGTGGTTATGACTGTGGACTTTGGATTTGAAGGTCATGAGTTTAAAAATCCCAGCATTGTCAAGCTGCCACTGCTGGGCCCTTGAGCAAGGCCCTCAACTGTAAACTGCTTAGAGGTATAAATGGGGTAATTAAAGGTTGCTCTGGATGAGGGCGTCTACCAAATGCCATAAATATAATCTGAAGTAATCTATTTGGTCATGAATGAGATGATCACTGAGTCTCACCATTCTAACTGCATGCTTTTGTGAAATGGTGGGTGTGTGTGTGTGTGGGGAGGAAAGGGAGGGCTGCTGCCCATTGAACCCCATTGTTCCCTCTGAAGATCTCTTGATTTGAGCTGCACCCTGAGGCTGAACGCAGTACAGCGCGCGCGGGGGGACCGTCACGTACTTCACGCAGCCCAACCCCCTGTTTGTGGAAAGCCAAAACAACTCTTTTTAATTGTTTTTTCGACCCTTCTTTGACGGAGAAAATCATTAACGCTTTTCTGAAACACACCAAAAGACCGCCTAAATGATCGCAATTGGCGTTTTGACATTTCTATTAACGTTCTTGTATTTATTTTTAATAGACGGGCGACTCTTTTGGCTATCCACAAACAGTTTAATCGCGCACGTGCTACGCCGAGTACACATTCACACATACCTACATGCAGACGAGGGCGTGCGCTGAGTGGAAGCGCGAGGAATTAATTTTTTTTTTTTTTTTTTGGTCGATGTTTCCGGAAGCAGGTATTTTTTGTTTACATTTCAGTACATGTTTTTAATTGCATTCTTATTTTTGTGGCGTTCGCTTAACTAACAGTCTTAAATTCCTAAAACATACAGGTTAAATACATTAAGTTTAGAATCAAAATGTGAAAGAAGGGCAAATAAAATGTCTTCATATATTTATTTTTTTAGTCATGCCGTGTTTAAAAAGCCATTAACAAGGTTTTGTGTGTTTTGAGGAAGAGAGACTCTTTGGGGAAGTCCTCGCATTCTCTGCAATGATTTGCTCTTCCTCTTAGTCTCTAATGATTTTAGGTATGAAGCTGATTCCAGATCAGTTTTTATTTCTAGTTTAAGTCAGTAAGCAGAAGTGTACAACTTTTCTTATATAAGAAAAACCACCACCACAAGGACTGTAATTGTGTAAGTGTCTCTTGAGACCTGGGCTCTTGTGGAGTTTTCAGTTTCTCTTTCTTGTAAATTAGATCTCATCCCAATAATGTTGTTTAGAGACCAGTGGCATTGAGTAAAAGACAGGAAGTGGAGCTGGAGGCAGCAGAGCTGAAGATGTTGAGATTTTTGTTGGGAGTGACGACGATGGACAGGATTAGAAATGAGTTTATTAGAGGGACAGCGCATGTAGGTCGTTTTAGTGACAAGCTGAGGGAGGTGAGATTGAGACGGTTTGGACATGTGCAGAGGAGGGACATGAGTTATATATTGGTAGAAGAATGATGAGGATGGAGCCACCAGGAAAAAGGGAAAAGAGGAAAACCAAGGAGGAGGTTTATGGATGTGGTGAGGGAAGACATGCAGGTAGTTGGCGTGAAAGAGGCAGATGTAGAGGACAGGGGGGTATAGAGACGGATGATCCGCTGTGGCAAACCCTAATGGGAGCAGCCGAAAGAAAATGAAGATGAAGGTGGAGTTATGTGCAGGTACAGCAGGTGTAGGAAAGGATTCCCCTTCAGTTGTAGTTCCACGCTTCAACGCTAGAGGGAGATTCACAGTTCATGATTAGTGACCTCTGTGACATCACAGTGCATGTTCTCTTTATCAAGAGCATTAAATGCCAGAACATTGAGCATTTACGACATCATGCAACCCACCAGCAGTTAGCAGATTATAGCAAGAATCACATCACACCCAGTACAGTTTGAGTGTTCTGAATCCTGTAACGTTTTTACTGACACGCAGGGGCGAGTACAACCTCCTGATCAGTGCACACCAGATAGTGAAACTTTCCTTACGGTAGGTCCTTCGCACCAGATAGTAAACCTTCCTAACAAGCTGGTATTGCCAAGTGCATGTCTGATCCCATGAGGAACGCTCACACACGCTGACAATCAGCCAGTTCGCTCTAAATAGATTCTGCAAAGTAGAAAAATTGCGCATAGACTATATGGACAAAAAATGTACATTAGATTAAACTTTATTGTCATTGTGCAGGGTACATGTACAGAGCCAATGAAATGCAGTTAGCATCTAACCAGAAGTGCATAGACAGCTTATTTACAGTGGCAGTGTAATAAATAAGGTTATGAGGTTCTACAGAAGGTGTAGTAATATGTACATATAACTGAACATGTGCTGTAACCTCCACTCTTCTGTGAAGATGTTCCACTAGATTTTCGAGTGCGCTCCTCGAGCATTTTTGCGCTCATTCAGCCACAAAGGTGTTTGTAAAGTCAGATACTGATGGGCGAAGATGCCTGCGGTGCAGTCGGTGTGCCAGGTCATCCAAAAGGTGTTCAATAGGGTTGCTCTTTAGCAGGACACCCACAGCAAGATCTTCTACTCCGACCAAAGTTAAACGGTATCTTCGTGAAAGTTTGCTTGCACAGGGTATTGTCATGCTGAAGCAGGTTTGGGCCTGTTAGTTCAAGTGAAGGGAAAGTTTAATGTGTCCGCATCCATAGAAATCCTATACAACTGTGTGCTTCCAACTGCGTGTGGCTGTAAAGGGTCCGGCGTCACAATACTTTTGTCCATCTAATGTATTTTAATAAGCGCATAAAGCGAACAACGCCCAAAGATGTCGTATTCAGGAGGAAATTGAATTAAAATGGTTTTAATGTTCGAATGTAGTTTCAGACAATTTTGCATAACTTGTTTTATGACTTGTTTTTTCCCCTTGAATTGAAAGAATAACAAAATAGTGGATTCCGCCTGTTTATTCATTCGTTAATGTCTTGATGTTCAGGAGTCTGTCATCGGGGGGTTCAGGATTTGCCCGTCAAGTAACTTGGATTTGAAAATTGCAATGGAGACGGTATTCTGTAAATCATATGATTAGTGCTTTTGTTTGTCATCATCCCTAATCTTTTTGTTTGTTTGACTGTTTTGTGCGAACAAAAACATCTCAATGAACAAATCTGCTCAGGGGTGTGTGTGTGTGTGCGCGTGCAGGCGTGTGTGTCGTCTGCGACTGACTTGTGTTTGCTGTTTCAACAGGAGCAGACGTAGAACCACAGGAGGAGCAGGCAGGAGCACTGGAGGAGTCAAACCCCGCTTAACACCTCTGTCGAAAACATGGTAGGAGTATCTTTTGTTTATATGTATTGTGTGTGGGAGGTTTCAAGAAGTCCTGGAACAAGTATCGCATGTCCGTGGTGAAAGTGCGCTCGGGGAGATTGTTAATGTTTGGGTTCGTAACGAGATCGTCCCTGTACGAACGCGTCCACGCGCGCGCACTCGTAGAACACGTGTACACGTGAGGTGTTTTAATTAAGTTTTTTTTTTTTTATGGATATTCATTTAAATGATTGAGTTTTTTAACATTGTTATATTTTGTTAGTTAGATGTATATACAAACCTGCAGTGCAAATTAAACACACGTTCATATGCTTTATATGTGTGTGTGTGTGTGTGTGTGTGTGTGTGTGTGTGTGTGTGTGTGTGTGTGTGTGTGTGTGTGTGTGTGTGTGTGTGTGTGTGAGAGAGAGAATAAGCATTAAGGCACTTTGCATACGGACGCTGTTGCTTATGAGACATGCAGTTATATGTTACACAATACACTACACTACACCTCGAGATATCTCGTACCTGTCCTTTTGAATCCTGGTGTCTCTTTATCTCCAGGTCTATACTGACGCGTACTTTACTTTCTCTGCTTTGGTCCTAATAGCAGTTAGGAAATAATTTATATAGAAAAATAAATAGAAATCTAAGCGCTTTAGTTGCTTGCATAGTATCTGTATGGGGTGAATGCAGAAAGTAGCGATTTGAATGCTTGGTGTATCATGTGACCTGATCAGATTATCTCACTTGAATTACACAAGCAAACAAGCCTGCGATTTATTATTATTTTTCGGTGTGTGTTAAAAGATCTCTGCCCACACTTTTCTGGTCAAAGCACAAGTGAAACTGCAGCTTCTCGCTCATTTTGTTGAGATCATGTGAATGAGGGAGATTCCTGTGTTTTTCTTTTTTTCTAACTTCCCGTCATGTACTGTGACTAGATCTATGACCGAGTCAGTTAATGACACACACACACACACACACACACACACACACACACACACACACACACACACACACACACACAACGAGGTGTAGAAATCCAGTACTGCATTAAGACAATGGCAATTGGTATTTTGTTTAATAAAGGAAAACGCCCCCCCCCCCGGGCTGTTTAACTCTTGCTAGAGAACTTTGTAGTACACTTCCTGTACATTTCTCTTCTGTGTACCTACAAGATCTTTCCCCCTCCCAACAGCTCTTTATTACGATTGAGTAGAATGAAGTGCTACTGTATGACCTGACCTTGCTTCTTGTCAGTGTTGATGTTTTCTCGTGGTTCACTCGCTTTTTGGATGAATGTGATTGGCTCATAAGATCAGCCATAGGGTAGGGTTTTTTTTTTTGTTTTGTTTTGTTTTTTGAGCAAGTTTTGTTTTTAATGTTCGTGTGTGTACAATGAGAGGAAAAGCATTAAAGCAGCTCCACCTCCTTCCCCTTTATCTGGCCACCGCTGCGAAGAATTTAATTACTTTCATTTTCACTTGCATACTTATACACTATAGACATCCATTCAATTTACATACTCTCTGTATTCTGCTGTGGATTTGAATCTTGTAGATTTTAACCACGTTCTATTGTGTTAGTTATGTGCTACTTAAAAATCAAATGGCAGAGTTGGTTAAACACAGTAATGCTGTTTATTATTAGTTCTTCTTGTCTCATATCATGTGTGAAGTGGTCGCTCAGTGGCTAAGACATTGGACTTCTGAGCAGAAGTTCAAATCCCAGCAACACCAAGCTGCACTTTTGCACCTTTGAGCAAGACCCTTAACCCTTAGTTGCCCAGTTGCAGGTTGCTCTGGATAGGGGTGTGATTAACAATTATCCTTACTAATAACTATTAAGATATTTATTCTCTTTGCTCTTCTGGTTCACTTTTCTTGGCACGTGTCTAAGCGTAATGTAACGTTACCTGGACTGGAAGATGTAGATAAGTCCGGTAGATAAGACTGGTAGATAAGTCAGTTGGGTCATAAATGGAAGGTAAATTATAGAAAGATTTTATTTAGTGTATATATGGAAATTTATCTACTCTATCATTATATTTTAATAGTAAAATAATTGGCGTAATTAGTTCTGTACTTGAGTTATGAACCGATTAGAAGGAACAGTGTTGCCTCAATCCATTTTAATCAATATTAACCATTTGAAGTAAAAAACAATTTCTTTTAATCGATTTTATAATCAGAACAGCTGTTTAAAATTCTGTTGCCAAATTGCAACCTGTTATACCTCTGCGCCTCATGACGCATCTATACGCAAAGGTTAATGCCCTCCAGTGGTCTTCGGAAAAATATCTCTTGCTGAATATGTTTGTTTTTTCTAATCTGCCTGCCTGTAGTCTTAATTCCTAATAAGAAGTGTTGGTCTTTTATATATCCATATAAACAGATTCGTTGTGTTCTTTGAGTACTGGAGTCTCTCCTGGACTTGGTTTTATTATACACTTTTTTTATGAATTGCATAGTTTTTATAAATCTGTGTGAACCACTGGAATGATCATTAAACGTTTTGCACGTTCGGTAAACAAAGCAGCCACTGTGTCTCTACTGCATATCAGTGGGTCCTTTTTTTTAATCAAAGCTCAGCTCTAAAATGAACCGAGACGTACCGTGTAAGAGATTCTTGTGCACATCCTCTCAGAGTGCAGTGAGTGGGAGTTGGAATAGGTATGTTGACTCCTGGCTAGATTTCAATGCGAACTAAATAATTAGAGCAACGTTTACCGGGTGTGAACTTAAGAGAAGCTCAGTATGTTATATTGTAGCAGAGATGGACTAATTGGAAACTTGAGCAACCGAGAAAAGCGGATTGCAGAAATATGTATATATGCGTATATACATTTATATTCTGCTGGGAAAGTAGGCTTATACTTATACCAACTAATAAAATGGAAAAAAACCAAAAAACTGCTGTTTAACGAACTTGTTTTCATCAGTAGTTCCACATGCATGATTCTGAAGTTCGGCACCATATAACCGTTCACCTCATTGTGAAATCTGACTGTAATTCTGCAAACCAGATCGAATAATATCTTCAAGGACTTCAAATCATAGTTAAAACGTTTTTTAAGGTACTTAACTAGTGCACAAGCCAATGAACTGTGTAGATTTTAATTAATGTAATTAATATGTTTACATATTAAACAAAGCTGAAGATCTTTGACTATTATATAATGCCAGGATGAGATATGAGTTACGTGTCTTGTGTTTGCATCTTTAGCTTAATCTTTTTTTTTTTTTTTTTTTTTAAATTGTTACAATCTAGATTTACTAGAAAGAAGTAACATGAAAGAACCAGTCATACATACAGTTTTGCGCTGGTTTTGTGCCACTCATATCTTTGCTGATTTTCCGGACGTCTGATCTCAGATTTCTTGCTTAAGTACGAGTTGAGCTAAAGTGGCAGTACAACCTCTTCTTCTTTTCACCTCCTGGTGTATGTCCAAGTCTGTTTGACATTGTGGATGCTGGTCTGATGAGGCTTTGCTGAGGGCAGCTGTGGCAGAACAGAGTGTCCAAAGAGTAGGACTTTCATCATTGAATGAAGAATGGTGTAGAGTACATGGGCCAAGCCAAATACAAAGAGCTACTACAGATATCAGGTAACTGTAATCCATGTGGCTGCTAAAGTGATTCCTTTTGTGTCATTTAAAGAAAGTAAAGACATTACAGAACTTGTTTTCTACAAGCTCACAATTGTTGAATCTTAAACATAGATACTGGGATATTCGGCACTGTTTATATTCCCCGATTTTTATTTTATATTAATAATAATAACTTCATCACATTCATTATTTAACACGGAATTGATTTCTTTATTTTGCCCCTGAATAAATCTTATTAATGATCTTCCACGCCTGGCAGACACAGTAATTCCATTAAAGACATATTTGGTAGGATTAGTCAATAATGAATGATTTATGTAGAACAGGTTATTGTTTGTCAAATTGAATCTCTGCTCAAGGTGAATGTTGAACTTGGTTACACAGGGGGTTTCCATTCAATTCTGTTGATTTGAAATGCCAGCTTCTCGGACGTTGTCGTGCTTTTATACGCAGCAGGTAATTTTCCGCCGGAACTTTTTGGAGAAATTCTCAGTAATGTTAAATTCGTGCCTTAATTCTGATCACGTGTTTTCCAGGCAAAAATCCCAGAACGTATACTTTATTTTTTTTTCTTCGCTGTGCTTTTGGATTTCAATATTTCCAAACTTAAGCTGGAATTTTGAAAATAATTACTCTATATGGGCAAAGGTTCGCGGACACCTGACGTAAGACTGGTGTTTTTTTTTTTTTTTTTTTTTTTTTTTTAAATATATCTTTTATTCCACATTTAGTCCCCATTTGCTTCTTGTAATATTTGTTCTTATGCAGTTACAAGGGTATTAGCAAAGACAGGTACTGATATGTAGGGTGAGGAGGCCTGGTGCGTAGCAAGCGTTCAAGCATCCGAAAGGCGTTCAGTAGGATTGAGGTCCGAGCTCTATAGCAGACCACTCAAGACTTTCTACTCCAACTTGTTTAACCCATATCTTCCAGGAGTTTGCTTTGTGAGCATGGGCATTGTCAGTGTGGATCAGGTCTGGGGCTCCTAGTTTAAGCAAATTGACAATATAATCGTACCTGATCCAAAGACATACTATACAATTGTATAGGCACACATCTTCTTCTTCTTCTTCTTCTTCCGGCCCATTAGGGGTCGTCACAGCGGATCATCCATCTTCATACCGCCCTGTCCTCTACATCTGCCTCTTTCAACCCAACTAAGGAAACCTCCTCCTTGGTCTTTCTTTTTTTTCCTTCCTGGCGGCTCCATCCTCAGCATTCTCCTACCGATATAAAATGTATAGGCACACTAGTCAAGTCAATTCAAGTCAAGAGGCTTTTATTGTCATTTCTACTACACACAGTGGTACACAGTAAAAACATTCCTCCAGAACCCTGGTGCTACAGTAAACAACATAGAGCTACAACACATAACACAAAGCTAAAAAAAAGTGCATCAAGTGCAACCGAGTGCAAACAGTGCAGACATACAACAGTGCAGACATACAACAGTGCAGACATACAACAGTGCAGACATACAACAGTGCAGACATACAACAGTGCAGACAGACAGACAGACAACAGTACAGACAGACAACAGTACAGACAGACAACAGTACAGACAGACAACAGTACAGACAGACAACAGTACAGACAGTACAGACAGTACAGACAGACAACAGTACACAACAGTACAGACAGACAACAGTACACAACAGTACAGACAGACAACAGTACAGACAGACAGACAGACAACAGTACAGACAGACAGACAGACAACAGTACAGACAGACAACAGTACAGACAGACAACAGTACAGACAGACAACAGTACAGACAGACAACAGTACAGACAGACAACAGTACAGACAGACAACAGTACAGACAGACAACAGTACAGACAGACAAACAGTACAGACAGACAAACAGTACAGACAGACAGACAACAGTACGTACAGACAGACAGACAACAGTACGTACAGACAGACAGACAACAGTACGTACAGACAGACAGACAACAGTACGTACAGACAGACAGACAACAGTACGTACAGACAGACAGACAACAGTACAGACAGACAGACAGACAACAGTACAGACAGACAGACAGACAACAATACAGACAGACAACAGTACAGACAACAATACAGACAGACAACAGTACAGACAACAATACAGACAGACAACAGTACAGACAACAATACAGACAGACAACAGTACAGACAGACAGACAACAGTACAGACAGACAGACAACACAAGACAACAGTACAGACAGACAGACAACACAAGACAACCCAAAACAATGCACATAACACAAGATAGCGCCAACCAGTAAACCTATTGTATACTTTAAATATACAGCACTGTGCAAAGAGAACTATAAAAACTATAACCAAGAGTATATGTGAACAAACATTATGCAGTGCAAAAACAGCAGAAGCAGCAGTCAAGAGGTCCAAAAAAACAGCATGTAAACAGTAAAATATGGTTAAGTATAAATAATAATAAATAAATGATGGTGGAATGGATTGAGATGAGTAAGGAGTGTGTTAAGTTCAGGTTGTACAGACATCCTATACAATTATAAAGAACGTTTCCAATTTTGAGGAATTAAAATATGAATGATTATGTATGACTGTCAAATACAGTTAGTGTTGTGTAATAAAAAAAAAAGTATCAGCATCATGATGTAATAAGAGCACCAGCCTGGACAAGACTGGAGCAAACATCCCTCTTTCCATGTTTTCCAAACATCTGCTGTCTCTATTTTATATTGTTTTCACTCAGCCATCCATTTCCGCCCAATGGCACTCGGTGCTCAAGTTGCGACTACAAACATGCTCCTGGCTTGTAATCTCAACATTCTAACAAGATGTAAGCTGCTGTTGTTCTGCACTAAGGAATGAAGGAATGTTAAATCGGCTCAAGAATGAACTGAGAGCTCCACCCCTAAGCTGATGCTTTTTGTCACTGTCATGTGTGTTGTTGCAGTTGAGTTTTAAACACGGCTTTCACTAAGAACAGCTGTTCTACGGATGCGCAGTTGAATAGAAGTGTTTAATATGTATAACCCGGTCCACACATACTGAATGCAGCCAGGAAACTCTGTGTCTGGTGACGTTAATTTTTGACTGATTCCTGTTCATTTGGTTTTTGAGGTTTAAATACAGCTGCCAGGAAACTTCGAGGAACTATTATGATGTGGCCAGCATTGAATAATTGATGTCAGTTATGAAAGTGTGGATTTTTATATTTTGAATAGTCATTATTTACACTATATATCCTATAAACGTCTGTGCTGTATGGACAAAAATGTTTGTGCTTGTACAGTTCTGACTATCAAACCCATACAGTGTGTGTGTTTTTTTTTTAACATTTCATTCCAGATTTAGTCCTCCTTTTGTCGTTATAATAACAGGATACCGGAGCGTGGCTGTCGGGTTTTATCCTCACTCAACCACAAGTACATTATGAGTCAGGCAAGGAGCTCTGGTGCACAGTCAGCATTTTACTTCATTCCAAACATGTTCAGTGGAGTTGAGACAGTGCTCTGTGAGAGATATTTGTGTTCTTCGACAAAATATTGGCAAACTCTGCTGTAATTGAGCGTGCTTTGTGCACAGCATTTTCATGCTGGAGCAGGTTTGGGCCTCTTGGTTGAAGTGGAGGGAAATTGTAATATTACAGCATACAAGGACATTCTAAACGATAGTCTACTTCCAATTTTGTGACTGTTTGGGGAAGAACGATGTAAGGTGTGATGTTCAGGTGCAGGGCTGCAACTATCGAAATTGCAATCTCTGAAAACTAAACCCATTTAATTGCCAAATTTCATCAAAATAAAAATATGTAAATGAATTTTCAGATTATTGTTAAAAAGGTAAACGCACTGTATGGTGTTTTCTTTGTTTGAACATTTTCAAATGATCCCAAACTTTGAAAACTTTGTGTTCTTTGGTCTGAATCTTCTCCTCGCCCTCTCAGCGTTTTCTCTGTTCCCCCATTTTTCATTCTGTATTCTGTGTTTACCTGCCCAAAGGTCTCATTTATAAACATGGTGTACGCACAAAACGAGGCTGGAAACGCGTGTACAATAATCGGTCCAAAGTTAAGCAGGTGGTGCGTCAGTAATGATGGTCCACAGGGAAACGCAGTGCTGTATTCGAATTATTTGAGTTACTCGAGGAATCGTTTCAGCCATAGTCACGTTTCAACCTTTTTTTTAACTGTATATTGTAATGCCACAGCGAGGCCACTAGAGGCAGCAGCACTGACAATTCTGCACCACAGAGTGCTGTGTTTCTGACTCAAGGCTGAGGCAGTTTTAAAGATTGATGCCCCTTTCAACATACAGATGTGAAACAAAATAAACATTAAGTTAGTCATATAGGACAAGATCTGTAAATCAACAAAAATGTTTTGGTTTGCATTACATTAAAATTCCAAATGCAATATGTTAGGCATCGCATTTATGCAGAGTGGGTATTTATTCATTTATTGACTCTTTAAATACAAATTCTTTTGCACTCCTACTCGTTTTAAGCTTTGGGTGTGGTGTATTAGAGCCGTCTCGTGTCTCTTGCCATGTGAAGAAACGTGTTTGTGTTCACTGGAGTAGATTTCAGGGTGTCCTCCTTTCCTAAAATAACCACATACGTGAGTGTGTGAGTGTGTGTGTGTGTGTGAGAGAGAGAAAGAAAGTAACAGAGAGAGATGGAAAAAAACCCATTAACATTAAGTGCTAATTGTTGACATTGACATTTCCTTTGTGTGTAATGAAGCTCCATATACTGTCGCTTCTCCAAATCAATGGTTAAATTTTTCTTAAACGTAAATGTATTTATATTATAGTTTCAGTTATATTTAGCAGTTTGGCAAGTCCCTTTTTTGCAGCAGCAGACAGTGTCTGTGTGCCAACCGGGACTTTTTGCTACCGATGTTTTTGATATTCAGTAAATATAAAATTGTGTTTGTGAGAAGTAGCTTTAACCCATAGTGGGGAATTTCCTATGCATAATGTCCCGTCTAGAACCCATGGCCAAACGAATGCTTTTGTCATTGTTTTTTTTTCGC
The DNA here is from genome assembly GCF_946808225.1 of Silurus aristotelis. Lineage (NCBI taxonomy): Eukaryota > Metazoa > Chordata > Actinopteri > Siluriformes > Siluridae > Silurus > Silurus aristotelis. The sequence continues at coordinate 6,638,716 of NC_139599.1, forward strand.
TGGTGTTCACACTTTTTACTGTGATTTAATGTAAGCGTTTTATACAAAATCCCGGTTCTGGTGTTTGCTCTACCCTGCATATTATCTTTTGTTTCTTGGGGTTAACACACCTGATCCTAACAGTAACTAGTCAGTGAACTGACTGTATTTTAGTGTGTGAATGCATGCGTGCGTGTGCTCCTCCTATTCGGGAACAAACACTTCAACACATGGAATCCTATAAGCAGAAGACGGGCATTTTGGCTTTGGAGTTGAATGTGTTGCTTTTAATTTACAGACCGATTTGAACCGAATTAGAATTGAAATGCCCTCTGCTGTTTCTAAAGCAAAATGCAACTAAAAACAGGGAATGTTTGGAATTCAGTTAATCACTTATTTGAATCGCTTTGGAACCTCGCTTGCAGAATCAGGACCTCGTTACTTCACGACTCGTATTTCCGGAGATTAAGATGTGACCCCTGGTTGATTTTCGAAGGAAAAATAGAAGCCGTGTGTGTGTGTGTGTGTGTAAGATTTATGTCACTGCGAGGATGGCTGCTGATGCGTAGGTACAGCGTTCCAGGTCACGATCAGCACGGGCAGATGCTTAGGGTTTATGGGGGGCATTTGACTGGTACAGCGTGTTCCCAGAGATGAACGTGAGTGGCAGCGCGTTCGAGCGCCGTAAACGCTGCAGAGTGCTGCTGAGAGAGAGAGAGGGAGAGAGAGATTGCTGTGTCATTGGTGCATTCTGCATGCTCATTGGCGCCCTCTTTCACTTCCGCTCCCTCGCCGCCTGTTTTCTTCTTGTTTCTCTACCTCTCTCGACCATCGTGACTATACGCTGATGCGTTGCCCCTCCTCCTTTAGCCATGCAGCATTGACAACTCTCCTCCAGTTTGTGTGTGTAAAGAGCAATTATGAAAGAGGATAATTAGTATTGTTAGTTGTTGTTGAAACTGAAAGTGAGCGTCACGCGTTTAAGCTGCGTTAAGTTTTGTGTTTAAGATAAAAGGGGGGTGGGGGTTGTGCGTGTGTGTGTGTGTGTGTGTGTGTGTGTGTGTGTGTGTGTGTGTGTGTGTGTGTGTGTGTGTGTGTGGCTGCTGTTGCTGAGGTAGCAGACTAGCGCAGATGAAATCTCGGTGAAGGGTGAACGGGGAGGGGGGGGTGAACGGGGAGGGGGGGGTGCACGCGAGTAAAGAGGATGCGATTGTCAAGAGGTGGAGCTTAGCATCAGGCAATACCCTGCTTCTTTCGCCTTCTGCCTCTCTGTCGCTCTCCATCTTCAGGGCACCTGCCGCCGCTTCTCTCCTCTCCACTCCGGCGCATGTACCGCTCCCAACCTTTGCCCGCTGACTGTGTTGTCAAATGTCTGAACAACAGTGTGGACAGGATTAAGGTGTGCGTGCGTGTGGTCGCATTTTCTTTCCTTTTCAACGTCACCATACCTACTAGCAGTGTGTGCGCGTGCGCGTGTGTGTGTGTGTAGAAAAAGCGAAGGGTGGCTGGGGTGTGTCTGCACTTCGTGTGTATGAAAGAGCGAGGAGAAAGGCACCAGAGCAGCGGGAGAAGGAAGGATGGTTTTACCGATAGCGCTGCTCCTGCGAATGTATTTTTCCGGGGTGACCGAGCCCTTCCCCCTCTCGCCATGAGCCGGGTCAACCGCGTCTCCTGCTCCATGCTCAACTGCTTCGTAAGTGCTCTCTGCACTCTCTTGCGTTTGTGTGTGTGTGTGTGTGTGTGTGTGTGTGTGTGTGTGTGTGTGTGTGTGTGTGTGTGTTTGTTATAGTGGTGTACACTAAAAGATGGCACGCCACGTGAACCTCAGAGACTCAGAATGAGACATGGGGAGACATGGATAGAGACACACTGGCGTGCGGATGTGATCATTTGATTTTATTGTGTTGGTGTTTGTGTATCCAGCAATGAGCACTGGGGACTGAAGGACTTGGACATCACAGATCCTTTTACAGAACCAGGAAAGTTCTGAGGATTTTTCTTTTTTTGTTTGTCAACTTTCAATTCTTTTTTTTTTTTTTCTTTTTTTTGTTTCCCTGTTCCTTTGTGTTTGCTTCTTTCTTTCATTGCTATCATTTTGTCTCTTTTTTTTCTGCCGTTCTCTCCGTCTCTTTTCTGTTTATTTGTAATTTTGTGTCTTCTGTGACTGTATATTCTTTCTTTCTTTTCCTTTCTCTCTCTGTGTTCGTCTGCACTTTCTCTTGCGTTCTGTTTTGCCTTTTTTTTTTTTCTGTCTCTTTTTCTTTTTTGTCATTTGGTCTCTCTTTCATTATTTATCTTCTTTTTTGCTTTTCTTTTTTAACATGGCTTCCAGTTTTGTTCCACCACACCAGATTCTTTTTTCTTTCCATCATTGCTACTAAGACCACTTTTTCAATAGTTTTTTCCCCTCCCATCAAAATACTTCATCTTCACTCCATCTGAGCATTTGAAGTCACTGTAGGTCTCATTATTCCTGTCTTGCTAGAGGATATAATGATGATTTAGGGGCTGGTAACTGGAGGAAAAAGCAGCTCTTGGATCCAGTGGCACAGTTGACCATTGACAGGTGATCTTTTGATCTATTGACACAACGTTTCAATGATTCTGATTGGCTTATCAGGTCTTGGAAGTGTATTAGACTCTGAGAATTAAAAGTGATCAGAGATGCAGTCTTAATGAAAGCAGCACGGCATGTGGAAGGTTTGAACTCCATCACTGGATGTGTGTAGACCTAAATTACGTGAGTAGTACCTTTTAGATTCTTGAAATAGTCACCATGTTGATAAAGAGAGTGAACTGAGGATGTTTAATAAATAATAAGGAACACTTCTGACTTTTGGAAATGGAGAGGTTTGTGTTCATTGCTGTCTGGGAGGAGATCAGGCTGTACCTTTTTTAGACTCGGTTGAGAAGGCTGCGAGTTTAGATTTATCCATGAAGAGCCTTTTAATCCAGTTTCTGTCTTTTGTCTGGGTGGATGGTGATGGATGTCTGAGATGCATTTGAAAGCGATCCAGATCAGAATAGCAATCAAATTTCATGAACAGAAACAAAAATAGTATAACCCTGGTGAAGTGCAAAAAAAAGAGGCTACAAATAAAGTGCTTACTCACTCTTTCGCTCTCTCTCTCTCTCTCTCTCTTTCTCTCTCTCTCATACAAACAAGAATCTTCCTTTCTAGTTTGTTTTTCCCACTTTCCTATTTATTAGCTTTCTTTTATATATATATATATATATATATATATATATATATATATATATATATATATATATATATATATATATATATATATATATATATATATATAATAAATATATATACACACACACATATACATACACATTATATATATATATATATATGTGTGTGTGTGTATATATATATATATATATATATATATATATATATATATATATATATATATATATACAGGTGTTCAAATAAGTATTTGAACACCTGTCTATCAGCTAGAAGTCTGACCCTCAAAGACCTGTTAGTCTGCCTTTAAAATGTCCACCTCCACTACATTTATTATCCTAAATTAGATGCACCTGTTTGAGGTCGATAGCTGCATAAAGACACCTGTCCACCCCATACAATCAGTAAGAATCCAACTACTAACATGGCCAAGACCAAAGAGCTGTCCAAAGACACTAGAGACAAAATTGTACACCTCCACAAGGCTGGAAAGGGCTACGGGGAAATTGCCAAGCAGCTTGGTGAAAAAAGGTCCACTGTTGGAGCAATCATTAGAAAATGGAAAAAGCTAAACATGACTGTCAATCTCCCTCAGACTAGGGCTCCATGCAAGATCTCACCTCGTGGGGTCTCAATGATCCTAAGGAAGGTGAGAAATCAGCCCAGAACTACACGGGAGGAGCTGGATAATGACCTGAAAAGAGCTGGGACCACCGCTTCCAAGGTTACTGTTGGTAATACACTAAGACGTCATGGTTTGAAATCATGGATGGCACGGAAGGTTCCCCTGCTTAAACCAGCACATGTCCAGGCACGTCTTAAGTTTGCCAATGACCATTTGGATGATCCAGAGGAGTCATGGGAGAAAGTCATGTGGTCAGATGAGACCAAAATAGAACTTTTGGGTCATAATTCCACTAAACTTGTTTGGAGGAAGAAGAATGATGAGTACCATCCCAAGAACACCATCACTACTGTGAAGCATGGGGGTGGTAGCATCATGCTTTGGGGGTGTTTTACTGCACATGGGACAGGGCAACTGCACTGTATTAAGGAGAGGATGACCGGGGCGATGTATTGTGACATTTTGGGAAACAACCTCCTTCCCTCAGTTAGATCATTGAAGATGGGTCGAGGCTGGGTCTTCCAACATGACAATGACCCGAAGCACACAGCCAGGATAACCAAGGAGTGGCTCTGTAAGAAGCATATCAAGGTTCTGGCGTGGCCTAGCCAGTCTTCAGACCTAAACCCAATAGAGAATCTTTGGAGGGAGCTCAAACTTCGTGTTTCTCAGCGACAGGCCAGAAACCTGACTGATCTAGAGAAGATCTGTGTGGAGGAGTGGGCCAAAATCCCTCCTGCAGTGTGTACAAACCTGGTGAAAAACTACAGGAAACGTTTGACCTCTGTTATTGCAAACAAAGGCTACTGTACCAAATATTAACATTGACTTTCTCACGTGTTCAAATACTTATTTGCAGCTGTATCATACAAATAAATAGTTTAAAAATCATACATTGTGATTTCTGGATTTTTTTTTTAGATTATGTCTCTCACAGTGGACATGCACCTACGATGACAATTTCAGACCCCTCCATGATTTCTAAGTGGGAGAACTTGCAAAATAGCAGGGTGTTCAAATACTTATTTTTCTCACTTTGTATATATATATATATATATATATATATATATATATATATATATGTATGTATATGTATGTATATATATATATATATATATGTATATATGTATGTGTGTGTGTGTGTGTGTGTGTATATATGTATTGAATCTCCAAGCCTTGTACATTGTTTCTTTACTGTCTGTGTTAACACCCCCCCCCCCCATACACACACACACACACCTCTCCTACCCATTAAAAAAAGAAAAGAAAACACGGCTAATAGGCATCTAACGATGAAGTGTTGCTGTTTTTAGATGATAAGTAATGAGTGTTAGATTCAGAGGGAGCACTAAATGGCTCTGATTGAACAACAAGCCTTTTTTTTCCATCTCCGATGCTCTTACACAGTTCAGCTAAACCAATCAGAGCAGCAACACCATCCTTATCCAGTATCTGCTTTCTTCCATATGCAGGATTGTGTGTGTGTGTGTGTGTGTGTGTGTGTGTGTGTGTGTGTGTGTGTGTGTGTGTGTGTGTGTGTGTGTGTGTGTGTGTGTGTGAGATAACTCCTATTGCGTTTCTTATGAGCTGGCACAGTGTCCAGCGCTGCCCATTGAGTAAGAATCACTAAACAGCAGACGGGTCTCTACGATGCTGCGACTCGTCGACACTACTGACGTTACTACTGCGTTTATACGAGATTATTAAAACGTATTTCTCCCAGAAAAAAATCACTGGATTTAGTTTCAGTGCTAAAAGTTTTTAACATTCAGCCAAAGATCTATATTGGTTCTTATTAAAGCAGGGAGGTTCTGGTTTCCTTAAACACCGTGATGTACGCCTTTTTATTTCACAATAGTGACGTGACTTTGAAGAGCAAAAGCGTGAATTAGTGCGGATTTTCTGAGGCACACGTGAAGGTGCGCCTTTTTTTTTTTTTTGCTATTTTTGTAACTCTCCATACACACCTTCGTTCACACCAAAAGGGAGATTTGGAGAAATTAAAACCCTCCATCTGCCTGTTACTGTGAAGAAACCTAGGGAAAACCAAGCAGACTCGATGAGAGCTCAGGATCAAGCCCAGGACTCTGGAGCTGTGAGCAGGGGCGTGTCTAAAGGGGGGGCACAAGGTGGTGGCACCGCCCTCCCAAAAAAATATGCTTTGCCCCACTTGTGGCCCCCCAACTTTATGGACTGATCAGAGTAGAACATTTATTTACAGTGCGGGTGCAAATTCGGATGCATTTAAAATCTCGTGCGCTGATGTCATAAGCTCATCGGCAGCGTAGCTCCGCCTTGAAGTAGAACACGCACTACTCACTGTCTGGTTTACTGCCAATGATTGAAATATTGAAATACGTTAATGTTGAAAGCTCTTTAGAGTTTGTGCTTAGTTGTGTTATTTAGCTGCGATGGTTATGGTACGTTTCTTCCTGTTTTAAACATTAAAGGCAAAATCACCAGGTGGGAAATACTTCGTTGTACTTAAATAGATTTTTCTGGTATCAGTACTTCATGTCATCAATTATATTTCGGGCAACTTTTCACAACTTTACAATTTATAATGAAATTTATGACACAAATCTGTACTTTCTACTTCTTACATTTTCAAAACAGGTTCGTTACTTTGTTTTAATTTCGCCTCTTTGATATTTCTTTTTTTTATTAAGGATAAAAATAAATATAAAAGAGGCGAAATCAAAACATTCAGTGCAACACGTTTATTCACGGCGTCCGTTCATTACTCACGTATTTAGAAAAAAGAAAAAAAAACGGATGAAAGTTAAGAGGTACAGTTTTTTTCCGGTCTCACCTCATTAACCTTCCGTGTGGAAACATGGCAAAAGTCCCGTTAGGTGTCCTGGTGATTTACTTCAATTCAAAATCATCATTAAAACATTTACAAGAATAGTTTGTCTTCATGCTCTATGTTGAGTTTGGTTTCGCAATGAATAAACATACATTTGCCTAAAGCATCCATATTTGTCCACGCTAATGTTGATTAGAGTATTAAAAACTTAAAGTATTAATTTAAGGTACATTTAGAACAGAGAAAAATGTGCAGGGAAATATTTTAACCGATGGACAACTTTTATTTTGAATTATTATTATTTAATTATTATGTGAGGTTCAGTTACCAGCGTGACACTAAAACAGGGAGTAGTAAAAGCTACTTTTTACTTAAGTTCATCTCAGAGCCCAAACATTTTTATTTTACTTGAGTAAAAAGTGTAGTCAGAACTTCAACTTTTACCAGAGTCTTTAAAACATGAGTATCTGCACTTCTACTGAGTAAAGGGGATGTACTTTTGCCATCTCCGGCCATCACGTTCCCAAATAGTCTGCAGTAACGTGGTAAACACTAAAATGTGGACTTATAATAATGTTAGCGTTCTGACACAATTTTAAGATGTAGAATAGTAAATGCCTGTTTGTATTGAATAAACTTAAAATTGAATAAAAAAATAAATAAATATGGCAATTAAATATACAGTTTATGTATGTTTATTTTTTAGACTGAATTTTGTGGGAAGAAAAAGGAAAGGAGACAAAGTTCGGCACAGCAGCAGCAATGCATTCAAGGTTTCTTAAAGAAGAAACCATGTCAGACACAGGTAGATGCAGTACAGTGTATTTGAGAACAATTTTTTTCATTATTATTATTTTATGGTTTTTATTTATGAAAAGAGGGATGCGTTGTCCAGACACTTGTGGAGTGCCATTTTTATGTCGTCCCACTTGTGTTGGGGCACATGACTTTAACCATGGGCCCCCCCTATGACTGGTTTTTGCCCCCCCCTGTTCCACCCCGTAAAAGAAAAAAACCTGAAATCGCCCCTGGCTGTGAGGTGGCAACACTACACACTGTGTTGTTCCTGCGTGTGGATTAACGTGTCACACAAGACATGTAGCATGTAGCAATGCCCCCCCCCCAAACCCTGGTCATTTGTTATGGAGCAGAAAAAATGCCCTCCTTTTCAAACATGACCATAATCCTGTGGTTTGATTGAGCTCAAGATTGATTGATTAAATACTCAGATGGTATTGCTGGTGAGTTAGAGCTCTGCCGTGACCACCCAAACCTATAACACGCAACTTTTTATGGGTCTGTATACTTAATTTTTTTTCTCATAGATGATTAATTGTTCATTTTGTTTTACGGAAAAGTCAATACACGTGTCTTCAATCAAGCATCGGCCTTATTTCACTGTCTGTCCGTGAAGGTCATGAGGCCTTTAATTGCATTTGCACTTCAGTCTACTTTTATCACCAGTCTTTCTCTCTCTCTCTCTCTCTCTCTCTCTCTCTCTCTGTCTCTCTCTCTCAGTCTCTCTCTCTCTCGCTCTTTTTTAAAACAAATATGGCACTCTATTCTCACACGTGTCTGTTTGATCAATTACATCTGCATGATCATATTTAGGTCAGAAGCTGAGCCGGTGCCTTTCGGCGATTCTCCGGGAAGAGCACATTTATCTTTTGTTTCTCATTTAAAGGCTACCTGTACTTTTAATATACAGACACAAAGAACTACAACACAAACCAGCGAAGACCCTTGAGGCGCTTAGCGACTGCAGTGCTTCTAAAAGTTTTGTTTTCGTCGGAATTCATGGTGAAGATCGATCCGGGAATGTGATCACTGAGACTGCGATCGACTCGTGCACTTGGAGTGAAAGGCATTGGTAGTTGTTCAGTTGATTAGGACAGATCGATAAATCAGCAGCTGCTTTGAGAAGGCGTTCTTTTTTTTTTTCTTTTTTTCTTTGCCCTTAAGATCGGACAGAACGTTCCCTGTGAGCTCATGCACGTCCTTCCGATTAAAAAAAAAAAAAAATCTACTCAGTAAAATTTTAATGTGTCAAAAAAAAAAATTTATATAAAAAAAAAAAAAAGGCGAGATGGCAGGGAGCACCAGTTTGTTATGGTGGCTCTTCTTTCTCTTTTACACATCACTTTTTTCCCCTCCTCTGACTAAAAGGGCTTTTCCCTGGGAGGGAAAAAAGAACACGTGGAAGTGATGAGCAGTTAAAAATTTTGATTTCATTTTATTAGAATGGCCTCCAAATATCTGAAGCTGTTTTCGAGTCTGGAAATGATATTGTTATTTTTCAATTATGGATTATTAAAATCGAATCAGTTTTCGTGAGCTTGGACCTAGTGGGTTAAATGAAGAGCGTCTGGACCAAGATGCAGCAAGATAATATAATGTGTGATTGTACAATAACGTGTGTGTGTGTGTGTGTGTGTGTGTGTGTGTGTGTGTGAAAGAGCGAAACATGGGCTGACTGTAACGTCCCAATCCATGAGAGATAATCTAATCCAAAGAAAAGCCTCTGATCAGATTAGGTTCCTCAGGCAGCTCCACGTGGCAGCGTGATGTTTATAGAGAAGGAAGCGACAGCAGACTGGAGTACATGTGAGGAGGCCGAGACGAGGGTGAAATCCAGTTCTGAAAGAAAAAGGGTCCGGGAAAACATGGGCCGTTGCCATGGAAACAGGGCTGCAGAGAGTGTGTGTGTCTGCACATGTCTGGTGGTCTGAACTCTCTACATTTCATATTTATTCATCTTTTATCATCTTGGTCATTCATTTTTTTCTATTTTAATCTCTCTCTCGGGTTCTCTCTCGACATGTACTCCATCACTTTCTCTGTCTTTCTCGCTTTCTCTCTCTTCCTTTCATCTTTTTTTTTTCTCGTCACTTGTTGTCTTTGTCACTTTGTGTCTATTTTTGTGCGTGTCTCTCTGTCGTACCCGTTCACTTCCTGTAGTAATTTGTAAAACTGGACATGTTTTTGGGTTTTAATGCATGAAAAACTCAGTGCTCTTGATGCATGCTCAGTTTTTAGATATTACCCTGTGCCTATAGTGTACTATATGCCTGTAGTATACGATATGCTCAGGAGAACAGCAATCGGGATTCATCCTTTGTCATGTTAAAGCGTGAAAAACATGGAACGTGCATCCACAGATGCCGACTGAAGCTATTTCCTATAGACTTATAAGAATAATGCTGTTCTGTACCATCGGGCTGTAAAGTACACTGAGAAGTGATCACTTCATAGCTTTTATTAAGACAGGACCTACTCGAGGGAATGGCTCTTTTGGAAACAGTGAGGGGAGGACGGAGAGGAGGAAAGTGACTGTGCAAAACAGCGTGGCCTCCATCTTTGTATCATGAGAGCAGCGTCTCCTCGGGAGTGGATGGAAAGAATAGAGGGGAAAGAAAGTGAAATTGAATGCAGAGCGAGGAAGGAGGAGAACTGTGTTGATCCTCTCGAAAGTGTAGACCTTATTTTTGTACGCCATGATTTTGTACTGATTTAAACAGCGAGAAATTGCAGCTTCCAGCTGAAGATTTGAATCGCTCCTTCAGGTTTCACTGTAGTAAAGTGATTTAGTATTTATTTAATCTATTTATTTAAAATAGTTGTCTAAAAACAGTGCAGTACGCAGTTAAAAGTTCCTTCCCTGTTTAGGTTTTCAAGCAGGTTTGCAGCCTGCTTTCACACGCGCGCACACTTTCACACGTTCAACAGAGGAAAATCTGCGAAACATCCAGCACGTGGGGAAAAAAAAAACGCCTGCGAAGTTTATTAAGAAAACGGAATGCGCGTTTTTCCCGTCTCTGCTCTGTTTACACGGTGGAAATTCCTGGTAAAGCTAATATCACTCCTACCTGGCTGCAGTTGTGCTCCATTACCATACCATCTAATGAACCACCAAGCCCTTTATTTCACTAAACAGGCTGTTTATGGTGCGAACAAGTAGAAACACTTTAGGTGTCTTATCATCACCTGCGACTTCACACAAGCTTTCATGTTCCTGAAAAATCTATGAAGATTCATATCTTCCCATAATAAAACTAGACCGTGGTTTTGGAGACAAGCTGAGGGAGGCGTGATTGAGATGGTTTGGACATGTGCAGGGGAGGGACATAGATTATATTGGTAGGAGGAAAAGAGGAATGGTTTATGGATATGGTGAGGAAAGACATGCAGGTAGTTGGTTTGAACGGGGCAGATGTGGGGGGTATGGTGATGGATGATCCACTGTGGCGACCCCTAATGGTAGAAGCCGGAAGAAGAAAAAGATTTTATTTTTATTTGTATGGCGGTTTTAAAAATGAACATTGTTTCAAAGCAGATTTACACAGATAATGCAGTGATAAAGAATAAATAAGATGTTCTGTATGTGTAAGTTTATCCCTGATTAGTGAGCCGGTAGTGACTGTGGCAAGGAAAAGCTCCCTGAGATGGCATAAGGAAGAAACCTTGAGAGGAACCAGAATCAAGAGGGAACCCATCCTCATCTGGGTGGCACAGAATGTCCATTTATGACAGCTAAACGATGTTGAGGTGTGCAGTGATGGTGATCAGATGCAAACTGTAGTCCTGAGTCAATGTAGCAGACTGTTGACATTAAGCACAGTCCAAATCCAAATCCTCAAAGCTAAAAATCTAGATGCAGTAAATAGAGTTAGTTTCTGCACAATGGTGTTTGTGATCTGAGAGAACGTCCTTTCGAGCGGAGTGAACAGATTATGACCCGAGAAATCTCGACAAGATTTGGCCACAAGGGTGTTCAGAAAGTTCGGTATTGACGTTTGGTGAGGAGGCCTGGGGTGCAGTCAGCATTCCAATTAATCCCAAAAGTGTTTAGTAGGGTTATAGCAGGCCTCTCAAGATCATCCAGTCCAAACCATGTAAACCCTATCTTTATAAGCTCACTTTATGTTCATCTTCATGTGCCTCCGATTTCGGGGTAATAGTTTGGGGGAAGAACCATATGGCTGGGAAAGTCAGGTGTCCCAATACTAACTGTCGTACTCTATAGGAATGGGTACACGACAAATAAAATTTCATTTGATTAGGATTTTGCGAATATTTCTGTCCACACGGTGAATCTAAACTGGTACAGGAGTGTGTCTGGATCAGTTTTAGACTTTTATACTGTCATTTTGTCTCCAGGCATAATTTGGTCCTTTCTTATTTAAAGTGAAAAATCACCTCTCATTTTGCTCTCATTTTGTCTCAGAGGTCATACATAATCACACAGAGCGGTTATAAACGAAACTTCGGTAATACGACACTTGCGCTTTCCCGAAACACGGCACGGTACACAGAGAACGCGTTTAGAACGCTCGATGGACGCATAGTGGGAGGACACAATGGTGATTGATGGCGTGTCTGACGGAGAAACATGCTGAATATCCATGGTGGACTTCCGAGAGGCTGGTTTTAAATCTCACACGCTCACACTTGGATATTTATTACTTCTGTCTGGGGCAAGAGAGTCTTCCAGAATACCAGATGAGAGCTGCAGGTGTTGTTTCCATCCTTCTTGTTGTTGTTTTTTTTCCCCCTTTATTCCCATCATGAGTCAGTAAGACACACTATAGCACCATAGTCATTTCAGCTGCACATGACTTGTTAAACATGTACCAATTTATGATTGCTCCATTTCATAATTTAAGGTAATTGGCTGCAGTTGATTTTTCTTCCTCTAACTTCACTGCTTGCTTGTTTGGTGCTCGTGCCAGATAACCCCCCCCCCCCCCCCTTTTTTCCCCTTCAAAGCACGGTTATCTCTCATTATTTGAGCAATGTCGTTGACGTAAACATTCGCATATCTACAAGCCCTGTATGTCCAACTACCGATATAGGTTTTATGCAGTCCAACGTCAAGTGGTCCAAACAAAAAAAGATCTATTTAATAGATCAATAGCTCATTGCCGTCTCTTTTTAATCGATCTAAAAAAGAACATTCTGTATCTTGACTATTATGATTGAGCATATTGCTTGTGAGATCGAGATTTTCGTTGGGAGTGATGAGAAAAGGACAGGATTCGAAACAAGTCTATTAGAGGGACTGTGAATGTAGGATGTTTTGGGGACAAAGTGAGAGAAGCCTGATTGAGATGGTTTGGACATGTGCAGAGGAGGGACATGGGGTATATCAGTGGGAGAATGCTGAAGATGGAGCTGCCAGGAAGGAGGAAAAGAGGAAGACCAAAGAGAAGGTTTATGGATGTGGTGAGGGAAGACATGCAGGTAGTTGGTTTGAAAGAGGCAGATGTAGAGGACAGGGGGTATGGAGACGGATGATCCGCTGTGGCGACCACTAATGGGAGAAGCCGAAAAAAGTATTTTTTGCTTGTGAGATGAACAGACTAAGGATTCTTACCAAAAAATTTCCAATAAGTATTTCTTTCCCTTTTAAACCTTTTCACATTCTGCAGTATTCCAGCTGGAAACTAAAGTGAACTTTATTTAATAACTTTAATTGACATGTCAAAATGTAATTCCAGTCCATGAGACCAGACCTTAACAGATTTAATCTAATTGGGTGAAGTAAGTGCTGAGTCAATCTGGTGTGAATGTCAGAGTGCATAAAATGACCAAATTGGCCTGAATTTCTGACTCAACATATTGCAGGTTCACTTAAATTTCAAATGCTGAATTAAACAGAGTGGAACAGAAAAAAACCAATTGGACGGAGGGACAGACAATTAAAAGGCACACATGCGAATTACGTGTGGGAGGTGGAACATGGTTGATAGATTTAATACATGCAGCCAGGTTTACACAATACTTTATCAGACAAAAATCATACAGTGTAAAGGAATTCTTTGTTAAAACTGAAATTGGTGGTATTAGAATACGCAATTTTGATGGCTGACATACGGTGTAGGAAAAGCTTGATTTTTTTTTTTTATTTGGTTTAAATGTTTAAACACCAACATTCAATGGAGAAATGTAAAGAAAAAACATGGTACAGCCAAGAAATAACTTTACTACACGAAGAACCCTTTAAAAGTGTCCCTCTTTTATATCTGTATCCAAATTATCCTACTTGACACCATAAGCAGAATGAAATTGTCTTTAATCACAGGTCTTCCTTGTATAATTGGACACGGAGAGCACGTTACGATGCTGATCTGACTTTGACTTCAGCCAGGGGATTATTGGGATTATCTACCGTTTTATTCATTATCTGATTCTGAACGATGTTTTATTTTGGAAAATTACCGGATTCCATCCTCCACATCTGTCTATGACTCACTCTTGGTGCATGTCATGATGCCTCGGCCTCATGTCTTACCTCCATCCACTACCTTCTTAAAGGGGCTGCTCCGGCCGCTAACACATAATACATTACCACTAAATTGAAACCCTCAAGCGAGCAAAATGAACACAGTAGATTCACGTTTATTATTATATTTAGAAAATACCATTTTTGTGACGGGCGTATCGTTTTATTTTGTTGCATTTATTCACCACACCTTAAAGGCCGGTCGTGAAAAGTAATTACCTTAAGATACTGCTCAGGTCCACTCAGGAGCACCACTCAGAAGCACACCGTTTTTAAAGAAACGTTTCCGTACGCGTGCGTGCGTAACGATCCATTTGCTAATTGAGCCCTTGAGTTTCTGCCATGTATCCCCCCCATGGCATCATGCCCAGTGAAAATGGAAAGATTGGAATTCCGTTTATCAGTGTAATTGATCCTTTTGGAAAGAGGTGCAGTGATTATCAAAGAGAGGAAGAGAGAGAGAAAGGGGAAGAAATGGAGGAAGCCCATGTTACGTCAGTACTGTGAGAAATGGAGAAAATGTCTGCCTTAAGGCTTTACAGCAGAAGACGTGAACCAAAATTGTCCCTCGTGTCGTCGGACTAATCGAGTCAATTTGGCATTTACGGGAATCTAACAGGGCTATTGGCCTCGTCTCAGAGCGTTAGTCTCGGGTGATTTAGTTTTTCCAGGTTGCTTCTGTTCTGTTAGTGTCTGATTCGAGTGCGTTTGGCAAGTGTAATTGGTCCTTCACTCTAAATTCGATTTTCTTTTCTTCTTCTCCATTTAACATGGAGTCTCCCTCAGAGTCTTCTTTCGAGGACCAGACTAATAAGGATTTATAGCGAACAATTAACACACCAATGGGCTCGTGCGGAGTGGCTAATCACGTTAGCCGCACACGCTAACTTGGAGTGCTTATTGATGCCCCTAAATGGCACCAGTGGTGTTTCCGTGTGGTTTCTTGAATCCGAAACCGAAGCTTGTGTTCAGCATTGTAATTGCCTCATGTTGACATCTTTTCTTCTTTATAATCATGAGCTAATTCACTAGTTCAGTCTACTTTCTACTTATTCCACACAATTGATGGTGTAGCAATAAATTATCCGGCATGCCAATGCACAAAGCCAGCTCTATGAAGATATGGTTTACATGGGACTTAAGATCTTGAGTAGACTGCAATAGAGCTCTAACCTCAACCTTACTGAGCACCTTTGGGATGAATTTGTTGAATAAACACAAATCTCCATGAGCGCACGCCAAAATGGAGTGGACCGTCTTCCCAGAAGAATGGAGGTTTTTATTACAATTAAATGGGAAAATATGTAGAAGGGATGTTCAGAAAGCACATACCAATATCTCTATATTGTTTGTCAAATGCTATCATGGGTTACAATTAACACAGTACAAAATAAACCTGCAGAATAAACCCATACATTTGAAATCAACAGTTTTTAGACGGTGTTTGTTTTTGGATGGTATTTTGAAAGTTAGGAATGTATGTGTAAGGACATTAGATTCTCTCATTAATCTAAGAGAGATGAATATAAAAGGCTTACTTTTATATATTTTTATTCGATTAACCTGTAGAAAAAAACACTGCAATCTGGAGACAATTATAACGATTACTCTTTGATGCCTTCACTGCTTACAGTGTTGTGCTGAAAGGCCAGTATTGATTCTAACTTCGAATGTGCAGTGTTGAGATTATGTGACCCTCAGAAGTAATGTCTGCTTGACTCCTACCAAGAGCTCAGCAGGTAATGTCTGGCTCGTCTGGCTACACAGAGGGCTGGGTATTGCCCTGCCATCTCCAGCCTGTCGGTACACTGGCGCTGATGGATGATGGGAGCTCAGGACCTGCTTTGGAGATGGTGTTAATGATGGCTAAGATTTGTGAGGGAATAAGGGAAGGAGACAATTTCGCATCTGGGTTAACTCATAGCTCGGCGATATAGACGTTATTTCTGGAAAAAGCGTGATTCCGTTCATAGCCAATCAGCAAGCCTCTGGTGGCAACAATTACAGTCATGCAGATACAAATGCAAGAAAAAAAACAAGCAACAATTGGAAATAGGAAAACAGTCTTATCTGCTTTAGGGTTCGGTGTATTTTGCTTTCTGAACTGTTTTGATGTGGTGAGCAGGAAAACATTTCAGAAAGCAAAATACACTGAACCCTAAAGCCTAAAGACTGTTTTCCTATTTCCAATTGTTGTTTTTTTTTTTTTTTTCTTGCTGGATGTGTTATTATTTTTTTGGCACAATTCGGCATGTTCTGAAATACTCAAATCGCCCCATCTGGGACAAAGTGTGAATGTCTAATTCACCCAGATAAATATAATCTCTCTGAAAGTTCGATGTAAACATCAATGGGAGCATTTCTCCTGCATATATTGGATTTTCAGCATTGCGCTACCGCCACATCCGTATAACGGATATGGTCACATTTCCCCCAGCAGCCACAGTTTCACTGTAGATTTTTTTTTTTCACATCTTCGGCGTCTAGGTTAACTCGGGCCACTGTGTTGATGAGGTGAGGACCTGCGTTTGGCAATGCAGGGAATGTTGAGTCATTGTTTGTCCTCATTTCGAATGGCAGAGTAGCCCTGGGTTGTTCTGCAGTATTACGCACTAAAGCAGCGGAAGTCATGAAAAGCAGTTTATTATTCAATAATCTTGAAAGAATAAGACCACAATATTGATGCTCCATACCTCATTTGCAGTGTAGCTAGAACTTAATGGAATGACTGGACTGGGAGAATTACACTGGGTTTAATTAGAGTTGTAGTTGTAGAGGTTATCAGAGGCCTCTGGATGGTCAATCTTTCCTCTACTCTCCCCTCGGCTTCAGTTTGTCCTCTGTCCTGCCATCTGGATTGTGCTCGCTGGCTCTCTCTCTTTCTCTCTGTCTGTCTTTGGTCAGTCTGTCACTCTTACATCTGTTGTTTGGGTGAGCTTGATGAAGAAGGGTGTGGATTGTGGTGGCTATATATACATCCTTAAGATGCTTCTAATGTTCTAGGATTGTTCATTTCCTGCCAGATGTGAAGTGATATAGAGCAGAAAATGTTTGGGAAATCATTGTCTCCACCTTTTTGTCTCCACCTTTTCTTGAACCAATGAATGCAAATGCATAAGTTGACTCAAAATCAGGAAGCGATTTTTTTTAGACATTATATCACGTAGGCAATTGTGTTTATTGAACTGCAGGATGTTGCAGGATGCTGGGCAACTACTGGCTTACTGGATTTTAACTCCAATATCCCTCATTAAATCTAAATTTTTTTCAAGCAATTTTTTATATACAGCAAAGAATCACAGTGGGAACTCCTCCTCTGGGGCTAGTCCCAAGAACAGCGATGAGCAACAGCCAGCGAGGGTCTGCGAGGGAGTCAAATTTATCTGCCGTTATTCCTGAATCCCGTTCTATTGTTCGTGTTTGTGTGAGAGGATAAAGGCTACATTTACACCCAATAATAACGTTTTTATGAGATCTGTAAGGAAGTGTAAAAGTAACACAAACGTGAAATTGTTCTGGTTCTTAGAGTAACTTTATGTTCGTCAACCAACAACTAGTGAATAAACTAGTGATTTTTTTTAACTTTTTTTTTTTTTTTTTTTGCATGAACTGTTCAACAGATAATTGTTTAACTTGTTCCTCGGTTGAGTGTCTCTGTTTTTCTGTTCCCAAAATGACCCATGCATCATTGCTCCTGCATATTAGCTTCTAAACACTTGCACATTCTGACCTTTAGGCGGTGCATGATGTGAACTCTGATCAGGTGCATACTCTGGGCACGTCTTGCCAGCAAGTCCAGACTAATGCTATGTATGTGTCAGAGTGCATCTTTAGGTTTGCAATGTAGAGGTTCTTATCACACCAGTATTTAGACTTTGGCATGTGTCTTCATTTATTCTTAGAAATGCTGGTTTAGCAAGTTGCATGGGAATACTTGCATGCCTGCACATAGCAAACTGGAACAGACGTGTTTAACACCATCGAGCTATTTTGTTTAGAATAAAATCATAATGACACTGGAGAGTGTTTTGGGGTGTAGTCGGTTACAGAGGCTTTTATTGGACCATTGCAAATTTAGTAGTCTGTCTTACTGATGCTAGACATCTGGCACATCTTTCAGTTGCTTCTCAGTGAGGAGATCACAAGGCTCCGAATACAAGTTCTTCAAACAAGCACATTATTTGTGTCTTAGAGAAAGTAAACTGGAAAGCACTGTCTGGGTTACAGCGGAGTTATTTCCAGTGCCCTGCTGAGGGCTTTCACCTCACCCTGCGATCACTCAAGGTCTTTCTCAGTCAATGTTTAATCCGCTACGTGATGGTTGAGACCTCGTTGGTTGCAAAATCACAGATTAAAACTTGGCTTGAAATGTCATTTTACATTAGGCCAGATTGAAACATTCTAGAAATCTGTAATCGTAAACTCCTGATTTTGAACGTGCATGAGTGTGCAAAGCACGCAACCTGCTGTTCAATTGTAAACAATTCTTTGTTTGCACTTGTCATGTCAACCTCCAGGGCAGAGATATTGCTCCGAAGCTACTGGGGCTTTAATTTGATGTGAGCACGATATGATCAAAAGTTAATATCGCCATCATGAAATATTAGTGTCTGCTTCTTAATAGTGAACTGGAGGTACAAGGGTTATGCATGAAACGGAATGAAAATGTACATTCTAGAACAGGGGGGTCAAACTCAATTGCACAGGGGGCCAATACTCAAAGCACATTTTAGGTCGTGGGCCGAACAGGAAAATCATTTATTGAACACACTAAAACTAGATGTGGTTTTTTTAAGCATAAATATGAAAAACAAGAGACAGGAATATTATTCCAGAATAAATCAATTAAAATTGAAATAACTTAAAAATATTTTGCTCTCCATAAAATTATCTCCTGTCAAAATTATATAAATTCAAAATACGAACATGCTGCAAAAAAAAAAAACCCAAACAAATATGGAAAATAAATATCATTTGTGCTTTTCAGCAAATTTTGCGCTGGTGAAAAACGGAAATCAGTCATTCTTCTTTAAATCTTCTACTTTCTGGATCTTCTGCTCTGCATTCAGGTTTTTCAGCTTCTCCTGATGTTTTGTCTCGTAGTGTGTCTTAGATTCAATTCCTTAATTACAGCCACATTCGTTTCACAAATAACACACACGTGGTTACCGGCAGTGTCAGTAAACATACTGTATACTCCGAATCCCATCGGTTTTGAAAGGCTCTGTTTTCAGAATCCACTTTTCTTTCCACCACTGTGGGGCGCTGCTTCGCAATAACTTTACAATAGGGTTAAAAACATCAACAGAAGCTCGACTTGATTGACGCTGGAATGTTCCCAGGTAGTCTAGAGATCTGCAAGGCAGCTGAAGCGCTGCATTATGGGATCTGTAGTGTGTGTGTGTGTGTGTGTGTGTGTGTGTTATCAGCGCTTCATATCAGTGGGTCATTAATAACAATAATAATAGATCTATATAAAAAGATCTCGCGGGCCGGATATAATTGTACATCGGGCCAGATGTGGCCAGCGGGCCTTGAGTTTGACACAAATGTTCTAAAATGATTATGCTCATAACTTTTAAGCAATTATCCAACCATAAACATTTTGCATGAAGAATGAAATGTTCAGTGAAACTGAGCTGTTTTGCTCACGTTTAAATTTTTAGGCACGTTTCTGACGCTCAGCTGTAGCATTCTGTGTATGCTTTTGCTTTCTGTAATACAGTTTGTGCTTATCGTTGTGTTGCAGGGTGAGGAGGGGCCTCCCAGTCTGGAGTACATCCAGGCCAAGGACCTGTTTCCCCAGAAAGAGCTGGTCAAAGAGGACGAAAGTCTGCAGGTTGGTTCTTTATGTTACAATTTAATGCACCAAAATTAAAATTTTTGATGCTCAGGTTACACTGGGCTGAAAACCGGAAACCAAAAAAAAGACCCTGATAGACATTGTGTTAGTGTTAGCAGGGACTTTATTGTTTCTGGATTCATTTTTTTTTTCCTGTTGAGTTTGTTGCCATGTTTTCAAGTGGTATTTTAGATCCTCAGTGGAGAGGTCCTTGGGTGTCTGTGCATGAACAGCGATTACTAATTACTTATCCCTTATAGAAAGCACGTCTTTGTACGCCTATGTCATAATCTTATCTGACAGAATTTTCACCTAATAAACGGGTCAAGCACCTGACTGTCAATAGTCCATAGATAAACATTCTTGCTTGTTCTAGGCGATGTGAAGGGACTGGCCATTGAGGATGCTTTAATTGAAAGAAGTTTAACCACTTGTACGGCATTTTCTCTTTTTCTTTCCTTCAGAGGCATGGCTTTAAGAGAACACTAAACTAGGGGTTGTATTTAGTCTCTCTTGCTTCCACCTAAATTGCCGAGTCTGCCTTTGATAGCATGGAAGAGAACCACTTAGTTTATTAGTCTCCACACAGTACCACAATATAGTAGTTTAGCCAGCATTCATGAACACACATTTCAGTGACTGCCACTTCACTATTAGCCCTCAGCCCCCACTGCTGAAGGTTTACTGCTACAGCTCAAGCAGTTACATGTCCCGGATTAGACATCCAGCCAGCCAGCCAGTCATCCAGAGGGAAAGAGGGAGAGAGAGATGCCGAATGGAAGTGGTTGATTGGACTGAGGCTAAAAAGAGTGTGTGTGTGTGTGTGTGTGTTGAGTAACAAAAAGAGCGAAAGATAAAGTGAGAGATAGAAAAACGTCATTAGAAAGAGAATCCTGGATTTTATCCAAATGGTGATCTCATGACTTAGCTGGGGAATTGCAGGACTTTACATTCCACAGCAGCTCCATGGAGAACAGCTCACATCTAATGACTTGCACTGATTTCATCAGGGCTGCAGCTATTGATTATTTTAGCAATCGAATATTCCCCCGATTATTAATTCGATTGAGCGAAAAGAGCAACACCAAATATACTATATTTATAAGTGAAAATAAGACGGGTCTCTTAGAACAAACAAGTCACTTGTTTCCTTTTTAGAAAAATTTACATTTTATTGCTAAAATTGCGTACAAGAATATCTGTGAAAACTTAATCCGTTTCAAATAAATATAAAAATCAATTTCAAATGACTTTAATAACAGGAACTGCACCGTACAGTGTTTTCTTTGTTTTCTTTCGAAATGATAGCAAACTTTTTCTCGTCTTCTTTCGCCTGAATCGTCTCCTCCTGTTTTCTCCCCGTTTCTTAGTTCTGCAGCATCTTCTGTGTTGTATGGAAGCCTGTTTCAGCCACATTAAATAACAATTTATTATGAATAATAATATTCTAATTATTATAAAAAAAAAAAAAAATTTCCAAGGCTGGTTTTTATGAATGGACTTGATAAAAACTGCAGTCTGCGATTCCTAGAGTAAACGACCTCTACGTACAGGACTGATATATTAATTAAAGCAAAGAAAAGGCTTAAAGCGGAGTGATTACAGTATGTCTCTGAAATGCTGAGGATTTTTGTCTAAAACGTTGAGAGCGGCTTCACCTGAATTACTGATCCGTCACCAGCAAAAGTACAGCATGAATTATTGAACCTGATCGGTAAAGTGCTGTACCCATCAGGCCGTGTGACGATTTCATGCTCTTTTAAAATTTGTCTTTTTGTAAAATCAAAGCGGCCCAAAGTGAATCAATATTTCTGGCTCGAGTATTTGGTTCAGATGTCAAAGCGCGCATGCGGAAATATCTTTCATATTAGTTCCACTCTCTCCGGCTGTGTTGATGAGAGCTGTAAAGCTCTGGGATGTCTGAATCAGCAAATTATATAAATTGCCAGTTTAAAAATCGTGCATTTTGTCTAGAATGTGGCTCTGACTTTTGATTTGTGCTTCATGGCTCACTTTAGAAGCTTGCATAGTTGAGACTTGAAAATACTTAAAAATTCAAAGTTTATTCGCATTTGGTTTGTTTTGGTCAGCATTCGCGTGTGATTACACCAGGATTCCGTTCACTAGGCTTAAGCCCATTTTTACATGTATCGACCCCGGACACTGTGTGTGGTATTCGAGGGAAGGATGAGAAATGCAGTTTCACAGAGGATATCAGTACAAATACGGTTTTAGTTTGGTCCCGGAACTGGTTGTACGTGTGGCAGATGCTTTCATTATTTTTGACTTTTTTTCCTACCAAATAGCATCATCTCTGTCACACTGCCAGTGTTAGGAGCAGTAGGAGCTTTCTTACCCTGTGTACTCTTATCCAAGCTTCCCTGCCCATTTTTACTCAGCAGTAGCCGTCTGTCTATCAGGCTTATCGTCTCTCCTGCTGTCTAATTAGACACTACTAGTCTTTGATGCTTGCAGCGATGAGGAGCCAGTAGCTACAGGGGAAACCTGAATAAAAGCGTAAGGTTTATTCCGAATCTAATTAAGATTTATGCCTTTATCATTGTTCCTCTGGTGCGTTCTCGATTCCGAATGTTCAACAGAGCATTAAATAGTACTTTGAAAATAGGTTTTATTCTTGCAAATTTTTCGAAATTCAGCCAGATGTTTTTGAGCACTTTGATGGACACGTCGATCTTCTGCGGCATGCGTGTCTCCAAAGCCATATTTCTGCCTCTGGGTCTCACCCGATCGCTTTTCTGCTTTTCGAGGCTTGTTCCCTGCCCCGGCTGCAGCTCCATGAAAAATGAATGCGCTTTTCCGCAGATCGCTCAGGCCGTCAGGGACGGCGCAGCAGCTCCGTAAACATGATGACAGAAGAGATGCGAACGTCATCTCCGTTCTCATTTTGCTTTATAAGAAGACCTTGAGAGAATTTTCCTAATACTTCCTTGTCGTTCTTATGAGGTGGAACAAGGTTGCTCCAGCTTTTGTTTACACCTGTGTGCCTGCTAGATTTATTATTATTTTTATTATTATTTTTTTGTGCACTAACAATTTGTGGTGTAAAACGAGCCATGAAATTCCTGTTCAGAGCATAAATCTCTGCAGTTCAGCTCTCACAGTTCCGCTCAGGAGGCTATTCGTGAGACTTCGGTTTTCCCATTAAGCCGCGTACGTGGGTCCATTTTCAGATTTAATTCTTCTGATAAATTGGCCAGTAATTGCATTGTTGTTGTTGATCATTCTGGTCTATTAAAACAGAACATCGTTCTACTTCTTCATAGAAAATGACACTTGAATATTTTGCGCATTTTCTGACAATAAATGTCCTGACAATAAATGTGTGACCGTTGTTCAGGACAGAAATGTTACTTTGTGGTGTTTTCACTCTCGCTTGGTTTGTGTATGTGTGTCCTGAGTATGTGAGTTTGTCCTTGTGTGAGCCTTGTGTCCTTGTTCATCTCAGTGTGTGTGTGTGTGTGTGTGTGTGTGTGTGTGTGTGTGTGTCTTTGTTGCCGTCTATCCCTATAAGTGTTCAAGTGATTGAGTGTACGTCTTTCCTTGTATCTGTCTGGCTATTTCTGTATGTCTTTCTTGTTGTGCCTCTCTCTCGCTCTCTCGCCCTGTCCATCCTCATGTTTCTATGCAACTATGCGTGTGTGTGTGTGTGTGAGAGAGAGAGAGAGAGAGAGAGAGAGAGAGAGAGAGACCTTATCAGCTTGATGAATATGCTGAATCTTTATGGCGATTAGTCATAATTTGTTCCTCTCGAATATTAAGGTTGTGCTCATCCAGTGCCTTTTTTTTGGCATCTTTGCATCCATCTGTCTCTTACAGCCGCACACACACTTTAGGGCAGGTGTTTAGGGAGGGAGTTGAACATGGAGGAGCTGATGAATAACAGATGGGGTAGAGGAGCTGCTTTTGGCTGTGTGGCACTAAAGCCTGAGTCACTGATGGAAATCTTTCTGTTTTTATTTTCAGTAGTCACAATTATCAAATAATCACTGACTTCGCCATCACCCACTTCCTTCGACCAACATAGTCATTGTGCATACGGTCCGTCAACTTCTTTTTATGTCGTCGTCTTGTCTGTGTTTTTCTCATTGGCAGTGAGGCGCACGTAGAAGCGTGGAAATCGTTTAGCATGTAGGGACGGCTCAATATCATAATTTTGACTTCAGTCCGATACCAGAATGTTTTGGTTTTAAATCGATACCATAAGTGACAAATAACCAACCTCAAAATATAAGTGAAAATATATTTAAATCTTTTCAAATATCTATTTAAATTTCTTTGGTGCAAACAAAATGTGACAAAACAACTACCAGGAAGACAGAATACATTTTGACTTTGAAAGAATTTAAAGAGATAAAAATGCAACTGAATGAACACAAATAATGCATGTCCATATCTTTGTAGTCTTTTAACAGTTTTGCAGCAATTTGGGAAGCACTGCCACCTACAGCTGGATTTTGGAACAGCAGTGTATGAAATACGGAATTCGGCAAAATTATATCGTACCATTTGAAATATAATATATACCGGTATTTTTTCCAGTACTGGTATACCACGCATCCCTATAACCACGGTTGCCAGATCTTACACTTTTTTTTCCATTTCATAATCCTTTGCCAATGAATCTTTGCAAAATATCGCACAACATAAACGTTTCTGTACATCCTTCACACTGTCAGCACTTATATTTGCCCTTTGCTTGCAGATTGTTTTCTGAACCAGATTGCAATGCGCCCAAATCGATTTTAAAACCTTGTCATTCACAGTCCCGTCTGCTGAAACTTATAAGGGTTTTGTGTATTCTGAGTTATTTTATTCTCTAAACACTGACTCATCCTAAAGCTATTTTGGGTTTAAAGTAAAGAAAAGGAGTGAAATCATGTTTTTTCAATGTACAGACTTTCCTGGTTTTCTCTCAATTTAAATGGCTTTTGCTTCGAGCATCTACGTGTGTGTGTGTGTGTGTGTGTGTGTGTGTGTGTGTGTGTGTGTGTGTGTGTGTGTGTGTGTGTGTGTGTGTGTGTGTGTGTGTGTGTGAGAAAAACTGAGTTAGTGTTTCCTTTTTGTGTCTAAAGTAAAACACAGCCTACAATTGCTAAAATCTTGGCATAGTCACAGTTTGGCTGTTATGTTAGAAAATCTCCTGGGCATTTTTGTTGCTGTCCAATTAGAAGGTGAGTAAAATGAACGTCACTGAACAGCAATGACATCGTTGGCAAACATTTTCCCATCGTTATATTTAAAATTGCGTTTAGGGATAATAATAATTAAAAAAAATGTAGACCTCAAATACACAGACTGCCTGAGGGTTTGCCCCATTTTGTTTTTCTTTCTTTAGTAAAATATAACACATCTAATAGCTATTGGAGCATTCTGGGGAAAAAAATCATTGTACACAATAAGAGCAACAGAAGAATTCTACCTCAAGGTTTCATGCTGAGTGAATCATAAATACGTTTGGGAGGCTGGATGACATTTTGTAGAGGTTGAGATGAAGCAGATTTTGTGATGCAGCACCATAGGGGTGGAGATGGAAGTATTATAGATTGGAGAAACATAAACCTTTTGTACCCAAACATATTGTGCAGAATCACATTTCCACAGCATGAAAAACCCTGAAAGTTGTCTTTGGTTGGCTTCTGCACACAAAGCTTGTTGTTGGAACGTATCACAGCTACTTGACTGGGTGGCCAACTTGAGTGTGGACCACAATATCAGTGGCGGTCTTGTCAATTCTGAGCACAATTTGCTCGAACGTAGAGCGAAAATGAACACACTGAAGGAAGGAAGGACACGTGCTCATGTTTTCTTCAGGAAACTCAAAACAAGGTTTCTACCACTACAGGTATTGCTGCATCGTTTAGTATGAACTAATTGAAAAGTTCTTTCGGAAAGCTGGAGGGTCGTGTACAGCACTTTCCACTCGCGTTGCATGTTTCCACTGTTGTGCGGCTTCACGTTAAATCTGTCAGGAGGTGGTTAAAATAAATTAATTTAAATCGATCCAAACCGAATGTTTCGCAGACTCAATAAGCTCTGTCGCAAACGCCCAGAAGCCCCTGTTTACGGAGCCAGACGCCCCACACAAGCGCGTCTTTGTTCGGTCCGCCTTCTGCTTCTGAGGTAACCCGTTCTGCACACACAGTTCTGAAGCACTCCACTGTTCAGGGGGGTTTAAAAGCAGGCCTGGTTTCTTAAGACCATGCCAACAGGCCCCCATGGGCAAAGCTTTGGGATCCTGTTACTCACAGTCTGTGGATTGACCATGCCATCGGGGCACCAGCCTCATAAACCGCTGACGGTAAGGATGACATCGGGTCGCGACGGGTAATGAAGCACCAGATTCACTAGACTGAAAGAGAAATGTGTCCAAACAGCAAGGATGTAAATGTTTGCTTTGTAGTGTGTATGGAATGTGTTTTGATGAGTTTCGCAACTTGGGCTTGTTGGCTATTAAAAGTTGTTTTTGTCCCTTCGAAACTGGCTGTTGAGCCTCTTTTTTTTTTTTTTTTTACTCAGGTTGTCGGATTTGTGTTCGAATTCGTGTTTTTTTGTGGAAATGCAGTAGGCGTTCTTTTCCTGAAACGCACCCTTTTTCTTCGTGATTTATAAATGTGAAAATCTGGCAGGGTTCTGCATGGTGTACAGTGCAAGAGTGACTTCAACCACACACTTGTGTAGGC
Source organism: Silurus aristotelis (assembly GCF_946808225.1). Taxonomy (NCBI): domain Eukaryota; kingdom Metazoa; phylum Chordata; class Actinopteri; order Siluriformes; family Siluridae; genus Silurus; species Silurus aristotelis. Next base: position 6,665,153 of record NC_139599.1, read on the forward strand.
TTTTTAGGTTTAAGGATGAATAAGTGATTTGTCATATTTCTTTTGAGACTTTTCCACTTAGGAAAGCAGATGTACTACACTGCATTGTAGTGAGTACAACTCTAGTTTCTTATATAGTTTCTATTTTGAAGCCATTTGAAGCAGCTCTTCAGTCCCTTTTATTAAAGAAAAAAAGAAACTTGAAGGCCTGTGTTATTTAAAGACAAGAGGTTTGGTTGGACATTCAAACCGAATTGCATTTAACACTGAAACGTTACAGACTGCCAATTAAATTTTTGTGTATGTGTTTTGCAGGTGCCTTTCCCGGCTCTTCAAGGTGAAGGGGTGGAGTTTCTCGGTCATGCTGATGATGCCATCATTGCCATTTCTAACTACAGACTGCACATTAAGTTCAAAGACTCCATTATCAGTGTAAGAGCTTCCTACTTACACACACATACACACACACACACACACACACACACGCATACAAACATCAAACAAAATTATAGATTGTTCCTCTGATGTATTTGCTACTTGTGGAGCAGATCGGAGCTTTTCGTTTGAGAAGAGAAAAAGAAAGGTTTTTGTACATTTAAACACGACACACACTGACCTATGAACATACATTTTCAACTTTGAAGTGAAATTTCACTGTTAAGAACATTTCATTATGTAGTTACAGGTCTCAGTTCATATACATTCATATACATTATACAAAATGCTAGTGTATGTATGTATGTATGTGTATGTATATATATATATATATATATACACATACACAGTACAGACCAAACGTTTGGTAACACAAGGTGTGATTCACAATATATGATTTTTAAACTATTTATTTGTATGATACAGCTGCAAATAAGTATTTGAACACCTGTTTATCAGCTAGAATTCTGACCCTCAAAGACCTGTTAGTCTGCCTTTAAAATGTCCACCTCCACTACATTTATTATCCTAAATTAGATTTGATTATGTTTGAGGTCATTAGCTGCATAAAGACACCTGTCCACCCCATACAATCAGTAAGAATCCAACTACTAACATGGCCAAGACCAAAGAGCTGTCCAAAGACACTAGAGACAAAATTGTACACCTCCACAAGGCTGGAAAGGGCTACGGGGAAATTGCCAAGCAGCTTGGTGAAAAAAGGTCCACTGTTGGAGCAATCATTAAAAAATGGAAAAAGCTAAACATGACTGTCAATCTCCCTCGGACTGGGGGCTCCATGCAAGATCTCACCTCGTGGGGTCCCAATGATCCTAAGGAAGGTGAGAAATCAGCCCAGAACTACACGGGAGGAGCTGGTCAATGACCTGAAAAGAGCTGGGACCACCGTTTCCAAGGTTACTGTTGGTAATACACTAAGACGTCATGGTTTGAAATCATGCATGGCATGGAAGGTTCCCCTGCTTAAACCAGCACATGTCCAGGCACGTCTTAAGTTTGCCAATGACCATTTGGATGATCCAGAGGAGTCATGGGAGAAAGTCATGTGGTCAGATGAGACCAAAGTAGAACTTTTGGGTCATAATTTCCACTAAACGTGTTTGGAGGAAGAAGAATGATGAGTACCATCCCAAGAACACCATCCCTACTGTGAAGCATGGGGGTGGTAGCATCATGCTTTGGGGGGTGTTTTTCTGCACATGGGACAGGGCAACTGCACTGTATTAAGGAGAGGATGACCGGGGCCATGTATTGCGAGATTTTGGGGAACAACCTCCTTCCCTCAGTTAGAGCATTGAAGATGGGTCGAGGCTGGGTCTTCCAACATGACAATGACCCGAAGCACACAGCCAGGATAACCAAGGAGTGGCTCTGTAAGAAGCATATCAAGGTTCTGGCGTGGCCTAGCCAGTCTCCAGACCTAAACCCAATAGAGAATCTTTGGAGGGAGCTCAAACTCTGTGTTTCTCAGCGACAGGCCAGAAACCTGACTGATCTAGAGAAGATCTGTGTGGAGGAGTGGGCCAAAATCCCCCCTGCAGTGTGTGCAAACCTGGTGAAAAACTACAGGAAACGTTTGACCTTTGTAATTGCAAACAAACAAATATTAACATTGACTTTCTCAGGTGTTCAAATACTTATTTGCAGCTGTATCATACAAATAAATAATAAAAAAAAATCATACATTGTGATTTCTGGATTTTTTTTTTTAGATTATGTCTCTCACAGTGGACATGCACCTACGATGACAATTTCAGACCCCTGCATGATTTTTAAGTGGGAGAACTTGCAAAATAGCAGGGTGTTCAAATACTTATTTTCCTCACTGTATATATATATATATATATATATATAAATTCTTTTTTTTTTTTTTTTTTTTTTTTACTTAAGTACTTGAATTCTAAACCCCAATTGTTATTATCAGATACCAAGTTCTCTCTGTTTTCCTGCAAAAACAATAGCCATAATTGACTAAATTGGCTTAGGGAGAGCTCTGCTCTTTTTGCCTCATTAAAAATGACAGGATCCATGAATATACTTGGAATTTGGAAACTGTTTGCACTTAGATTGGTAGGTGGCTGGTTAACTGCTGGCAAGCATCAATTATTGAGGCAAGAAGGATTTCAGTATCAGAGGTTTGGTTTGCATCATATATTCAACCTCTAAAAAACAGGACAACCGAATCTATTGTAAATAATGCGCTGTTATGTCACAGTTTAGTTAGCTAGCTTAAAAAAAAAAACCCACGAAGAAATGTCTTCAAGCAGATGTTGAATTAATTCATTACCATTTTCTACTGTACACAAACATTAAAATAGGGACTTACATTTAAGAAGTAATAATAATATATGTAATTAATAAGTTATTTTTTTTTATGTTATTCAAAATATTACACCTCACTTAAAGATACCTGTAGACACTTTCATCTAAAGCAGCGTCGATCGCATTCTAGCGGTCGATCGCAAAGGTAGTGTGGATAGATCGCACGACATAAAAAAAATAGATATTTATTTCTGCATTTGTTTATAGTCGGTAGATCATTTTATAAGTAGCTGAAGATGTGTGTGTGTGTGTACCCCTGATCTAAAGGCAGTTAAAGGGAAGAATTTTACCGATTTTGCTTCGCCTTAGATCTTAAAGTTTGTTTATGGCTCTCCAGAGGGTAAATGAGGTCATGCTGAGCTCACCAGCTCCGAAACGAATAAACAATCCAATTTATCAAGTTGCTGATGGAAATGGCTATGCAGACCATACTTGTTGCTTCGTGACTATTTTGACATGACACACAAGCATATTTATCATTTTGATATGTGACGTATTACCATCACCCAGACTGTTCTAGACATAGCAGGTTTCTCAAATGTGCTTGTTTTTTTTCTTCCTTTTTTCCTGCTCATCACTGTGACTTCCGGGGGCTGACAGTCAGTTCGATAATCATTAAGTGGCACCAGACCAGTCTGTTCAATGTCAACCTAGACAGCACCCCCCGCTTTTATTTATTTATTTTTTTAGACATTTTAAAAACCAGAGTCCGCTTGGCCTAAAATGATCCTGCAGGCAGGTTCTGTCTGATAGACCTCCTCTGTGTGACAGCATCCTGTTTTGACCCAGTTAGCATCACTGGACTCTGGGTGCGTTTGGCATTGTGTATACTATTCCATCGTCCTGTCACGTCTATACACTTTTGCCTTTCGACGCCTGTAATGCCGAGGGAACAAAAGAAGTAGGCATGGCCAGATGGACCTAGTTCATGCCACATACGTTGTTCCGAAATGCTTTTTAAAAATGAATCAATAAATAAACAAGCCGTTAACAAGGTCGGGACTTTAAATAAACACGTTATTACCTGCAACTAATTATGTACGTAATAAAAAAAAACTATACAAACTGTGCATGTAGACTGTGTTGAACAGCAGCAGGGACACTAATTGCATTCTTGTACAGTGAAGGAGCCCTGATAAACACCAAACACACTCATTTACTCATTCAGTCACCTAAACAAGATTGGGAAAGGTGACCATCGTAACACTGCCGACACCAGAGCACGCGAATCAGTTTGATAGTGATGGTGCGTTTTCAGACATTATCATCAATCATACCACAATCTCCTGGGTGCACAATTTACTGAATGACCGCATAGATCAGGTCTTACCTAAGTAATTAGTCAATTGTTTGATTAAACAAGACAGGACGTTCCGTTGTAGGGAAATTAGCACTGAAAGGGTGGGGAGTGAAAGGGTGTGTGCGGCCTGACTCAAAGCAGTGTCACAATAAACACCACAAAGGTGATCATTTTCTTCGAATAGCATGTACAGTGTTTCATTAATCTTGAAAGCAAACAATTCAGTTTTGTTTTTTATATAATTGTTGTTGGTCTAAAGGGGAACTTAATGCATTATTTTCCTCCCATCCTGGAAAACGTAAAGAAACAGCATCGCTTCTGCCTGTTGCAAAACACTGACAGTGGAGTGTTTTACTAAATACTAGGCAAAATAAACATCTCCAAGAAATGCCCTCTTCACACTAGCCAGTTCTTCTATTAGTAATACGTGGTCCATCTTCTAATTAAACTCCAATTGCTGTTCTTGTGAGGTTCTGTTGTTCTAGAAAATGACTTGACATCTGAGTTTTGAGGGAACCACAGGAGTGGAATAAACTCTTCTCTCTTAGTTCTTTGTTCATACTGGTTTTATACTCATTCACACCACTGCATGGGTTTTTTTTTTTTTCCCTTGGCTTAGCCATTTCTTTATTTTTCCCTCTTTTTTTTTTATCAACTCTTGTCTTCCATTTTTCTTTTATTTTCTCACCTGCCTTCTTTCTTTTTCTTCCTCCCTTTTTCCCTCCCTCTCTTTGTCTGTGTCCTGCTGTGTGGTAGATCTACCCAGGCGTGGACACTGAGATCTCTGTGAGTACTTTGCGCTCATCTCCCCATTTTCATTTATTCTTTCGTTCCAATTCTGTCCATCTTCTCTCCCACTTTTTTTTTTTTTTTATTCAGAGGCTGTATGAAATAAGAGGCAGCGTGCTGATTTTGTATTTTTTTTTTTTCATAGCCTTGTTTATTAGTTTTAAAAAGTGTAGCCTCTTCCTAGATTAGCACATTCTGTTCACCACCATTTGTTTACGTGTTGACAAGAAGATAATATTCTTGTAATTATAATCGTTTGTTCTCAAAGTTCTTTTGGTGTTAAACGCCAAGGTTCTGTTTGTGTGAAATCGATCAGAACCCCCACATTCTTGTTGGAGTAAAATTAGTGGGAACCTTAATTTTAGTCTGTAGTAGTAAATGTAGTAACTGTCTAGAACTCGCAGGTTTTTGTTTGTGTGTGTTGACTGAATTTGGTTTAGTGTGCAGGCAGATACACTTTTGAAGTTTAGTGTGTGGGGAAAAAAACAAATTCTCGCACATTTTATCGCACATTTGAAGAACACAGGTATTTATTGAACGGCTGTACATAAAATTCATTTGATACAGCATTGAAATCAATTAAATTGAATCTATAAATGAATAATTCACAACCTTTTGCTTTGAAAATAAGATTTTAAGGGTTTTGTTTTTATTTATTTATTTATTTAAACTTTGCTATTTGCCCCATATCTAACAATATATTCCACATTGATGTCTGGATCCAGTGTAATTTCAGCAGGAAGCTAAGTGGACCGAGGCTGCTTGGTGCCATTTAGGCTTTCACTGACCACAGGAAATCCCAGCTCATAACTCTTTCTACATTAATCACTTGATTTTGAAACGCACTCAAAAACAACCAAAATAGAAGACTTTCAGTAGTTCAGTGGACCAGTGTTTCTAGCTGATGTCTGGAAACCAAGGCCAGGACACAGGACAGGATTTGATCAACATCTTTCTTTCATTCAAAAGCAGCCTCTGTACATTTCCTCTAAAAGTTGTTGTTATAGAAAGTTTTTTTTTTTTCTCGCCCTGTCTGCTTATTTCATTAACATTCTGCTTTGTTTTGTTGTAGGTGCCTCTCAGGCTGATTGAAGGTGTGGAAAGCAGAGATATGTTCCAGCTGCATATCATCTGTAAGGACTCCAAAGTAGTGAGGTATGCACCCACACACACACACACACACACACACACACACACACACACACACACACACACACACACACACACACACACACACACAGAGTTTTGTGTTTGAAATCTCATTTATGCAGAATTCTGTTTAAACTCATGTGTACCACACACGCAACCAAATATAAGCACAAATCTCCAAACTTAAAATGTACTAAAACCATGTCAGTTATAGGTTTTGAAGTTTCTCACATAACTAGCCGCATGCTGCACTTCCTGTACACTGCTTACGTAGGAATTACAAATCATTGGTTTAGAGATGGGTGTGACTTTGCATACGTTTGCAAAGTTGCAGTCAGGATCATTGTGCACATTAAAACTCTCTTCACTGTTAAGTTGAAAAATAGATTTTACATTACTTTAACATTTAACATCATTTGGTAGACACCCTCATCCAGCGCAACTTACATTTATCTAATTCATACAACTGAGCAGCTATGGGGTCATGCCCAATCTTTGGTTTTTCAAGTCCAATGCCAATTCTATACTATGTTTGTTTATCCGTTTTTTTGTTTGTTTTTTTGTTTTTTTTAAACATGGGGACGTGGTAGCTCAGTGTTTAAAGCTCTGGCTTACTGATCGGAAGGTCAGGGGTTTTATCTTGGGTTCTTGAACAATGCCGTAAACCCTCTGTGCTCCAGGGGGCGCTGTATGATGGCTGACTCCAGCTTCCTAACATGGCTGGGATATGCGAAGGAAAAATTTCACTGTGTTTTAATGTACATGTGACAAGTAAAAAGCCCCTTTAACCTTTAAATGCAGTTTTCACGTGTCAAACCTAGCGCTCAAACCAGGAGTAGATATTTAAAGGTATTATGTGGTTTTTTTTTTTTGGTTTTTTTTTATCTATCTATCTAGCAGTGCACACTTGGCAACAAGTAATACCAGTCAGTCACATGATATAGTCGTTTATGATCATTGGAAAATCTTTAAACAAAAGGTGCCAAGTTATTTACAACATCTGATTTTTCACTTTCAGGAAATGAAAGTCTTATGTTTTTGGAGGTTGACCTTTGCCAAGAAGGTACATTGAGAAAACATGTGGTGTGGCTGTCCTACAGCCGCACAACCTCTGGTAGCTGTTTTGTAAACTATTTTGTAGCGAAACATATGACTTGTCTAAAATAAGCAGTCTGAGATGCAGCTGTAGTTTGTTGTGTCTGATTCTAATATCACGTCACATCTTCCTACACGGCTCCTACTCTTTATATTAGAATTACCAAACAACTGCAGGACACGTGGCAGCCATTTTGTCCGATAATCTTAGATCATTAGGATTTATAATGAATCCAAGGGTTTCAGAACACGATTTGTTTGTCGAAATATTTATAACTGTGCAGTATGAAAGCAGGCACTGGATAAAAGAGAACAGGGGGGAAAAACTACCTCTAATCAACCGTAGTGTTCACATTCTGTATCTTAACTAAGCCTTAATCCAAATCCTAACTCATGTTCTAGATTAGAGCACTGTATCCTCTGCTGTGCTGTTCAGTTATTACACATCACTTGAAACAAAATCGTACAAAACGAAATATGTAGATTATTATTTATATATTAGAGATGATTAGAGTAATTGAACTACTTAAGGGAATTCGAATTTCTGATTCTCCTGAATGAGATTTATCCAGGCGGTTTTGGACTATGTAATGTATTAAGTTTAGATTGTTTGTTTGTTTGTTTGTTTGTTTGTTTGTTTGTGTGTGTGTGTGTGTGTGTGTGTGTGTGTGTGTGTGTGTGTGTGTGTGTGTGTGTGTGTGTGTGTGTGTGTGTGTGTGTGTGTGTGTGTGTGTGTTTTGTCAGGTGTCACTTCTCCACGTTTAAACAGTGTCAAGAGTGGCTGAAGAGGCTAAATCGAGCTATAGCTCACCCATCTCGCCTGGAGGATCTGTTTGCTCTGGCCTACCACGCATGGAGCCTTGGGGGTTGTGCCGATGATGAAGACCAGCACTTAAGTCTCTGCAGACCAGGTACACACACACACACACACACACACACAAAACGTTCACACAATATATAGCCCATCCCTTAATTCTACATGTGATTAGACTATAGACAAATTCATGGTTGAACTGCTTTACATTCATTTTTTTCTTTCATTTTGTCTATTATTCTTGCTCATATTATTTTTGTCTTTATTTTGCTTTTTTTGCTTTTCTTTTATGCCTTACTTTTTCCTGACTGTATATTTCCTTCCTTTCTTGTGTTTTCTCTTCTTTTTTTTTTTTTTTTCCTTTTTCTTTGCGTCCATCTTTACTTTTGTCTTTTTTCGTGTCAGGTGATCATGTCCGTCACAGGATGGAGATGGAGGTGAGGAGAATGGACTTTGACACGCAGAACGCCTGGAGAATTTCCGAAATCAACAGCAACTACAAGTAAGATCCGCCGGCTTCAGTCGGGGGGCACAGCATGACGACAGAAAATGTCGATATTGCGATAATGTATCTCACGATACACGATTCTGAAATATCACGGATAATTTTTACTTTGATTTTTAAATTGCTGGAAGTGAATTCAATTACATTTTTTGAACTTAAAAAAAGAAAACTCTGGATTGTGGTAAATGAGTGAACGAGCTTATATATTGTAAAATCCACCTCAACCCATAAGGCAATGTTTCCTCCTTTTTCCTTTTTTCCTCCTCTTTTTTTCCTTTTAATCTGTCAGTGTCTGTGAACATATTGGCTTTCAGTCGAGAGTAAACTGGAGATGCGCGCGCGCGCTCGTGTGTGTGTGTGTGTGTGTCATAATAAGATAATTGTGCTTGGAATACATTTTCTGACTCTTTCAGGCATTTGAAGGACACACTCCTATTATGCAAAAGTATACACAAACAGTATGGAGGAGAGCCACACGGAGCCTAGACTTCTAGCAGCTCACGTGGTGTGTGTGTGTGTGTGTGTGTGTGTGTGTGTGTGTGTGTATCAGCTGGGGGTGTGTGTGTGTGTGTGTGTATCAGCTGGGGGTGCATATAGCGAAGGCGTGAAATAAAAGATAATCATTCAGAATGGAATGAACAGTCAGGGTGTGTGTGGTGTGTGTGTGTGTGTGTGTGTGTGTGTGTGTGTGTGTGTGTGTGTGTGTGTGTGTGTGTGTGTGTGTGTGTGTGTGTGTGTGTGTGTGTGTGTGTGTGTGTGTGTGTGTGTGTGTGTGTGTGTGTGTGTGTGTGTGTGATTTCTGTAGTGAAGCACCATAGCGATGGATAATTAAAGCAGGCCAGGACCTGCTGAGATCAGTGAGTCAGCAGCACACCACAACCAGAGGAGACTGCGTGTGGGTGTGTTTGTGTGCACTGTGGGTGTTGTTTTTCTCAGATGTTAACCTCTTCCATGTCTGGGAAGATGTGTGTGCATTTCTACGTTTTTGAACCCCCTTGTGGGAATTAGCAAATCAACCTGATCGTAGACCGAATACTTTTCTGTTAGTTTTGGAGAGTGAAGTAACTGTTGGCATCAATCTAAATGAATTGAATTGGTGCTGTTCCTGTAAACTCTCCAGCACTTTGTACCACAAGCCCAACCTACGTCAGCGAGAGCGAACACACAACCACAAGTTTCTCTCTGTCAGTGGTCAAGTACAGAATTTGACATTCACCCAGAAACGTTGTATTTGAGTTTTCATGTGATGTTCTGAAAGGAAACATTGTGGCCTTTAGCAGTTGCTCATAAGCTACATGTAAAGGAAGGAGATGCTCGAATACTGCCAGTAATATACAACACATAATAAATCTAAATCAGTATGATTTCGGGGCTCTTGAGTGCCACTGCAGAAAAAACCCTGTATTTAAACCTCAATAAAGCCACAGCCATCCTTATCCAAGAACAAAGTGAAATTGGTTTTGCTTTCTGAATAGATGTCATATTCTCTCTCATTCTCTCCTGTCAGTTTATATTGTAAAGCTCATGCATGCGGCTGTGTGATGCAGCAGTTATAAATGATGTGGAGGTTTGGCTCTTATAAGAGGAAGCACATCTTACAGGCACCAATCACGTTTATGATGTGCATCTTATGATGATCAGCTTGTTGTATTCCTCGACTGTAAATCACTTCGGTCAAAAGCGTCACAAATAAATAAATGAAAATATAAATCGTTGTTTTGCTCTCAACATCTGATATGTGCAGGGGTAGAGGTAGAATTGGACAAATAGAGGAAAAAAAATAAAAATTATATATATATATATATATATATATATATATATATATATATATATATATATATATATATATATATATATATATATGAGGGCTATGAATATGTGATTGCTTCAGGATTTTCCTTCTCAAATATCTCCTTATTTCTCGTTTCCTTTCTTGACCCATTCAGACTGTGCTCCAGTTATCCTCAGAAGCTACTCGTGCCAGTGTGGATCACAGATAAAGAACTGGAAAGTGTGGCCTCTTTCAGGTCCTGGAAGAGAATTCCTGTAGTGGTGTACCGGTGAGACACATGGCAATAGTATACATTGTGCCATTAGCGCATCATTATAATGAACCTATTCTTTTTCTGACCTATTTGTTTTTAATACATTAAATTAATAATAGTCCAGTTAAATAAATAACACATATTTTGTACCACTTGCTTTGGAGAAAATAGTGCTTCCTGTAGTCTCTTTTACGTAAAGCTTGGAGACGATTGTTGGTAAATTTGGTGTCATTTCTAAACTTAATTCTGGCTGTTTCTTTCTCAGGCACCAGAAGAATGGTGCAGTTATAGCACGCTGCAGTCAGCCTGAGATCAGCTGGTGGGGATGGAGGAACACTGAGGACGAATACCTGGTCACATCCATCGCCAAAGCATGCGGGTTGGATTCAGGACCCAGAGCATCCTGCAGGACACGGGTGGACGGGGCGGACTCTTCTGACTGTGACTTCGGTAGCGCGTTCCTCTACTCACATCAGGAATAATTTGATACATGTATCCCTACAGACATTATGTAGTCTAAGCAGGGTGCAATTTCCCTACATAGAGAGGCATTTGTGTTCATTAGAACAAGCAAATGACGTGGTTTCTTTGAAATATTTCCGACTTTCACGTTTGGTTTGTTTTAGAAATGTCGGGTTTTTCTTGTTTGTCGGTGTAACTTTAAATAGAAATGAGTCAAATCTTTTTTATGATTGAGGAAAACATTGTATGAAGCACAAATTGGCCATCAATCAAACATTATAAAGCCAAAAAAAAAAATCCTGGTGTATAAAAAATTTATTGATAATCACATTGTGGCACCTGGAATAGAAATTTTACTAAATTGATTACCTGGAGTTGCCTTGAGATTCGTATCCATAAAGTACCATGCATTATCCATTATCCTTGTCTCAAAAATAACAGGCAGGTCTGGGTCAATATAAGTTACTGTGAGGTGAGCCAGAATTTGATTATATTATAGACCTTGGGTCTTCAACCGCGGGTTTGCGACCCCTAGGGGCTCCAGGGCGGTACTGCAGGGTTCCGCTAAGTAATGTCGAATCACAATTTATTATTTTTTCTTTTTTACATTGGTAAAAACATCAAAAATAAAAAAAATTAATTTATAAAGTATTAAAATTATTAAAATTAAAAAGTTCTATTAAAATTAAAGTTGAAGTTCATGTAAATGTATAATTGTCCACCTAATAGTAAAAGGAAAATGTTTGAAACTGCAAATCTATTAAAAAGAAAGACAGCTGTGAACAGCTTAATAAATAATAAGTTATTAATAACTTAAGTTGATAAATAACGCATAAATCATTTTGAAAGATGGGAAAATATATGAAAATGTACAGACATGATGCACGTTCAATAACAACACGGTTCTAATCATCTTACCATAATATAACCAGCATAATTATGATTGGTTCTTATGAATTTCAGTGGTTAAATTTGACACGTTTTTTTATTTTTTTTTTATTAGGGGGTCCCTGCCCCATGTGTCTTTTACTAAAAAACGTTGAAGACCATTGCTATGGACCTTTTGTGATTATTCTATAGATAAAATACTACAGTTGCTCCCTTCATTCAACCCCCCATTTCAGATGGAAATTTTCCACATTTAAATAAATGTGTTCTGTCATTTTTTTTGTTCATTGTTCTTTCACTGATTGTAAATTAATTGGTGATGAAAGCCAAGGATCATTTTTTTTTTTTTTAAAGTGCAACCAATTCTGCATTTGAACTGCAATTAAACTGCAGCGCCCGTGCCAATTAATTTATTTAATGGTTCCAGTTCCCTCAGATAACGATAGAATATAGATTATTCAGGAAAGAATAGCTGTTTGGTGAGGAGCCATTTGTAATTAGTTACACAAGAATGCACACACAAGGTTTTTATTGGGGGAACTGAAGACAAATGAGTTCCAGTTGGAGCGGATGCTAGTGAGCGAAATTTAAACGGCTCTTTTGTTTCTGACCCTGTTGAGAAAGTGGTGGCCGGGAAATTTGGGGAGTCTCATTGGAAGGGTCATCTTTGTTGTTTTTGACACACAAACACACACACACACACACTAGAGTTTCTTTCCTCTTCCACACTTAGACTTCATTAAATAAAAGCGTATCGGTATTCCTTTCCAATTAATTTTTTATTAAAATATTTAATATTCGGCTACTTATAGACCTTAAGGTTATGTAATTTTTCAATCAATCCTTAGTGCGTGTTTATTTAATAACAAACTCCTTGTTATAAAATGATGCCTTAAAACATGAATATCTTAGTCCTTAGTGGTTGTAAAGCTCTTTCTCTTTTTTTATTATTAATTTTTTTTATTATGTGTGCAGACCAGCTGCAGACTCTGGTTTGCTAGTTGATGTGACTACCCGAGGCTTTTCCAGAGTCTCTTACTATACATTAAAATGTTTTATCACCCAGTGAGGTCACAGCACAAATCAGGTCTTCTGCAGCAGCTCACTTATTTCTTTCCTGTGTCTGTGTCTTTCAGACTCCTCCCTGGCGGTGGGTTCAGGTCCTGATTCTAGCACTGCACCACAGAAGCTGCTGATCCTGGATGCGCGATCTTACACTGCCGCAGTGGCCAATCGTGCCAAGGGGGGTGGCTGTGAGTGTGAAGGTAAGCAGAAGTCTACACACACACACACAAAATCACGCACACACACACACGTGTGTGAAGTCCACACAGGGGACACCTCCTGGGTGGAGACATGTTGGTGCACAGCTGTGCTGTGAGTTATTAGCGGTCATGCTGTGAAAACATGGTATATGACAAATCCAGTTATTTTTTTTAGCTTGACTAATTTTAGCACAAGAAGAACATGTCAGGCAGGTCGCTTCGAAAGTTTAGTCTAAAGATACTACAAGAGTGGCTACCAATTGTTTTTTTGCTCTGCCTCTCTCAGCATTACCATAGGGAAACATTTGGGCTACTGAATTACTGAGTTAAACCTGCCGCCTCACCACCTACTGCTGCTCTGCCCCATGTTGCTTCACCTGTTCATCTGCTTCCCATTAAATATAAATGTAGAAATATAAATAATCTCTTATTGAAAAGCCCTAAATTCAAGTCCTCTCTGCCGAGTTTCAGCTGACTTGCATTTCTAGCTCAACTGCCTCAAACATCTACTGATCGGAAACGGAGTGCGATTTCACTGATTACTGATTGGGGCAGTAATTGTTCAGTCCTGACACCAGAGATTGGGTTGTTGTGTCTCTGCTCACTACCACAACCAGAACATACATTCATTTTCTCCCGCTTATCCGTAATTCGGGTCGCGGGGGCAGCAGTCTAAGCAGGCCCCCGCCTTCGACTGCTGCCCAATCCTCACAGCACCGTCCCTTACGGTCCCTCCTGCAGGTGGTGAGCCCACAGGAAGGCAGCCCCACGTCACTCGATGTCACGGACCTTGATATTTCCCTCGTAAGGGACCCCCGGAGCATAATGGGTTAAGGGCCTTGCTCAAGGGCCCAAGAGTGGCAGCTTGGCGATACCGGGGCTTGAACCCCAGACCGTCCGATCGGAAACCCAGCGCCTTAACCGCTGGAGCCACCACTCCCCCAACAACCAGAACATTTTATCATTTGTACATGAAGTGATTTACAAATCGAAATTGTTTTCAGAAAGGTGTTTAGTCAAATGTTTTCTCCCCATTCAAGCAATTTGTTTCCTCATGTCTATTTAAATGTTGTGTGTGTGTCTGTAGAGTACTACCCAAACTGTGAGGTGATGTTTATGGGCATGGCTAATATCCACTCCATCAGGAACAGTTTCCAGTCTCTGAGAGCTGTGTGCAGTCAAATCCCTGATCCTGGCAAGTGAGTACACAGTGCTGATCATACTAGCTTTCCTTTCACCACTTACCGGTATGTTAAAAATCGAAACTTTCCATCACAGCCAATAGATTATTTTCTTAGATTTTTCTAATGGTTGGCAAATGAGACAAATATTAAAGAATTCAACCTTAAGCTGTTTGTACACCATATTTATCTTTATTGCGGTTTTCTAATAAACATTTGACACAAAGGAAACCCATAAACATTTAGGCACAGATGTATTTTGATCTCCTTTCTGTGTATTATGACTAAAATTACAGTTTCCATGTCCTTTTTAAACAGTATTGATAGACTGAAAACATGGTATCTGTGGTTCAGAGCAAATAAGAAGATATTATATTCTTAACAGGCAATATTTAGATTTGATTCCAGCTTTTGTTCAGTGTGTTTTCCATCAGTGGAATGGTTCAGATTAAATGGGTCAAGTCTAAATTGAGAGATGCTGATGCGCTCATATTAGACAGCAAACTCATGCAGCATATTCTGCAGCTAGTAACATTTTAACAAAAGGTTACAGTTCGGTCACATATTTCTATTTCTATCATATTCGCTCAAATAATATGCATATTATTAGATACAGGATTATGATACAAGATTTTTCTTTTATTTATTTATAGAAGACTCAACAGTAAGAAGAATAACAACACACAGTTCAATGTAATCATTTATTTTAGTTTCCGACGGTGGCCATTTAGAGATGAACATTTATTAAATAATACACATGCACATTCATAATAATAAAAATATACAATCATGTATTGCACTCACTGACTGGTCTTGAATTGACTAGTTTAGATTTTCTGGATATTCACATTCATTTGCATCCGAATTTCAGTAATAGGAACTGGTCCCAATCAGTTGTTCATAATGTTTATTGCTTTTCTGAATTCAGTAAGAACTGGATAGATTGACTGTTTGCGCACTCATACATTTGACCCCTGTTTTAATATGAACGAATGCTAATGATCGGTGTGCTACTTCCTGTCCCCAGTTGGCTCTCTGCCCTAGAGAGCACACGCTGGTTGCAGCACCTGTCCGTCATGCTGAAGGCAGCTACTCTGGTGAGTTCTGCCGTGGAAAGGGATGGACGTCCAGTGCTGGTACACTGCTCTGACGGCTGGGACCGCACACCTCAAATTGTGGCTCTTGCCAAGGTTCTGCTTGACCCCTACTACAGAACCATTGAGGTATGAAATAATGTTATATATTTAAATACCGAGGAATAAGAACCTGAGTGCAGGATACTTCCTAAAGCACTTAAATCGCAAATTCGACGAGGATAAAAACGAGTGCAGCACAATACAGTAAACTATATAATATGCGCTAAGCTCACAGTACATGAGGATAAACAAAAATGTTTTCAAATGAAGATATGCAATGCTGCCTTCAAATTTGGACGAAATCAGGCACCCGAGAAGAGACTTTCTTTTACTCTCCTCTCTTATGTTGCCTTCCAGTGGTTGAGACGGCATGTTGTGGATAAACATGATGAGAAATCTTAGAGAAAATTAGTTTAAAGTCTCAAATCTATATATAAAGTTTAACGATTCAAAATACAATGTTCTAACACAAGTTTAAAACAGGAATGAACAATGTTCTATTTTTTCTCTCTTAGAGAATGCAAATTCGAGATATTTCTGGTCACCGTGTTTCTGCGTTTTTGTCCTTTTCGCCGCATGGTTCAATAACAGTAATGCTATTAAGGAATAAAATAAATATTATTAAATGACCGTGTTTCTCTAATCTTGACAGGGTTTCCAGGTGCTGGTGGAAACCGAGTGGCTAGATTTCGGCCATAAGTTTGCAGACCGCTGCGGTCATGGCGAGAACGCCGAGGATGTGAACGAGCAGTGCCCGGTCTTCCTGCAGTGGCTTGACTGTGTCCATCAGCTCTTAAAACAGTTTCCCTGCCTGTTTGAGTTCACAGAGGCCTTTCTGGTGCGTGTTCCGTGCAGCCATGCAATCATTTTAGCCATTTTGTTCCCTCACTGTATTCCAATCGATCCTTGGCTGCTTTTTATGCTTTTTATACCAAAAGGTATGCGCTGGCCATTTATTTACATGTTAGTTATTTTTCCCCATCCCTAATCCTAGTATTTTATTATTTACCCATCTGTTTTTTTTTTAGTTTTCTTCCTTTTTCTTCCATTCACCAAATGAAAATCAGATCACATTAATATCACTGTGTTGTGCAAATGATGATCTCAACCGATCAAACGAAAAAATGTTTCGATGCAAAAAGTGAAACCCTTAACCAGGATTAATGATGTTTTTGTGCATTTCAGGTCAAGCTGGTGCAGCACACGTACTCGTGTCTATATGGAACATTCCTGTGCAATAACGCCCGAGAACGAGAATCGCGAAACGTCTACAAACGGACGTGCTCTGTCTGGTCGCTGCTCCGTGCCGGCAACAAGAACTTTCAAAACTTCCTCTACATCCCCTGCCATGATATGGTAATCATGAAAGAAGCATTTAACAAGAACATTCAGTGTTGTGTTGATTTATTGGCCACTTTTTTTTTTTTTTTTTTTTTTTATCAAGCATGTGTGGGTCTGGACATGTCTGCAAAAAAACGTCTCTGGGCTATAGATTAATCTTTTTTTCATACCTCTTACCGCTACACCAGGTCTTGCAGCCAGTGTGCCACACGCGGGCATTGCAGTTATGGACTGCTGTGTACCTGCCCACCTCGTCCCCATGCACTGCCGCTGAGGACACTATGGAAATCTTCCTGAGCCCCTCGTCCCAGGGCGAGGAGCTCACCTCGCGCTCACTCGACAGGTCAGTAGAACAGTCACTCGTGGTGTTTTATGCTGATCAATGAGCTGAAACAGAATACAGATTTTGAGATGATGATGCCCTCTTCTGGAAAGCTAGGGTAGCATAGCAAAAGAAATTGTCACGAGCTAGGCAAGTAAAACAGAATGTGCATTTTTGTTAAAGTAAACCTTAAATTACTTGATAATTATTTGATTGATTAAATTCACGATTGTAAATATAATACGCCGGATAAGGATCGATTGAACACAGTGTTTTTACGTTACATCAGCACTTCACATTCGGTTTAACTTAATGCTATTTTAATACAGGCTTCCTAAGACACGTTCCATGGACAACCTGATGTGCCCTTTCGAAAACGGCGTCGCTCTCACGCGCACCTCCAGCGATCCCAACCTCAACAAGCACTGCCAAGAGGGACGGCCTCCTTTGGAGCCAATGATTGGCCAAGGTGGCAGTTTCACCGAAAACCTAGAGTTTGCCTCTGAAACCAAATTGTGTAGTGCAGATGAGGAAGTAGGTACATGTGAAGAGACACCTTCCTCACCCTCTCCAAAGTCTGATCAGGACAGCTGTGTAAATATCATGCCAGAACCCTGTCTCACTACACAGCCTTTGCCATCCTTGAACCATCCCTTAACCTTGGATTCAGTTTCACCCCTGTCACAAGGCGCACCCATTTTGCACCAAACTTTGCATCAAATTGCCAGCCCTACCCTCCCACCATTACCACAGGAAGTGCAGGCTAGGACTGTTAATGCTACCTGCACACTCACTACTACTGAAGATCCTCCTAATGCTCCGCTTTCAAATGGCACAGAGAAGGAAGAGAGCACCACTGAGACACTTGGCTTCCCTTCACCTTCTGCTGCAGAGCTTTTAGAGATCAAAAAACTCACTACTCTTGTCCAGTTGGAGGAGTCTACAGAAACCATTAAGGATGAGTATGGCACCACGGCCGAGTTGCATTCTGTTCAGAAGGTCAACAATGGAAAAGTCTCAGTCCTGGCCACAAGTGATGAAAAGTGGGCTCAGAGTGTTAAGAAACTTCTTCGTGTCGGGTCTGGTTGCACAGGCGGAGGGTACAGAGAGACTCCGCGAAATCTGAGCAGTCCAGTCCAACCCGGCTGGATGTCAGCAGTGAAAAACACCACACTCTGCACTTCTTCGGCCTTTTCCTCAGCTCTGGGGCCATCGTTACGGCAGATTCCGGCAGCGGCACACTGCGTTGACGACGACGGCCTGCCGGTGCCGCTGGATGCCGTGCAACAACGTCTGCGCCAGATCGAGGCAAGCTACAAGCAGGAGGTGGAGGTGCTGCGGCGGCAGGTTAAGCAGCTGCAGATGAAACTGGAGAGCAGACCACACAGCTCGCCACCATCCGAGCCAGACATCTACTATGAGGATGATATTGTGAGTGTGATTGCCCCAGTGACTTGCGAGAAGAAGGAATTTCGCTAATGATGTTTAAATCACTAATGCGCTAACGTCTCCCATCTTCTTGTTTCATTGCAGACATGTCTCCGAGAGTCAGATGATGGCGATGAAGAGGACTCTCTATCGGCCCACAGCGAGGACCGCCTCAGTGAAGGCAGCTGGGATCGTGTAGAGAGAAAAGATACAGAGGTGAAAATATATGGGGGGAAGGGGGGAAATAACAATCACTGATATTTCCTAATACCAGTTTATTCGGTGACTGGCGGTGCATGTTCTCTAGCATTGGGCAGAGCACACATTTTGGGAGGAATCGGAATGTGATTAGTGCTTGGAAATGGTGGAAAAGAAGCAAAGAAACAAATCTTATGATCGCAGAGCATTAGTGAGATCAAGAAAGAATACGAGGTGGTATCAACGAGTTTCGAGACTATCCCTGTTTACAAGACAGTACTTCAATTATCTACATTTACGCACTATCACCTAAAAAAAAAGTCCCATTGCACAGCAATACAGTGTTCCTGCCACTTCTGGAATATGTCCCGAAGCGTGTCAAGCCGGATCTTCATGTTCGAATCTGGCTGGGTGCGGAAATGAGATTGTGTTGTTTTCGTCGAGAAACTCACGTGCGAGGGGAGCTCAGCGACAGGGTGGGCACGTGCTCAGAATTGCACCAGTTGCACAGCTTCCTATTTACACAGGACGATGAGTTTTAGCACGCTGAATTATGAAGGTCGATGCTTCCTGTGACAATGCGTGCAGCCTTGTGTTGCCACCTGTTGGTGTGTTACAAAACTAGTCTCAAAACTTTATGATACCAACTCATAGGGTAAAAGGTTGTTCATGAAAATGATGGATAATGGCTGTGTTGTATGGGCACATATGTCAGATTCAAAGAGTGTCATTTTAGTTATACAAACCTGTTATTGCGCACGTTCAGCAGTTCAAATATTTTATTAGGATGTGAAATCTGAGCCCCAATCTCTTCCTAAACCTTACACAGGTTACTAGATGGGTTCCTGACCATATGGCCTCACATTGCTTCAACTGTGATAGCGAGTTCTGGATAGCTAAGAGACGCCATCACTGCAGGTATGAACGTCTAAACCGAAATGCACCACGCCGTTTTTAATTGACGTGCGACAGTGGAACAGCATGAGAATAATGGTGATAATTACATCTTAAATACACACCTAAAGTTTGGACACACCTAAATAAACCTTGGAATGGAGAGGGGGAAAAAAAGGGTTGTGATTTTGGTGTACAGCATCGTTTTATTATATATTTTTGAGGACTTTTAGTTGATTGTAATAAAGGTAAAGTTTAAATTAACAGTAACTGTGCATCTGTTTCCTCAGAAACTGTGGAAACGTGTTCTGTAAAGACTGCTGCCACCTGAAGCTGCCCATCCCCGATCAGCAGCTTTACGATCCAGAGCTGGTGTGTAACTCGTGCTACGACCTGCTGCTGGAGAGCCGAACGCGGGAATTGCGCTCACAGCAGCTGAAAAAGCCCATCGCCACAGCCTCGAGCTGAGCGCGCTAATCAGTTTCCCACCCCGTGGGCTTCCCAGGCCCCCTTATGTAGGTGCCATGAGAGTCACCTGCTGTTTTTGGCAGAGATGCAACACCCACGCTGGTTAGTGAGGATTCAAGGGTTGGTGTGAGCTGAAGCGCTTCGTTCGCAAGCAAAAACTGGACTGGAGTCAGGGAACGAATTGATGACTGAATAAAGCTTGAATGAGATTAAGAGTTGGAAGTTTTTCTTCTTATCACACCGAGGAGTCGGAACTAATTTATCTCCTTTCTAGTCGAGGGAGAAAAGCTGATGGCTACCACCAGGGGACACTGTGGCTAAAGTGACCCTAATGTGAAAAACCGTTTTTTTTTTTTTTCATCTCAAAAAGAATTCACATTATATCCATAACTGTAGAAATGTGTGACATGGTATGGACGCACAGATTTAACCCTCTTGAACTCCATAACAAATACATCCACAAATATAAACGTACATTAGAGGACAATCTCCCGTCTGCCCTTGAAGCCAGTTACTCCAAAGTTTTTGTGCTAAACACAGAGGCTCGCCGTTTAAATGATGATGCTGCTGCTACAGTATTTAAAAGAAAATCTTATTTTGGATCATTATTTTGTGCACTCTAAGCTGTTGTAAATCTGAGGGAAATCCAAGACCAAACCGAGGGTGAAAGGGAGAAAAGATGCGGTTTGTTTACTCTGTGGTTTGAACTTGAATGTAGTGTTTGTCTTTTTTCTTTTTTCTTTATCTTTTTATTTTGTGTGTGTATTTCTGAGGGAAGTTACTGAAGAGATGTTGCTGGATGTTGCCATTTGAATATGATACGAGGCCAGTTATAAATGCGTGAATGAGCTTCTCTACTGAAGAGGGAGACAAATGAACACGATCCATGCGACGGGTCATGTGCTCGCTTGTTTCTGCTTTTTAATGGAGGAACAGTCTGGATGCTAAAGGATGCTGTAGCAATGTTGTACTTTTTCTCTCGTTGCAATACTGTTCTCAACATGCTCCTGGCCATGTGAGGGGAATCCAGATTTCAATTGCAATTTGATATAAAACAATTTAATGTAATAAATTAATTTGAGTTTGCAGTCTGTAAGCCCTCTGCATTGTTGCCTGTGGCGTGAATTACAATTCTGTTGAAACTACCTATAACCTTACACCTTAAAAACAGTGTTGAACGCAGGGAGAGAATGATTTTGGGGTGTTAAGAAGGATTCGAGCGAATATCCAAACCTGTGAATTGTTCAGACCCGAGTACAGTTTCATTTTATGTATAAATTGGAACGTGCAGATTAACATTACATAAACCCTCAAATGAAAAAAAAAAAAAAAAGCAAACCTTTTTTTTTTTCTTTTTCATTTTTCTATCAGAAATGGTTCCTAGCTGTACATATTGTTTTATTGTGTTCCTTGAAATACTAGTGCCATTTATTTTCATTTGGGTTTTTTTTTTTTTTCTGTTCCTTCTCTCTTGGAATGCACCATGTCACTTATCAGTAACGACTAAACACGTGTAATAGTACGAACACTTAGCAAGTGAGTATTTTCTAAGGTTCTGCTAAGCCTAACGATTTAGGTCTTTTCTTTCAAATGGCAAGATGATGAAGGAACACTGTTGATTTAGATAAAAAAAAAAGAAAAAAACCAAACCCACTGTAATATATATAGTTATCCGTACTAGTGGCTGAAAATCGTCACTTAGTAAATGTTGTAAAGAATTGCACTGTACAAGTCAAATCCCATTGGACAAATAAAAAGAATGTCTTTGGGATCAGCTGACTCTTTCTTTTTCCTGGATGAAAAACAAGGTAAAGTGTTTATATATAGTGTTTGAATTGCAGTATGTGTCTATAAAATGTTTATTTATTTATTTTTCATTCACCACAGTGATGTGTATAATGCTAATTTAGATTTTTTTTTTAAATTTGATTAATTTTAGATACTTTTAGATATAGCTACATTGTTGAACAATATTAGCTGTGAACAATCGTTCCTTTTTTTTTTCATTCATTTTCTCCCGCTTATCCGTAATTCGGGTCGCGGGGGCAGCAGTCTAAGCAGGCCCCCGCCTTCGACTGCTGCCCAATCCTCACAGCACCGTCCCTTACGGTCCCTCCTGCAGGTGGTGAGCCCACGGGAAGGCGGCCCTACGTCACTCCGACGTCACGGACCTTGATATTTCCCTCGTAAGGGACCCCCGGAGCATAGAGGGTTAAGGGCCTTGCTCAAGGGCCCAAGAGTGGCAGCTTGGCGATACCGGGGCTTGAACCCCAGACCTTCCGATCGGCAACCCAGCGCCTTAACCGCTGGAGCCACCACTCCCCCCTGAACAACACTCCCCCCCGAACAACACTCCCCCCTGAACAACATTTCTGAACAATCATTCCAATAGTTATTATTTTTTGTGTGTAAAAGGAGTAAAGCCTGGCACATCTTGAAATATTTGACAGACTGACAGAAAACTGAGAACCCCAGCCACTCTTAGTGCCATTCCCAAGCCCGGATAAATGGGAAGGGTTGCGTTGGGAAGGGTTGCGTTAGGAAGGGCATCCGGCGTAAAAAACATGCCAAATTAAACATGTGGATGATCCGCTGTGGCGACCCCTAATGGGGGAAGCCGAAAGAAAGTTACTTCAGTTATATTATTTCATTATCCCAAATAACATTTTAAGAAAAAATTAAGTATACACATATTTACATGCATCAATATGCACAATATTTACTGTGTTTAATGTGGAACATTTATAAAACAAGTTCCTGTTTTTATTTATACTGTAACAGCTATAAACAGTTCCCTCACAATGGCTCATTTTTAATCCCTCATTCTGGAAGTCAAAAGGAGACAAAAATGCCTGCAACCAAGAAATCACAGTGCACATAATAAATTAACATCATCTCAGAAAACATCACTGCATCTGCACTTACATGTTTGTTTATTTTAATTAAGAGTGGCAGCCGTTTAAGTTGATGAAAAAACTGTCCTGGTTCCTGTCCTGGTGTCTCAAAGGTTGTATTACCCAGTTGCTTGTAAGTTTACTCAACGGATTTAATGTAGAAGGTTGTAAGGGTTGCTGCTGATGAAAAAGCAAATAAGCAGAAGTATGAGCAGTTAATGGATTACTAACCTCAACCTGAGAGACTCTTATTGTTGGCACCCCTCAGAGTATGGGTGTGTGTGTGTATATATATATATATATTTATATATGTATGTATGTGTATGTATATATATATATATATATATGTGTGTGTGTGTGTGTATATATATAAATATACAATATAAATCTAAATATCAAATATAATTTCCAGCCTATGTGGTTCTTCCCCAAACTGTTACCACAAAGTTGAAGGCACCCAGGTGTATGTGGGAGCATTTAAATTGTATTTAACCTAAATTTGAAGACCTAACCCTGTGCCAGCATGACAATGTTCCTGTACACAAATCGAGCTCCATGATTAGGTTGGAGTGGAAGAGCTTGAGTGGCCTGCTATAGAGCTCTCACCTCATCTCTATTTAACCGCTTTGGGATAAATTGGGATGCTGACTGCACCCCAGGCCTCCTCACCTATTTGTGTGTGTGTTTGTGCATGTTTTATTATATATTATTTATACAGTATCACAAAAGTCGGTAGTGCTAAATAATAATGGTGCTCAGACAAAATATTGACACTTTGGGCACAGTTTTGATATGTTCAATTAGTGTACTCACTTTTGTTGCCAGCTATTTAGAAAATAATGGCTGTATGTTTCGTTATCTTCATAGGACAGTGTATATATGTACACATGTCCTATGGGGGACATGTGTATGTATATGGTCATGGTCATTTCTTTTCAGATATTAAAAAAAACTCCATGAAAAATTATTTTTAAACATTTGTTTTACTGATGCGTTTCAATCATGTTTAAGTCTCAAATCAAGCACCCAAATTTGCCATGATGCTCACATCCGGCATTTAAAACCGTCCATCCTTGTGAAAACACTATAGTTACTTTTTAAACATTTACAAGAATATTTTGTCCTCATGCTATATGTTGCGTATGGTTTTACTAAAATAAACATGCATTTGTATAAGGCATCCATAAGTTGTCCATGACAATCATGAGATTATTCACGATTAAATATTTTAATCGTTTGACAGCCCTAATATATAAATATATTATATAGGTTTTTTTTCCAATTATTATTTTGTATAACTGATAAGCAGCAATAATAAAATACCAGACCAAACTGTTGTACAGAATGTTATTTACAATTCGAAGAGTTTAGAGGAGGATAAAATGATTATTGAACACACAACAATAACAATGCCTTTAAATAAATTACATATTAGTCAGAAAAACGAAGCTGTTGATCACAGTCTGTGATAGAGGGATGAGAGATTCAGTGAGTCATATAATCTGATTCAGCTAACCAATAAGATCCGACTCATTCACAGAAATACATGTTTTTCCATTTTCCTGGCTAAACTATGAGTAAAATCGATTCATAAATCATCTTTCGCAACATTTTGACATTATAATTGAAAAATGTTTTAAAAGAAATCGAGGAAACAGCAAAACCTCTCAAACGACTCATTTAAGAGTCGGGTCTCTTAACGAGCCGACACACTGTAAAGAGTTACTTTAAAACACTGCTGATCTGCCGGTTGCTGATCCGTGTGTTATAGCTGTAATGTGCCAAATTTTGGATATTATCCAACATGACTCGTCTGTTTTTGTATTATTTTCTGGCATTAGTATTAAAGTGCTGCGTTTCTGAGGGTGAGTGAATGAAAAGTGTGCAATCTGCATTTTGTTCTTGACTAGCTCCATTAGTTCACCCATTCACCGAGTGTTAGCTAATTCTAAATATTCAAAACTACACCGTAGCACAATAAAATTGAATTGTGGAGTTAAATATTATAGATAGTTAAATATTATAGATATTTAGAATATTTTCGTATATTCTGGTATTAACTCTGGTGCTTGAACCCGAGCCTGAGGTAAATTAGCATTTCTAGGCTAATTTACCTCAGGCTCGGGTTCAAGCACCAGAGTTAATACCAGAATATACTTACTCTTTTAGGACTAAAAAGTATTTTCCCTTAGTTTTGGATTAAATATTATGTTTCATTTAAAATTAGGACTTAAGCTTATTTTTCACTTATTTAAAATGAAGACAATATTATTTTCACCTAGTTAAATATAGGACTAAATATAATTTATTTTACTTAGTTAAAATTAGGACTAAAGCTTATTTTTCACTTATTTATAATTAATACGATATTATTTTCACCTAGTTAAATATAGGACTAAGTATGATTTTGAAATTTTTCACTCAGTTTTAATTAAAATATTGCAGCCGGTTACGGAGCATTGAGTCGGATCATTTGACTCAGCTCACAATAAGAGTCGACTCTTTTGGCTGCAGATTTGAGAGATCAATGTTTTTGCCAGGAAATGTTTTCATGGTTTCAATGTTTTGTTTTTTTTTCTTTTTTTTTTTTCTTTTCTTTTTTTTTTCTTTTTTTTTATGACTGTTAGAATAAAATCCTACAATAAACCCCTACAAAATAATAAACAGGGAATTCAAAGAATTGATATTGATCTTTTTTCCTAGTTTCAAATATTATATTTTAGTATAAACACCGAATGAATGTTTGCCGATCCAACAGAAATCACTTCCGTTGAAAGAAATTGGAAAGCACTAATTGACTCTTGGACAACATTTGAATAGATTTTTATAGGCCATCAAAACTGGACTGCTTGTTTATACTTGAATTCGGAGTTTGTTTAATGTACGTTGGGTAGGGATCACTTTTGTGCCCTTCAGAATTTCAAAGCACAATTGATGTATAAACAGCCAATAGGAGAGTTGACTGTGGACCAAAGAACAAACTCTCAATGTGGTTAATGATATGCCAACTTATATCACCCATCAGGGACGACAAGGTTCACCGCATAGGGGTGTACGTTCCACATGAGTGCCCTTTATGTACACAAAAGAGTATATCTTTCAAGTGCCATTGAAAAAAATTTGTATTGCCACTATAGGCACACAGTCAGTTTTGTAAACATATGACTGAGAAGGTTTATTAGAGCTCAGCAAGCATTGAAATACAAAAGAGTTTCATGCATGTTTGTATATTTAAGCTGAAAAAAAAGAGGGTTCAATATCGGGTAAAAGAGTCGCACTTGTGTGAAAATTAGTATGTTTTTACATAGTATCTCTGACTTGCCCTAAATTATCGTGCCATCTCACAAATGACCTGAACAAGTGAGGGCCATTGCTCTCTTAAATATACTATTGTACCACCTGTGCACTTTTTATATCTAATGATGTGCACATATATAAACATTTGATTTTCTAAATGTAAGTAAGACACCTGCCTCAATCATGAATACATGGATTTATGTGCAGAATTTAAAACGTGACCTGTGGTGGGTTTTAGAAGTTTAGCAGCCCTTTTCGAAATATTTTCAAAATAATGTACACAGTGTGAAACCAATGGCAACTTAAATATGAAATTCTTAATTATTGTTATAACAATTAAAATATTTTAGCAAATCAAAATCTGCCTGTTGATACTGACATTTTGTTTATGCAGATTGGTGTTATCAGTCCCAGATGTCTTGTGATCAACCGTGCAAAGGTAATAATTTACATATAATAGGTTTATTTTAACCCTCTTAAAAGTCATACAAATTAAAGGTGCATCTAATCCTGTAAAATCTCTGTTGTGTGCAGGTCCAGTAGTATAGAACGAGGTGAATGAGTCATGTGGTGGTAACAGACAATCTCCAATCAACATAGTGTCCAAGAAAACAACGCAGTCATCAAGTCTCACTGAATTCAGATTCACTGGTTACAACGAGATCTTTACCAGCAGGCTGAAGAATACCGGGCAAACTGGTAATCTTGGACATTCTGTATACTTCATGTACTTTAGACCAGTGGTCCCCAACCCCCGGGCCGCGAACCGGCACCGGTCCGTTTGTCAATTGGTACCGGGCCGCACGGAAGAATACATAACTTACATTATTTCTGTTTTATTTATTATTTGGAAAAAATTTTATATGGAAAATTACCGAATTCTTTCTGCCACATCTGTCCATGACTCACTCTTGAGGCATGTCAAGATATTTCCTATATTTAGAAAATACCAGTTTTTATGGTTGTATCATTTTATTTTGTTGCATTTATCCGCCACACTTTGAAAGCGGGTCCGTGAAAATATTGTCTGACATTAATCCGGTCCATGGCGCAAAAAAGGTTGGGGACCGTTGCTTTAGAGTGATTAAAGTGGAAATAGTGACCCTATGGAAAGCCAGTGTGCTCTCTTGTGATTGAGAGGTGTGTTGGAACACCTGAAAGGGAATCCGAGTGGGCCGTGTCACGTCTTCTGTACATCTGCATGTTTTTTTTTCTTTCTAAGATCTTTATTTTCTCCATTTCAAGTGGTACACTATATACACAAAAGTAATATGACTTTGGATTTTTTTTCAGCCATATGTGGTTCTACCCCAAACTGAAGGCACACAATTGTATATAAAGTTTTTGGAATAAGTTTTCCCTACTCTTAATGTAGGAGAATCAAACCTGTTCCTGCATTACAATGCCCCTGTGCACAAAGCCGGCTCTATTAAGATATTGTTTACCTGGATAGGAGTAGAACATTTTGAGAAGAGTTTGACCGATTATAACCGATTAATTAGCCGATAGTTTTAAAAAATGAAAAAACACTTCATGTCAAATAGTACAGAACATTATTACAAGCATAAAAAAGGTGCTGAATACTGAAAATGCGCTAAATAAAATAAATATGAATAAACAAATTAATAAATACAATTATATAACGAATCAATTAAAAATTAAAATAAAATATAGCGCTCTTCGTGCAGCGTGTTGTCTCATGTGCAAAAAACAAACAGCATGTGGTGTCAGTGATTCACCTCTAGGGTGAATTTCGTAATGACAGCGAACCGGAAGCAAGAAAAACTATCGATATGGATTTTTTCAGATAGCTGATAACTCCAGCAATCAATTATCGACGCCGATTGATCGTTTTTGACGACATCTAATTTTATGTGGCTAACTATATTGAACCTCAAACAGATTTGGGTTGAAACAGTGCATTTAATCAGCAGTCCTTCATCAGTTCTGTGAGCAAATTGCCTGCAGGGGTTTTGTTACATTGCACTCTTTTAGGACACATACTGTACATTTGCCTAGCAGTCTATAATTGTGTATTCTTAAAGTTCAGTTAGGGTGCTATGTCTTCTGGAGCAAACAGAACAACAAAACTCCTTGTAAACCAGCAAGCTTCTGGACAACAAGGCATTTTTTTCTCACAAGTGAGATACCAGGCTTGTCTAGTCTCTTTCATGTTAAAATAAACTTATGAATATGCAGCATAATTCAATAAAAATAAGGTATATGTATATTTTATAGTTCAAAATCTGTTTATCTTTTCTTTTATCTGATCATATCTCAGTGCTACATGAGCAATCATGGATGTCTCACATAAAAAAAGCCTGGTTTTATTCCTGTATAGTTTTTCCAGTTTTCTTTCTGTCCCCTTTTTACTGTCACAACTCTTTAGAAAATATTTGCATAATGCTTCTTTTTAGCACATTTCATAGACAGCAGTTCCTAGACAGAAAATGCATGTCTGGTTTTAAAACCTTTATTTCTTCCCAGTCAGTTTCTCTGGACATACCTCTTGGGGCCAGTGTGTCTGGGGGAAATCTCTCACAGACCTATAATGCTGTCCAACTGCAGTTCCACTGGGGCAACAGTGGCAGTCCTGGGTCCGAACACACCATTGATGGAGAGCAATATCCCATGGAGGTACAGATGATTCTCAGTAGTCCAATGATTATCAATGTTTTTTTTAAACAAATAAAAGGTTTATTGAGTAAGAGGAAAACCACATATACTGTGTATTTTCACTTCAGGGAAAAATATTGTAGGTTTGATAGTTGAAGGATGATCTACGATAATATATCTGAAATTTGTCATTATATCTGGTGTCACTCACATTTGCTTTATTGGTGAACATACACAATAACACCAATATAGGCATATGCTAGTATAATTATATTCTTATTTATCTAATCATTAAGTAGTTTTATGCACCCTCTCTCTGTCTCTCTCTCTTTCTCCCTTTAAGTTGCACATTGTACGTATAAAGGACACATACATACATTTCTGTGGAAGATGCACTGAGTGACCCAAAGGGCCAAGCGAGTTTGGGATTCTTCTTCGAGGTTTGCTTTTCACTGTCTACTGTAATTTCAAGTCAGTTTACTGGAATGATTTATTTGTCATTGATATGTCTTTATAGTCATCAGTTAAACCATAATACAGATGGGTGACAATGGAATAAACAACACAACTTGTTCTATAAATATTCAGTGCTCCCATTCTACAAACCTCTTAAACTGCACTGAAGGAATAGGAACTATTTTTTTGTGAAGATGTTCCCCCAATCTATGTTTTAATGACGGTTTGATAGACCGTGTGATTTAGGATGATGCTCCAAAATATATCATAGCTGTTCAGCTTGGTTGAGGTCTGGTGATTGTGATGATTGTAGATAATTATTTTAATCATTTTCATACTCAAAATGTTTATCAAGGCTTGTGGATGGTGGCATACTGGAATCGTGCTACGTGCCTGCCAACACGAGGTTGCAGCTATCGATTATTTTAGTAAACACTTATTCTAAGGATTATTTAATCAATTAATCGAGGAATAGAATGAAAAGTACTTTTCTTCATTAAAGAGAAATACTAAATATACAAGAGAAAATAAAATGGGCATCTTAAAATAAAAAAGTAATTTGTTTTTCTTTTAACATTTTGTTGCTAAAATTGCATAAAAGAATATCTGTGAAAACTCAATATATTTAGTGCATTTAATTGCCATATTACATCAAAATGCAAATACAAATATATTAATAAAAGAAATGATAAATAAATGTATGGGGTTTTCTTTATGTTTTTGTTTGAAATTATCCAAAACTTTGCCATTTTCTTTGGCCTGAATCTTCTCCTCACCCCTCGATTTCTTTCTCCCTGTCCAGAGAGCTCCAGAGTTTAGTGGCCGGTGCATCAGTAATAATGGTCGGTGGTGAAACACAGTGCTCCATGTTTTGTTAAATGGTCTAAACAAAGCAAATAATTTGGCTTGATGCTTTTCTGTATTCAAATTACTTGAGTTACTCAAGGAATCGTTTCAGCCCTAATCACAATCATTTAACTCTTGCAGTGTGAGCACTTGCATTATGAGGTATCATACACTGTGACATATCTCCTGCATCAACATATTGCTTGGTTCAGTGTGAGCTGTTCTGAGATGGCAAAATTCATTTAGTGGCCTGGCTTAATTGGACATTTAGGCCTAAAAGCCCCCATGTCATAGCCACTCATCTATATTTCCCTTTTTGTTTTCATATTCATAAATGTTCATTATTGGAATTTTTTGTGGCAGGAGTCAAAAACTGAAAACAAGGACTATCATGCTTTCATTGAAGCTCTGGCTCAGGTGCAAGATGCAGGTAGGCACTTTTCAATATGATATGTTTTTTTAAACTTACAGAATACTTGTCTATATGCACTTTCTTTGTTGTAAATAATATCAGAGTTATAATGACACGATATAGCTATTTTATCTGGCCAAGAGTATGAGGTAGCTTTATTATCTACAAATTGATTACCTAACAAAAAAGTCATTGTCAAACTGATATATGACCGTAAGCACATATACACCAACCAGTGGGTATATTGTACTCCTGTTTATTCCTGCATTCATTCAATCAGCCAATCATGTGACTGCTGCACCATGCAATGACAGTTCTGGGGTTAGAAATGACTTATTTCTGAGAGAGATCAGAGAAGAATGGACAGATTGGTTTAAGCTGACAGGAAGTCTGCAGTCATTCAAATAATCACTCTTTACATTTGTGGCATTTAGCGGACGCCCTTGTCCAGAGCGACGTAAAAAATTGCTTTGAGTCTTTAGTAATGACAAGATCTAAACTGGTACCCTAGATTACAAACTTAAGATAAATCAGCCTACAACTGTGTTGAGAGGATTTTTATATATATATATATATAAACAAAGCAAACCTGGAAAGTGTTAGTTAAAGTGTTTCAGGAAGAAGAAGGTCTTCACCTGTCACTTGAAGATAGCCAGGGACATTTAGGGGTAGTTTATTTCACAACCTTGGTGTCAGAACAGAGAAGAGCCTTGAAGTATACTTACCTCTTCCCCTGAGAGAAGGTGCTGGAGGATCTCAGGCAGCATGGTGCAGTGAGTGTTGAGGTCTCTGGGGTAAGAAGGTGCTAGTCCATTTTTAGCAAACATCAGTGTTTTGAATCTGATGCCTGCAGCTACTGGAAGCCAGTGGAGGGAAAGCAGCAGTGGGGTGGTGTGAAAGAAATTGGGCAGGTTGAACACAAGTCGCACAGCTACGTTTTGGATAATTTGCAGTGGACGAATTGCGTTCAGAGGTGGACGTGCCAGCAGAGAGTTACAGTAGTCCAGTCTCGAAATGACAAGAGACTGAACAAGCACCTGAGCAGCCTGTGTGGACAGATATGGTCGAATCTTTCGGATGTTGTAGAGAAGGAACAGACAAGAACGAGCGACATTAGCAACATGTGAGCAGAAGGACAGTTGATTGTCGATAGTTGCCCCAAGGTTGCGAGCAGTGCTTAAGGGGAGAGTACAGAGTTATGAAGAGTTATTCTGAGATCCTGACTTGGAGATGAATCACCTGGGATGACCAGCAGTTCGGTTTTGCTGGGGTTTAATTTTTAGTTAATGAGCACACAACCAGGACGATACCTCCTCCGCCAAGCGTACCGAGATCCAGAGATCTGCTCAAGGAGAAGCTATTTAGAAGAGTCAGAAGGCAGGATGACTGAAGTTTGTCCGATGGGAGGTTGGACTCATGGTTAGATGAGACAAAGCAAGAGGTGTTAAACACACAATTCTGTGGCAACAGTAAACCCGTACTACCACATCTACCTGTTTCTCTTGGTGAGTGAGGTAAAACTCTAGAATCAACTGAATTAAGTAGATATACAAAAGTCAGAATCCTACTTTTCCAGAAGAGAATAGATTCAAAATAGAGCTAAAGCACACAGGCTTTACAGTCATAGTAGGCAGAAAAGCATAAAGCATCTAAGAAAAGCATAACATGAAACTGGAATCTGAGGGTACAGTGAAGATAAAGATGGAAAAAATACCAGGTGGTTGGCCAACAAGCATGCCACTGTAAGAGTCAGTGAGATTAGAATTTTTATATAATTAATGCTTTGCACTGCTGCCACATGATTGGTTAATTGGATAATTTCATGTACAGTGGTTCTGGTCAGAAGATCATTCGATTTGATTTCATTGGCTGAAAGGATTGAAACTTGAATTGGATAAAATGTAACTTCATGTGCAAGTAAATGTATTATTATTATTTTTTTCATTGTGTAGAAAGCCAGGCAGATGTACTCATCTCCCTGAACAACCTGATCCTGCAACAGAGTAAGCTGAGGGCCTACTATCATTATGAAGGCTCTCAGACCACACCAGGCTGCTCTGAGTCCGTGATCTGGACTGTATTTATGCAGCCTATTGCACTTAGCAAAGATCAGGTGACACTGGTTTTTGACATAACACCACATTTTAAAAAGTAAACCTCAATGCTTGTAGGAGTGATGGTGTGTCTGAAGGCATTGGGTGAAGTTGGGAAATATCCATATGCATTTCTCTATTTCTGTGTTCTTGTACAGCTTGCAGTCTTCTCCAGCCTGAAATTTAAAGACGGCAACCCCATGGTGGACAATTTCAGACCAGTGCAGCCTCGTAAAGGGCGGGTAGTGTATCGTTCTAACGCTGGTACAACTGTTGCAGTGATCAACTTTACTCTCGTCTGGCTGTGTGTGAGTACAGCTCTGAGCTCTTACCAGCTCTACTAGAGCCAGACATTACCACACAAATGAGTTCTCATTTCATTCAAACAAATTAGCCTAAATGTCAAAATATGAGAATATGTTTTAATGTCTTTGTTCTTATGACTGAAACCAGTTGGTTTGTGTTTTCTGTCTTTGTGTACAATTAATTCTGTTCCTGTTATTAATCTTTGCTTCTTTTTTGTTTGTTTGTTTGCTGAGAGAGCTTAGGTTTGAAGCTTTTTGGAAATCAAATGTTATACACATATTAGTAATTGTTACATTAAATGATAATTATATTTATCTAAAATTTTATCATTCATTCATTCATCCTCATTCATTCATTTTCTCCCGCTTATCCGTAATTCGGGTCGCGGGGGCAGCAGCCTAAGCAGGCCCCCGCCTTCGACTGCTGCCCAATCCTCACAGCACCGTCCCTCACGGTCCCTCATGCAGGTGGTGAGCCCATGGGAAGGCGGCCCCACGTCACTCCGACGTCACGGACCTTGATATTTCCCTCGTAAGGGACCCCCGGAGCATAGAGGGTTAAGGGCCTTGCTCAAGGGCCCAAGAGTGGCAGCCTGGCGATACCGGGGCTCTAAAATTTTATTTATATATAATTATTCCAATACTTCCAGGTGAATAAACATGCATCAACATTGGAGCATACATTTACAAGCGCTTTAGCAAGATTTAGATTCGATTCCTATAAAGAAGTGTGCAGTTCTTCAGTGGTGTGGTTGAGTTTAAAAGCAAAACCTGAAAAGTCTTTAGAAAACATGGTCATTAGATTGCAGACTGCAGTTTTGCAGCTTTTGAATAAGTTTGAGGTTCTGAGAATTACAGGTCACATGGGCAGACAATAGTGGAACTAGGCATTGACTGATCAGCACTAAGTTTCCTTATAATTGGTTATAATTTGTGATTTGTGTAAGTTTATATGTGTAAACAATTATTAAACCAAAATGCAAAATCAAAAGGCTTTTTGTGTTGTTAATGCACTTAAATAACTAATTCGCTCATGCTTGATTGCGTAGCTACAGTTGTTTACTGGGCAGCACACTAATTTATGTGCAGTTGTTTATGTTGATTTCTTTTATAGTGCTATTATTTGTACACCGACTACTTATTAGGTTTTTTTTTTGTTCTAACACATCAGTCTCAGCCAGGGTTATTTTGAATGATTAGCTCATGAGTTAGGTTGAATTCTAAAGCCTGTAAACGCAGTAACTTTCCTGTAGATGTCAGTAAAACTGCGCTAAACATTCTCCTGAGCTGTGATTTGTATGCCGCTGCGTGACAGCTGCCACAGGATCACAACGTCAATTAACCTTTCAAACCATCTTCAACAGACACTTATAAATACTACAAGCTGTAGTAGAGAGGAATCCTACACACAGAAACATTGTGTAGTGATACTTTATGCTAGAGAATGTTTCAGTGTAACATTAAAGCCTTAAAGCATAGTTTAAAACCATTATTATATATTTTTTAATCTAAAGATTTTTGTAACTTTAATACAAATAAGCATTTTGTTAAATAGTGTTTAAGAATGAACACTATACATATGGCACAGGGAGATCTTTCCTTGTGTTTTAAAAGAACGAAAGAGCGAAGCTGTGAGACAAACAACTTTGGACTTTATTGTATTTTATTAGTTTATTTATTGTTGACTGCATTTATTCTAGACAGTAAAATCAATACTGCTCATAAAAACCACACTAGTGATAAATTGAGAGTTATTAAATTTGTTATAAAATATGAAATTTGAGAGTTAATTAAAGATTCCAGTCTCAGGAAGCATTTAAAAGGGATGACAGTAATGACATTCGATACTGGGTGTGTTGAATGTACTCTGATTCTTTAGTAATATAAACAAAAAGATTAGAACAATTTCCTTTTGCAACAGCTCAAAACAGTATTTACCCTATATAGCAACGTTTCAGTTGAACCAACAGTTCAAGAAACAGGTTAGGATGAATACACACAGTGTACACAGCGGATTTCTCTGTTATAACATCTCACAGGATTGCCATGGATCTGGACTGATTGGCACACATGAGGCCCCACCTGAGTTTTGTCTATGTACTGATTATGGGGAATGGCATGGGATTTCCTTTTATGAAAGTTTTTGTTCATTTTTCTCATGCAATCATTTAGAAATCTATCTCTTTTAGTCTCATTTAGTCTTTGTGCACTTTATAATATTTGATAGTGATGAGTGGTGTTATTTTGAAATCAGTGTGAAAGTATTGGTCTACTAAAGGCACCACAGTCAGTAGTGGGACAATACTAGTATTCTATTGCACCAAAACCTCTACAATAAAATATATGCTTATGGAATTATGGGAATTAGTAGTCTGAATTGTGCTTGTCTAAAAGGTTTTGAATCTTAAATATGGGAAAAAATATGAAAGTGCACTGAGCCGCACAGATAGAGCTTTAAGGGACAGTTATTCTTAGGTAAACAGTAGCTGAGGGAAGAGACTCAGACAGGCGGAAATTGCATTGTCTATTAATTTCCTTATAGCTTATTCAATTTGCATTATTAAAAATGTTATTTAACATGAGAAATTTAAATGCACAGCGCTTTTTCCCCTCAGAGGTTATTAAAGTACACGGCTCTGTGTCTGTAAATATGTTTTTCCCTCTGTTCCCTCCAGCGTGCTCTCTAAAATAATGTAGTGCATTCTTTGTATATCCTCAACTGTGCTTTTAAACATGACTACAGATCTGTTTGCACTATAAAGTGAATAGGGTGTATTTTCACAATCAGGTCATATTATTATTACAAAAATCAGAATACAGTGCTAACACTTTTTTTTTTTTTGCATTGCTACAGGTGAAAGCGGAGCATTTTTTTTTTTATATCTGTGTGCATCAGAATGGTGTTCCACATTTCCACAGTTTTTTTCAGTAAGAAGCTTAGAAAACTAGTGGAACATCTCAGTGTGTAGTTCTGGTTTTTGGTTAGTTTTCTAGGTTAACAAAATAATAGTTTCTGTCAGAAAAACAGAAACACACACGCAGTGCTGCAGAGACTAGCTGAAAATGATTAGATATTTCATGCACTTTAACATTTGGGCAGTGTAATCGGAGCGCGCGAGAAAAGTGTGCGTGTGCGCGCGTATCGCTTGACGCGCTCCACTGAAGCGTCACGCTGTGCAGGTGCGCATTCCCACACAGGTCGTGCGCGCGCGCGTCTCCGTTGACCCTATAGGTATAACTTACCTGTAAGGGCCCGTTAGCCGAAACCACCTTCATTTTTATTCTTCACCTTCATTCCACCCCTCTCCATCACGGAGCGCACGCACACACAATGTGAGGAACGTGCGTGACACGAGCGCATCGATCAGCAGCCATGTTCTTCGCCCGCGTGTTTATTAAAAGGGAGGCGCCACGGGAAACGCGCTAACAGCTCATAAATAAAAGCGACGCTCCTGAAAGCTGATCGCCATCAAATAGTAAAGAGAGAGAAAAAAAAACGCACACACACACACACAAGAACAATTTTTTCCCCACAGGTCCTGTTGTGTGTCGGTGCGGCTGCTGAAGGTCCACAATGCGCGCGCACGTTACGCGTCTTCTCCTCGTATCGGTTTGGATCGTGTGCACCGGTGCAGGTGAGTGTGTTCATGAATCCACGATATATTCAGTGTTCAAAGGGTTTTTTTAAGAGCAGAAGTTGCACTTTAGGATACCGCTCACATTGTAGTCAGATGACCTGGGGACAGGTAGATCTACAAATATTTGATGATGATGATGATGATGATGCCATCGGTGCTATTATTATTTTGATGATTATTATTGTTATATATATTTTTGCCTTGTATTATGCTGAAGATAATAATCAAATAATTCATTATTACCTTTATTAAATTATTATTATTAATATAATAACAAATTATTATTTTCATGCAGATGTAGCGCGGGTTGTTGCCCCTTACTGATGTGATTATTGTGTACTGAAAATATAAGATCCATAATTACAGGTTATTAAATCTAACTGCAGTCACACAGGTTTAACTCTAAAGCTCTCCTTGACTCTTGAACCTGTTCCCGCTTCATAGCGTTATTACGCTCTTATGAGCGCGCATAAAGGATCAGACACATGGTACCGTCCAGCAAGAAACATCTTCCGTTAATCAGACGAACTCCTCACACACACACA
The DNA here is from genome assembly GCF_946808225.1 of Silurus aristotelis. NCBI lineage: Eukaryota > Metazoa > Chordata > Actinopteri > Siluriformes > Siluridae > Silurus > Silurus aristotelis. The sequence goes on from NC_139599.1 coordinate 6,702,292, forward strand.
CACACACACACACACACACACACACACACACACACACACACACACACACACGGCGGGTAACGGATTTACGCTCAAACCGAAAAATCTCTTAAATATGTAACGCACGGTCTTACAGCATCCAGCGACTACACTGCTCGCGCTTCTCCAGACTCAGTGGAAAGCCAAGAAGCCCATATTTTTTCATTTATACAAGACTAAAGGTAGTGGTGCATTTCAGTTTGATACAATTTATTGATCAGCTCAATTCATAATAATTTCAAACGCTATTGCGTGTTTTAAGGACGTCGTACCGATTGCGCAATTCGCATCTCTGCTTAAGACATGCGCATAATCCATTTGAGTTTTGTGGAGCGTTTGGCTTTCTATAAAGCGAGCTTCATGTTGGCCAGGGCGTGTCTGCACACCCGTTAATTGCTCATCTAATTAATTTTTTATTTTATTTTTTTGCAATCAGCGACGGTCTGTGTCCTCATAATGTAACTGAGCTCATATCCGAGTCATTCTAAGCTGGCATGTTAAAGAAACAGGTGACGTGGTGATGATCCAGAAGCACCTGTCCTATACCTCTATACAGCTGTTAAGTTTATTTCTATTTAGCTTTTCACAACAGACATTGTCTTAAAGCAGCTTTACAGAATTTAACAGTTAAGGTGAATGGTGTGCATTTATCCCTGATAAACAGCCGTGGCGACTGTGGCAAGGAAAAACTCCCTTAGATGTTATGAGGAAGAAACCTTGAGAGGAACCAGACTCAAAAGAGGGGGAACCCATCCTCATTTGGGTGACATCAAGAGTGTGATAAAATCATAAATCTTTAAACAATACTGGAGAGTGGAGAGTGAGTGGAGAGTGAGAACTAACATGAGCACTGGAATGTAAGATTGTTCTTTCTACAGTCTTAAATAGCTTATTCAGCTGTGCAATGACTTCTAGAAGGTTCACTGATGTGAGGTCATCCAAGAAACAAAATGTAACCAAGGAAGTAAGGAGACAAAGAGTGATCAAACTGTACCATTTACAGAAATCAAAGACCACCTTCACCATAGCCACTAAAAGTTTAGGGACACCTGACTTTTCCAACCAAATGTAATTCCTCCTCAACCAGCATATTTGGAGGCACACAATTGTATAAGATGCCTTTGGATGTGGTAGCATTGCATTTTCCCTTCACTAGAATTAGGAGATGCAAAACTGTTCCAGCATGAGAAAGCCCCTGTGTGTGTGTACACCGCCGGCACCATGAAGATATCGGTTACATGGGTTGGAGTGGAAGATCATGAGAAGCCTGCTGTACAGTTCTTAACCCAATGAAACACCTTTGGGATGAATTGGAATACTGACTCCCCCAAAAGCCTCCTCATCCTACATCAGGACCTGACTTTACTAAAGCCCTTGTGGCAGAATAAACACAAATCTCCACAAGCACACTCCAAAATCTTACCAGAATAGTGGAGGTTATTACACCAGCAAATGGGGAATAAATGTGGAATGGGATGTTCAAAATGCACATGGTCAGGGGTCCACAAACATTTGTCTAGAGTGTAGTTTAATAATGTATTAGGAATTAATATTGGTGTTTGGTCCCCAGAGGAGGAACATATTCTGTAAATACGCAATTGTTTTTGCAGTTGAGTTGAGAAGTTCAAGTTCAAGTTTATCTGAATTATAATCGTATGACAGCGTCTAATGAAGAAACCTGCGTAGGACGATAAGAATATTTGTGCAGTACAGTGTAGCAGTATTGCAACATGAGATGTACAGCTGTGTGGAAACCAGGTTCTATAAGTAATGAGAGTTTACTGACAATGAGGTCATTTATTTTAATATTTAGGTGCCATGGATGTACTTTTAAAGCTTCACTAGAAAAGCTGATTAAAGAGAACACAACATACATCTTTCTAAAAAAAAAAAAAAAAAAAAAAAAAAAAGTACATGTAATAACCAAACTGATTGTATTTTCAGTAAGAAGTCATGTACAAAACCAGGATTTGAATTCGTGGTTCAGGTGTACTGACAATTTAGAATTAAGATGCTAATGTATTTTTTTTTATTATCAGGGGAAAACACTAGCTATTTGTATTGTGCCCCAAAAGAATGCTAGTAATTTCTAGAGTGCGGCACAGACAGCATGAACGGTCGACGTGCAGAACGTCGCATAGTTTTTAGATCTTTGGAATTTGGTTTATTTACCCAGACAGCAGGGATTTGGCTAAGCGGTCGGCTGTATTGTTGGCCTTCTCTTTTGTTCTGAAAGACTCAAAAGATCAAAATGATCATGGGGCTTTGCACGAACTCAATACCGAATGTCTGCTTATTAACACATCAGTGCATTTGTCTGGAACAGACTTTGGATGATTTATAAGATAACATAAACCTATAATAAATATTAAACAATAATTAAAAAAAAATGAATTTCATAGGCAGGGATTGCTTTAACTTAAAAAACAAAAATTCTGCAGAGCTCTTAGTAGAGGTTTGTTTAATTAACGTTATATAAATCAACGAAATAATATTTTGTGTAATTATTAGGACGACAGAACGTTATTTTCTTCAAATTACCACACTAGGTCCAAGCTTACATGATTTAAAGGCTAATTTGTTTTCTTAGTTATTGGGGAATGTCAGTTGTATCAAAATTATAAAACCATTGAACCTCTACCTCTGCTTCACACAATCCACCTGTGTAATGAGGTAATCAGAGTAACAAGGCAAAACATCATAGCTGTTGTGGTTGCTGTTTTATTACATCTTATGCTGAAATATTTCACATGCTTAGCGGCTTAAGAGTTATCCATAGATTTTAAAGCTATTTATATGATATAGGGGTAATAAATCTTCGAAGAGCATGACCGACACATGGGCTACTAACTGAGCAAAGTGTAGTTACAGCAAAACAGAAAAAGGGGTTTAGCTACTTATCAGCACTGCCTGTCATGTATGTTGAAGTTTGTGACAAAAATGTTTGAGAGCTTTCTGTTGTTAGTTGTTCTGGGTTCATTGCAAGAGAGATTAGAAATTAGGATGAACCTGTTAGCAAAGTAAGCTAGTTAAACACACATGATTGTGAGGAATTGTGTGAACAGGACACTGAGACTGGAACACTGCATGTCTAAATATATTCATATCATACACAGCCAGATCTGTAACTCTTACATAGAAAGTACATTTCTGCACAAATATATATCGCATGTCCTCAATTCTTTTCTAAAGGTGACGTCCGAAATAAAGAATGAAACTTCAGAGATGTTTGTTTTTTTGTATAACATCCAGTTCTGTGGCACATGAATAAACATTACATGAGAAACTTCTTAAATCTTAAATATTCATAAAATATATATTTTAAAAAATTGGATAGCTACAAGATGAACTGATAGATTGCATATTAATTTTATGGCTAATAAGTGCAATATGAAACACTGAGAATTTGACAGAAACATGTTATTGCTGTGTATGCATTCATATGCTACTAAAACAGTCCATCAGATAAAATCCATGAACATTATAGATATAACTGATGCCTGCTGGGGGAAAAAAGCTATAATTCTGGTGCTGAATATTAAAAAAGTCTCACTTGACCACATAATTTACGTTCTTGTTGACTTTTTAGTGTTCCCAAATAAAATATATATATATATTTTTAATTATTATTATTGTATCCAAGTAAAAAAAAAGACTGATGTTAACAAAAAATATTTTATTATTCAGTATACAGTATAATGTGTATAATATGTGCATGAAGAATGGATCTAAAGCATATATTATTAGTACCATGAGAAGAATGAATATACAACTATACATCTAAACAACTAGATTGTCTAAAACAGTTGTTTATAAACTGTACTTTTATGCAAATTATTTCCATGACAATCGTCAATCATCCATCTCGATTCAAAGTGCCAATCAGAGTTGTGTCTTTCTTTTGCAGCTGAGTGGTGCTATCAGACCCAGGTGACCTGTGATTCACAATGCAAAGGTAAAATGATGTACCTTACGCATAACTAAACTTTGAGTTTATATAAGCTATTATTTGGACAACACTAATGTTGATAATATCTTATATCCTTTGTGTCCACAGGACCAGATTCCTGGCACGAGTTGAATGGAGACTGCAAGAAAAACAGACAGTCGCCCATTAACATAGTGACCAGGAAAACCATTCTGGACGACAAGCTCACGCCGTTCATTTTCAATGGCTACCAAGAGGCTTTCAGTAGCACCATGAAAAACAATGGACACACTGGTAAGGGTTTCAGTCCAGCACATGGCTGGAATTTGTGCAAATTATTGCATAGGATTCTGAGAAATACAGAACAGCAAAGATGGCTGCTATACACTGTATAAGCTTTGTGGGGGTAAACCTGTCTTTTTCCCCAAAAAATACCTTTGAAAGGGAAAGCTAAAAATAAAAGACTAAGCATACGTCAAATCAGCCTTTTTTTTTTTTTCTTTTCATGTCTTTAGTCTTACACTAACACACTGTTTTTTGTGACCTTATGGTCCCTGGTTGTCTAGTGGTTAGGATGCGGCGCTCTCACTGCTGTGGCCCAGGTTCGATCCCCGGTCAGGGAACCAACCCCAGCCACTCTCAGTGCCGGTCCCAAGCCCAGATAAATGGGGAGGGTTGCGTTAGGAAGGGCATCCAGCGTAAAAACATGCCAAATCAAACATGGGGATGATCCGCTGTGGCGACCCCTAACGGGAGAAGCCGAAAGAAAGTTTTTAATGATGTGATGCATTGGACATAAAATTCTAATATTCTTAATTTTTCTATTGACATATTTGCAAGAGGAAAGCTATTTTTGATATTCCTTGTACATCTGTTTGGAAAACACAAAGTGTATTAGATGTTGTAGAAGGTTGTCCTCATCAGGCTTATCAGGCCCTCTTGGTTGTCCTTAATAACTTCACCATGTGCTGTTCACTTTAAACAGACTTGTAGGGGGGTGTTTTGATTTGAAGGGCCATGTTGGTTGGAAAAAGATTATGTAAGATCTACAGTTTACTCCAAAGCTCTGAGTTAGTTCATAATAAATGGAGGATTTAAAATGGGCAGATTTAAAACAGCCTCGTCGGGTTTATTAAAAAAGTGTTCTCATGAGTTATGGCGTGTTCTGTTTAAAGGCTTGATTAGATTAGATGAGATAAGATTGGATTAGATTCAACTTTATTGTCATTGTGCAAGGTACATGTACAGAGCATGTGGGAGTGAATAATGTACAGGAGCTGCAGTAGGTAACAATATATGGTATATATAGTAATATAATGTATAACTGTGAAAAGATTGTGGATAGACATGTCAGAAGATATCCTCAAATAACATGATATGGACATGTACATGTATGAATGTATGCATGATACAGTATATACAGAATTAATATGGGTTGAATATACAGCAATGCATCAGAAAGCACCCTTATAAATAAACTGTGCATCTGCTAAAAAGATAGGCTGGCAGCTGTCCAGAAAAAAGGTCAAACCATGTGCAAAGTGACACCGAGTTGAGGCTTGCTGCTGTGGTATGTGTTAAGCTCTTCTTCCTGACCGCTCTCCTACCCCCTCACATCTTCTTCACACAATCAACCCAGGAATAAAAACACCTTTTGCTGATGCCCCATGGCTTTCAGATTAGTGAGAATAACATGGTGCTTATTTTCTCTACTTTCTCTCAAATCCTCAAGACCAGTTAGGTTTCATTTGATGACTGAAACGAGGACTCAGATCATCTTGATTAGCCTCGTTTGTAACACATTTTGTTGCACATTGCTGAGACACAGGGATGCATCTGTGAGGTTGTTGTGCAGAGGAATGCTCCCGATAGACAAAAGCCCTTACAGAAATCTCAATGAATGAAGCACACAGTAGTTTACAGCTATTAAATCATTAAATTAAATTTTTACCTGTTAAAACAGGTTATTTAGGAACAGCTATACATTATTTAGTAATTGCAGTAAAACTAATACTTCAGGAGGTACAATTAAAAAACCCTGACTTGAATCTGCAAACTTTGAAAGACATATTACGGTTTTTCCAAAGTTATTTCCTCTGATATGTGAATAAAATGCCATAGCATTCAATATGCAGGTCACAGCACACAGCAGGCTTTATGGGCTGTCTAGCTGTAGCACACTGAGGTCGATTTGTCCTTTAACTTAACTGATGACTGCGGCTGATGCATAATTCAATTCCCAAAAAAGCTTTAGTAACATTATTCAACACCATCCACATTAGCTGCATTGGATCTCTGAATGAAAGAACTAAGAGACAGTGATCAGAGACGGATGCTGTTTCAGTTTTACCCTTTTCTTCTTTAGTGACTGCAACTGTGCCACAATCACTCACTGTGAGGGGTGGAAATCTCGAAAGCACCTACAAAGCTGTGCAGTTTCACTTCCACTGGGGAGAAAATGGAAGTGCTGGGTCTGAACACACTATCGATGGAGAGCAGTACCCCATGGAGGTAAAATCCTCTTATATGCACACTAATTAAGAGGCATAAAAAATACACTTCAAATGCATTGTGTTAAAAAGCACAGTTTACACGTTTTTGTAATTTTTACATAGCTTACGTGTATACAAGGGGTGTTAACATAAATACCAGAAGTCCTATGATTCCTATCATTGTAACAAGCAGTGAGTGTTATTTCAGTAAAAAAAAAAAAAAGACGTCACCTGTTGTGTGGTAAAAAAAAAAAAATACGTAGATGACCATGAAAATAGGATTTTAAAGAAAAAGTTTGAATACACAGTTTGCTTACATGTTGGTATGTATAAATTTAATACACACATAATACTTAATATCTACATATAAATTTTGTATGATGTATAATTTATTAAAAAAAAAACATATGTACATAAAATTACTAAATCATTAAAAAACCATAATGCTCTCATTTTTCTCTCTCTCTCTCTCTCTCTCTCTCTCTCGCTCTCTCTCTCTCTCTCATTAGATTCATATAGTTCACATGAAAGAAGAGTTTGACTCTTTAAAAAATGCTCTAATGGTCAAACATGGAGTGGCAGTGCTCGGATTCTTTTATGAGGTAACATTGTTTAACAAACCAAGAAAAACATTTATAGGTTACGTATGTAACCCTGGTTCCCTGAGGGAACAAGGCGGTTCATCAACAACGCTTTGGGAATGCTTCCACATGTCCACACTTGTCATTGGGCAATTACCTGGTTCTAGGTGGTGACCTACACACCATGTATTGAACAGGCGCCACTTTGCGGCATACGACCTCCTCATGGAGGGAGCTCTGGATTGGAGAATGGTCTCTACAGTGTCAGCCGAAATACCAGTAGCTAAGAGCTGTGCCCCCTTAGGGGTCACAGCCACAGCCTCCACAGCTCGGTGCAGAGGTCAAGCAAAGCCTCCCCTGCCTGAGAGAGAAGTTCCCAGAGAGAGTGTTTAAGAAGGTGTCAGCAAACCATGGCATGGGCCTACCAGGAGGAGACAGACTCCATCCCGGCGGAGCAGCGCTACAGGGGAAAAAACATGTAAAAAAAAAAAAAAAAAAAAAAAAAAAAGTTATGTAAAATCTTGATGTAAGAGACCACCGATGTGTTGTCCATATGGACCAGCACACGATGGTCCCTTAGGTCTGAGAAGAAATGGTTCAACTCTAGAGGCATGGCCAGCATCTTCAGGCTGTAAAAGTGCCACAAGAGATTGGGTCCTTTCTATAGACCAACCCTTGCGGGAGGCGTCTGTTGTTAACATTGCGCGACGGCACGAAGTCCCCAACACGGAGCTCTGTAACAGGAACCCAGGATCTCGCCACATGTCTAAGGCCTGTAAGGCTTGCCACGTGACCTTGATTGTGTGGATTGGGTTGCCCTTTTGAGAGAACCCTCTGTCCCTGAGCCACCACTGTAGGGGTCACATGTGTAGCAGGCCAAAGGGCATCACATTGGATGCAGCTGCCATCAGACCCAGCAGTCTTTGAAACTGCTTCACAGTGAGTAGATAGCCTTATCTCACTCTATCAACGGCAATTAGGATAGACTTGACTCGTGCAGCTGCGCCCACATAATGGTTAAATCCCACACTACGCCAAGATAGGTGGTACTCTTTACCAGCGAAAGTACACTTCCCTTGGCGTTCAGTCTTAACACCAATTCCTGAATGACATCTCGATGCCAGGTCGCCAGGTGCTCTGAACGAGCTAATATCAACCAGTCGTCAATATAGTTCAGAGTCTTCACTTTGTGAAGGTGAGAGTGACCCAATTTTGGTAAGCTTCGGCCCTGAAAGGAAATGATAGATAATTTCATGACAAACCAGTCCTCAAACCTGATTTTGGACTCAATCTGTTTTAGGGTTATTTTGATAATAAATGTTTAATAAATTATTTTGACCACTTAATAAAGAACTGTTTGAGGGCTGATGGGACTTAGCCCCCCATCCTTCTTGGTTGATGGGACCACCTCGATTGCCTTCATCCCTAAGAGAGTGTTCCATGACCAGAGCCTTCTTGGGTCCCCACCAGAGTGGGACATGCCCCGTTGAACAAGGGAGGATGAGACTCAGCCTGAATCAAGTAACCTCTTTTTACAGTGCGCAGGACCCATTGAGATATGTCCTGCAGGTGTTTTCAGGCTGCCAGATAATTCCTTGAGAGGGGACCAGTCTCTCAAGACTCCTCTCTGGTACGCCTAGCGCCGCTAGAGAGGTGCCCTGTGCCTGCCCTATGGGCCATCTGAGAGGCAACGAGTCCCCCAATCCAAAATGTTTCCGGGTGGAAATTGAGGGAGGCACTCGCTGGAGATCTCTGTGCCCTGGAACACCACATGTGGCAGGGTTAACAAACAATGTACTGATGTGCATGCCCAGCTCCCATAGCAAGTTAGCCTGATAAGACTGCAGCACTGCCATGGTGTGCATGGCACACTCATCTGGCCAAGCAATATCTAGCTTGGGGACAGCAGGAGTAACTACCTCCAGGGGCCCCCTGAAAAGGACTGACTGAGAAGGGGTGTCAGCAGATTTACCAACATCCATCCCCTTCCACTCCTCGGAGGAAGAGAGGTGGAGCGCGGCGCTCTCTTCACAGGGGGAAGAAACCACCAAAAGGCCGTGGGAGAGAGCACTGGATCAACTGCATGCCTGATGGCCTCAGTCAGAACCCAGAACCACGAGGAGAGCGGGGCGTCCGCATGGGCATGTGGCAGCAATAAGAGCAGAGGGCTCCCTCGAGAGATGACTGAGCATGCTCCGCTCCCAATGCAAGTGACACACAAACTGTGCATATCTCCCCCCGTCATAAAGCAGTCAGTTCTGGGTTTTGACTAAAGTCATCGGGCTCGCAGTTGATCCACAGCCGGAAGCATTGTTTGCTGTCCACCTTTAAAAAAGTTTACCGCACCTTATCTTTCATAGAACAGACACACACAGAGCGCTTCCTGAACAAACATGAGTTTTTCTAGCTTCCTGGCCGTGCCGTTTTGTTGGACAGATTGCACATGTGATTTAGAGTGTGGTCAATGCGAAAGCGCTTCGAAAGCGTTGTTGATGCAGCTCGACTTCCTGAAAGGGAACATATTTTATTTGTTAAGTTGCTTGAAGTTGATGTGTTGCAGACATTATTTTCATCAAGTCATCTGGGAAACATATACCGTAATTTATATAACGCGCACCCATATATAAACCGCACCCACTGAATTTTACAAATATTTTTATTTTTAACATAAATAAGCCGCACCTGTCTATAAGCCGCAGTGTCTACACTAATGTACTTTACACATTCTTCCGGTATTACTGCGTGTGTGTAAGACTGAGGATTATGTGTTTATTATTTTCTGATGCTCACAAGTTTCTTTGACTAACCCGTAATGCTGTTGCCAAGAAAAAAAAAAAAAAAGCACAAGTTTTGGAAAGCTGTCTGTGCTTATATGATTTCTGTTGCAACTGCCGTTAGCGAGCTCTCCCTTCACCCAGACTCAACGCGTTACAACGGCTTGTATCTAAACAGTAGCCTACCAAGAAAGTCATTGTTCACTGTCTTCCTCCTTCCTTTTACAACTATTTCTCTCGGGAGTTTATCTTTTGGCATTGTCGTGCGTTTATAAATCACCCGCTGGAAGTTTTTTCTCCCGATGCCGTGCAGCTCAGAACACAGGTGAGGTGCGTTTTTTCGTTTCCGTTCGGAAGTTTTATTGGTCTAATGTTATAGGGGTTAAGCTTGTGAAACCGGGAAAAACCCAGGAAAAATCCATAAATTAGCCGCTTCGTTGTTTAAGCTGCGGGGTTCAAAACCTGGGAAAAAAGTAGCGGCTTATAATCCGAAAAATACGGTAGTACTGAAACTGATTTGGATTTTTTATTTTTTTATTTTAATTTTTTTATATTTTGCCTTTTTGGTAAATATAAAGTATTTCACAATTATGTGTCTATCATTGTACAATTTTTTATTTAATTGTGCAGCCTTGTGAAAATATATACTGTACAGTATATATTTTTCTCTTACAGAAATCAAATAGTGCGAACAGCAAATATGGCAAACTCATAGAAGCCTTGACAAAATTGGAAAGTACTGGTGAGTAATGTATACTTATATATATTCTGGGAATTTATGCATGTCAGTGTGAGTATGCATATATAATATTGTACAAATTATACAATGAAGTATTATATCATATATCTCTGCTATGTAGTCATAAACCGTCTATACTAAATACAAACATATATAATAAACATTACATTTAGAAATGGCATTCAGAATAAGTGTCTATTATATAATATCAAATATCAATCAAGAAAATTATAATATGCATATATTCTTAATTTGTTTGCGATGTTTATTGGTAATAATGCAAATCAGGATATTTAAACGACTAAAATAAGTTGTCAAGACTTAATTTTACATTTAATTTTAGATTTTAAAAAGTAATTTTTAGTTGATCATTATTAAAGGCTATTTATACATTGCTGCAATGCTGTTAATAAAGAGAATTTGCTACATTAATTCCTGATGTGCTAAAAATGGTTTGTCTGGACTCTAGCTTGTCACATTTGAGCAAAAAAAGAGGGACAAAAACGTTTCTATGAATGCCTTTGTTTTGCTAGAAAGAACTGCCCATCTAGCATTTCTTATCACTAGTTTATTAATTTCTTTTTACAGAACAGTGAACTGTGTTTATTATTACTATTAAAAATTGAAAGTAGTAATTTATTATATGCTGAGTAAACTACATGACTGAGTAATTCTAATCACAGTAAGGTGGGGGTGCATTTACTTTTTTTCTTCACTTCAGAATAGCACATAATTCAGAAAAATCTTGTATTTTTATATAAATATAAGAGCTGACACTTTTTCTCATCCTAGACGCAACCACAACGCTCAGTGGTCTCTCCCTGAGCAATCTCCTACCCAGTGAGGAGAACATGACCAATTATTATCGTTATGAAGGCTCTCTGACCACCCCAAACTGCACCGAGGGGGTGGTATGGACTGTGTTTGAACACCCCATTCCGCTGAGCAATGAGCAGGTGGGACGCTTAGAATTAAAGTACACACTAGTTAGAGCTGAAAAAAAGGTTATGCAGTATATGCAGTGCATAGGGGCACCACTTGAGGGGGGGTCACCAACCATGATCTTGCATACCTCTAAGCAATTGTGCCATTACCTTCCTTTCACTAACAGTAATGAAATATCCAACTTCATAGTGATTTTAACATGCCATGTATGTATTTTCTCACTGCACAGCTCGTTGCATTCACGTCCCTGAAGTTCAAGGATGGTAAGCCCATGATCAAAACCTTCAGACCAGTGCAGCCAAACCATGGCTATGCAGTGTACCGCTCCGGCTGCACTGTCATTCTGCTCAGCTACACTGTCCTCCTGGCATGTGCATGTTCAGCTCTGGGCCTTTCCCGGCTTTACTAGAGGACGAACCGAGCCCCAGTCCAGCAGCACCATGCACAGATTTAAAAGCCAAATGGATTAACAGACCAATGTCTGTGTGTGCACATCACAATCTACCGGTACTGTGGATAGCTTATCTCGAAAACAGAACTGTGTTCATTGCTATCAATAGAAACCTGCTAAGTACTCTAGAGAGTGACAGAGAGGTTATGAATGCCTGACCTTTATCTGACGGAGGCACAGCCAAACTAGAACGTCATGCACATACAAACACATACAACCCACACATACATGCACGAGCAGTCAGCATGGCCATTTGTCTGTCAGCATAGTGTAATTATATTTATTAACATAGTGTAATTTATATTTATCATTATATTTATTTACAGGTAAGATTTGTTCACACAAACACACACACATACACACACACACAATCACACACATATACACACAGATGCACACACGCAAAAGAAAAATGAACATTTTAGCAAGATGTTCTAGTTAGTTAGTTTTATTTCTAAACCAAGCAACAGGAATACAGCTCACAGGTCAAATCTGAGCTCAATCTGCTCGTCCCCTCTCTTCTGAAATTACATTATAGCAGTGAAGGTGAAAGCTGCTACAGTCATGTAGGCATGCTATAAATAGACAAGCGTGATAATTTAAAGTGCACTGTTGCTTATTTTAAACTGCATGTTCATTATTTTTTTTTGTGCAAGACTTCCACCTGCCTTTGTTCGTGAACGTAGAAATGCAAGGTTTAATTAGTATTCTGACAAAAACAAATCTTGTGGTGGCACTTACAGTCTTAAAAGATGTTTTATGTGAAGCGTGGTTTCTTTAGCATATCATATTTTAGTATTTTCAGGATGGTGAACGACAGCAAACCCTCCTAAACTGTAGAATCTAAAACACAAGACATTTGCTTTCTTATAGACACTGCACCAGCTAGCAGAGAAACTCTGGACTCAACTGTTTTTTTATAAAACCTCTATGTGTTGTAACTAAATCAGCTCAGTAACCTCAGATTATGTAGTCAGCAAATATATTTAACTTTTATAGCACGCTAGTTGGCTACCAGTCTTGTTGGATAATAGTTACATAATAAACCTACAAACACTTTGAAATATTACAAGTACAACCTCAACTCACATTTACTAACACCATCACAGACCCTAATTCAAATCTAATGATCTAATGTTTTTCTAATGTTTTTAGCAAATAAATTGATATTGATTCAGTCCAGTCCTAACAAATAATCAGTGGCTTTTTATATATATATATATATATATATATATATATATATATATATATATATATATATATATATATATATATATATATATATATATATATTAGGGCCGTCAACTGATTCTAATATTTAATCACAATTATTTGCATGATGGTTAACTCGTGATTAATCGCAACTTAATTACACATTTCTATTTGTTTTCTAAAATTCATACAAGTTCAACATTGGCATGGACAAATATGGATGCTTTATGCAAATGTATGTTTATTATTAGTAAAACCAAACTTTGAAGTAATTATGGTGTTTTAATCTACGTAAATCATCAGGACACCAAAAATAACTTTTTCTCTGTTTCCACACGGACGGTTTTAATTGCCGGATGTGTGCATCATTGCTGATTTCAGTGCTGAATTTAAAACTTGGCACATCAGTAAAACAAATGTTTAGTGATTAAAAAAATACAATTTTGGAGAAGTAAATTTTTTTTCATATCTGAGTAATGAAAGGACGTCATAAATAAATGTGTTGCGTTGAAGGTTTTAATTTCGCCGCTTTTATATTTATTTTTATATTTATAATAAAAATGGTCAAACAAAAATGCACACTGATTTGAATTTTTTTAATTTTGACAGCCCTAATATATAAATATATATTTATATATCAAAAATGTTTGTCAAAAATGTCACAGTTGGTGTTAAATTTTTATAGATGGTGTTAGTTTCTTATTTTCAGCAGGTCAGCTAAAAAGAACCTAAAGCGGTGGAAATCTTACAGCAAAAAAAGCTGGTGTGTAACTTATAAAGATTATATGGAAAGAGACTGGATTTTTTTTTTTTTTATAATAATACAAATTACAACATGTGTAACCATGCTTATTAGTTTATTGTCTTTTTTTTTTTTTTTTTTTTTTTACTTTTTAGAAGCATCAACATAAATTGAGATCATTCTTTCGTGACTCCTAACAGGTAGAAATGTTTTGAGTATTACTGTGTAATGTTTTGAGCATCACCCACTGTGCCAGGTAAAGATAACTGTTTAGCACTGATCTGATTCAAGCACCAACTTTCTGAATCTGTACACATTTATCCACATTACTGATCTCATCACCTATTAATACACACTGCACTAATCTCTCTAATAGAATGAAGTGGCTTATATATTAGTTTTTTTCCTCACATGACTACATGAAAGTATCACATGAGCAGTATTTATGTTAAAGTTCAGTTTTCTGTAAGTCTCAGAAGATCTGACTGTGAATCTTTTTAAAAAAGATTTAACTGCAGGATTTTGCATAGAAGAACACAGATGAACAAAGCAGGAATAAGAAAAGAGGCACATCAAGAAAAAACCTCTATTGTGTTATTTGTACACATTTGATGTATTTATTTTGGTGTTTGTAAATATGTAGAGCACTGTTCTAATTGGTGATGTTGTTTGTACTAATGTCTGAGCGTTTTGGATGAAGTTTATATAATATATATAATATATAATGTTGATTATATATGATGCTGATTGCTAGGGAGATAAATCTAAAAGTGATTGCAAATGATATAAAGATTCTAATTCAATAATTAACTATAGAATTGCCTTTTATGCATTAATATATTTTTTACAGAAGCATATCCAGATCCTTTAGATGTTATTTTTTGTTTATTCAAATTGCACGGCCTTTTATAAATTATACATTAACATTGAATGGATTGTTTATGTGTAGGAATACCAAAAACATTAAATGTCGTGCTGTGAAATGAAAAAAAAAATCAACAAAAAATGAATAAAAAATACAATATTCTGGATGTACATAATTCATGCAGTTATTGTTGTCGCACGGTGCAGCTGATTTCCAAGGTTAAATAAAACAGTGTTTTTTTTAATATGTTTTTTAGAACAATGTTGTTTTAATTGATTTACTTTGGGATTTTGCTTTGAAAGTTTGAAACAGAATCAGATATATTCCACACTTAAATGGTTCTTTTAGTATATTTTTTGCCACAATCACAAAGGATTTTAAAGACAACTTTGAAATAACTATCTATTAATGTGGACCTGTGCATTAAGGTGGTATTTGGCCATATGCTAAAATATACAACAAAATACTTTGCAATTTGTAGTAGAATATTTTATTACAAAGGTCCATGACAATCTATCATATATACAGTGCATTCAGTAATGGTCTGAATAACTGAAAATGTAAAAAGTTTGGAACAACCAGGACAACACTTCCAATATATCACCTTCTATATCCCACACCTTAACAGCCATTGTTAATGTCATGGCTGATTATTATGAAGCTTGGCTTAAATCTGTTCATTATTTTTCTTAACCATATTTCCTCAAAACTAATATTCTCACAAGGATCACATCTGTTTTTCTGCTTGTTCATTGTTTTATCAGGTGCCTTGGGGGAGAAATGACGAATTCTAAGTGTTATATTCCAGTCTAAACAGCAGGGAAATGGGAGATTAGAGCGGACTTCATATATTATAATTTCATTAAACAGAAAAGACAACTTTTTTACTTATTTGCACTAATAAAAACAGGGTTGCAATTTGATCATATGTCATTATTGGTTAGTTCTTTTATCATTTTCTATTCTATTGTGTCACACATGACTCATTCACCCATTCTGTGCAACACAATATCCTCCTGAGGCACTCTGCACTGCACTTGTCTTTTTATGGCTCCAAAGGCTCTGACCTTTTCCAGATCCCTTTCTGAAGCATCTAGAACCTTCTTCCACTTTGGGATTACCTTATAAGAAGCAGGTCACAGTCTCTCCAGGGAACATTTTTATCTACCCCCCCTCCTCAAGCAGAAGTTATGCAGGTCTCTAAAGTATTTTTGTGGTTGGAGAGCAGCAAAAGCAGGTGATAAATATGACACCTTTTTTCCCTTTCCCCTTTTTCTCTAGGATTGTAGCATTATCACATTTTCAACACATAAAATTCAGATAACAGATGTAGGGGAGACGTGTAAAAGGCCTAGGTCATTATCTTAAGGATTTCCTCGTAACCTCTTAGTCGTCAGGGTATCCCATTGTTCTCTTAATATTATATATAAAAAATATATATAAATTCAATTCAGGAATTTTTTTTTTTTTAAGTAATATCAACTTTGAATAATGGACAGTAAAGCTCAAAGTGTCTTTAAAAAAAAATAAAAATTGTAACTGTGTATGTAGCACATTTTTATCAGGAACGGTTCACATTTAAAGTTAGGTAGGGCATTTTCAGCTGTGAGTCCCAAAATCTGTGCCGAAGCCTAACAGTTTAAAGACTGTCTAAAAGTCTATCTCTGGGGCTTTATCCACAATAAAAGAAGTGGTGTGGGTGGTTTATGGCAGCTCTAAGAAGGTCAACTTAATAAATGGACTACAGACTTCTATTATCTCTACTTTTATGGCGCATCAAAATGTGTCTGTTGATACGAATACAGTTGGTGTATTATTACAAGAATGTATTGTATGCAGAGTTCAGGGGATTGGCCTCTAACCAGTGAAGTGAAATAACCTGGAACCCGAAACTCAACTTGTCTGTAAATGTCTGTTATGACATTAAACTGTGGCGAATGAGCTAATAGTCGAAGCAATAGCAGAGAAGATTACTGTAGCAAATCATAACTACTAACAGTGTCCAGTAAACTATTAATGTTATACCATCTACTACTAGTATTGCTACTAATATTACTACTGCAAATGCTCCTACAAATACTTTTACAAATATTCCTCTTCCTCCTCCTCCTGGTTCTACCACAGCTGCTACTGTTGCTGCTTTTCTCTGTGCAACTTCTTCGCATCCTAATACTACTAACATTACAGCTCCTCTTCTTATTCCTCTTCCTCCTACCACTAATACTACTACTACAGCTGCTACTGCTCCTTCTCCTCCTTCCCTCTTTCTTCTCCTCATAGTACTACTACAGCTGCTCCTATCCTGCTTCTCTTCCTCCTTGTCTTCCTTCCACTACTAAAACAGCTGCTGCCAATTCTGCTCTTTTACTACCAACACCTCAAATAATGCACATACAGGAAATTAAAAAACTATTTTAAAAAATGTCACAAGAACGAGTGCATGAGGAAGAGATACTGTTGTATCAGTATGAACTAACCTGGCAAATATTACGTAGCAAAAAAAGGCTACGTATTTTATTATGTGCATTAGCTGTTTTTCTTTTCCTGTAATTCTTTCTCTCCAAAGCAGCATCCACAATTATGGGCTGCAAGAGAAACCTTTTTTGATTTTTGTTTCTTGGTTCTAATTAGTTCTTTCTCTTTGTTTATTCTGACTTGTCATCATTTAATGTTCTGAAAGTTTTTTTTCCATTAAGGTTTTAAAAGTCTTGGGATTTTTTTCTGCACTTCAGCCCGTTTTCACAGAAGTTCAGCGATTCATGAAACATTGTCTTGATCTTGATTATGACTTAAATACACACATTTAGGTTAAATTATTTGGATCAGACTCTGTGTTTAGTTTCATATCTGAAATCGGCCCAGACTGGCTTTAAAGAGGCCTGGTTTAGTTCCCCGCTCCACAGGGAGATGAATCTAAACTTCAGACAGAAAAGAATCTAGTGCACATTCCATAATTATACGGAAAACATTGTTTCATAGCCATATTGTGACCTGAGATAAGAGCAGGGTATTTGGGAATGTGTGAAAAAAGAGCAAGTGAGTCACCAGCAGTATGAAAACCAAGTAAGGAAAACCATCAAAAAGAAGCCTTGGAAAGAAAGCACATGTTCTTGTGCCATTTCTGGGGAGAAAAGAAGATGGAATACCAGCAGGGGTCAGTAATGGAAGTAAGCTGAAGCACCGGGAGCGTCATAGCTAGGTCAGCACTCCGAAACAATTCACACTATTTCCCACCCGGCTCGTATCAAATGCATCACCTCTTCAAAGTAATCGCTGTCAGCACCACACTGGTACACACAAGCGCACACACTGCTGATACGCAGAAGGTGACTTGAAACACAGATAATGTCTCCTATGACCGAGTTAAACTTGGTATAAATAAGTCAGAATGCAGCGGAAAGCAAACAGAGATCAGAAGCTGACTTTGTACCATTATAGCATTTGTTGAAGAAAAGATGGTCCAAATCTGGCAAGGACTGTAAACCTGGATACCGCTTAAGGAATCCCGAGTCCACAAACAACACCACAAGCATAACAGGATGCTGCCAGTCTCTGGGGCTGAACGAGGGAGACACACAAGGCCATTCACCATACATGTGCTATTTAAGGCGATATCTCTATTGTCTAGGGGAGGTGAAGGGTTGTCTGTATTTATTGGGGCCAAAAAATTGATAAGTCCATCTGCTCCATTATCTGTAGTACAGTTAATAAAGAAAAGGAGGTCATATATTAAGTTTCAGAAGTTTAAATGGATTGAACAGTGTAGAAAAAAATAAACAATTAATGCTGAAGTTCAAGGTTAACCTGGATTATGTAGGACAACACTAAACCTAGGGTATTTCTGTCTCGCAGCCGATGTTCATGTCTCTCAATCCATGCACTTCACACATTTATACCACAATTATTGTGAATCCTTGTGTAATGGTAGAGCACTTGTGCTTTTAAAAAGGAACAGTTAACCAGGTTAGACATGACAATTAAGTATATAAAATTTATATAAAATATATTTGAGTAACTTTCATAGTAAAATACAAGCTTTTCAGATAATATCTTACTATTAATATTTTAACATACACAGAATTACACAGAACCTCAGTGAGAGCCATTATTACATTACACATGGCAAAAACATGGAACAGTGGAGAACCTTCCCAGGAGTGGCAGTTTTCACATTTTTTGTGTTTAAATCTTCGTATACCAAAGCATGTAGCAACAAATAAATTGTTTAGATTTTACAAAATAAATTTACGGTTATGTTTAATACGGACTCACGTATTAACAGCTAGAAATGTGTTCTCCAACTAGCCACTTCTCTCTTAACAAAACTGCCACACTTCTCCCCACCACACATGCAAAGTGTGTGCCATGAAATTTCCAGTGTCATTTGTTAAATAAATTCAATTCAGTTTTACTGAATTTCTACAGCACTTTTAACAATAGACATTGTCTATAAAGCAGATTTACAGAACATAAGAATGAATCCAAGGTGTAATGTAGGTGTAGACATATACTTCAAGTCCAAATATTTGTGTGTTGTCCCAGGATATTAGCTTCTTCTTTGTTATAATAACATGCTTCTGAGTAAGCTTTCCAATTATATTGGCCCTCAGCCACGATCATCTGCTCAGGAAGGCAGCAGTTTCTCAAGTGTGTACACTTTGATGGAAACTGAAGCTTCCTTCCCTGAGTCTGACCTGGTGAATTGAATGCATGGATCTCGTGTTCCTTATTCCTCCCTTCAGTGTAGGATGTTGCTGTAATGCATTAATGAGTCAGCCGATCATTTTAGACAACACGTGAAAATAACAATGTGATGCCAGTATAGTATTTGCATACACATGCAGGTTTACTAATTAAATAAATCTACAGTGATTAATACAATCAAAACACAACCATACCCTATAAATATACACATTCTTAATTTTTTTTTTTTAAATTAGCATTTGATGGAAAACAGCCGTTTCATTAGAAGTCAAGTCAAGTCAAGTCAAGTTTATTTGTATAGCGCTTTTCACAACAGACATTGTCTCAAAGCAGCTTTACAGAAAACAACAGTGAAGGTGAATGGTGTGTGTTTGTCCCTGATGAGCAAGCCAGTGGCAAGTAAAAACTCCCTTAGATGATATGAGGAAGAAACCTTGAGAGGAACCAGACTCAAAGGGGAACCCATCCTCATATGGGTGACATCAAGAGTTTGATCATAAATCTTTCAACAATACAGAACAATTTGTGATCATCATAGATCCAGCATCAGCTTCTCCATGCCAGGGCCTTTAAACACTCGCCATTTACTTCTCCATGATCATCCATAGGTCCATAATCTTCACGAGGTGGGACGTGACTGGAGCTGGCCAAAACTCAGGATGCCTCGGGATGGGGAGAGAAAGAGAAGCAGTGGAGAGGAATTAGCGTAGCTGCTGTTCATGATATTAACAGCACAAGTTGATAATGTGCATGTGATCATATATTCTGGAGCACAAGGTTGTGATGTGATGTGTGTGATGTGTGTTATGTGTAGGCTTTGCTAAAAAGATATGTTTTTAATCTACACTTAAACTGGGAGAGTGTATCTGAACCCCGAACACTGTCAGGAAGACTATTCCAGATTTTAGGAGCTAAATGTGAAAATGCTCTACCGCCTTTAGTGGACTTTGCTATTCTAGGAACTACTAGAAGCCCAGAGTTTTGAGATCTCAGGGAGCGTGACGGATTGTAGCGTGTTAAAAGACTGGAGAGATACATGGGAGCCAAACCATTTAGTGCTTTATAAGTGAGTAGCAGTAGTTTGTAGTCTATTCGAAACTTAACAGGAAGCCAATGTAGGGACGATAAGATTGGGGTTATATGATCGTATTTTCTTGACCTTGTGAGAACTCTTGCTGCCGCATTCTGAACTACCTGAAGCTTGTTTATTAATGATGCAGGACATCCACCTAGTAAAGCATTTCAGTAGTCTATTCTAGAGGTCATAAACGCATGGACAAGCTTCTCTGCATCAGATATAGATAACATATTTCTTAGCTTAGAAATATTTCTAAGGTGAAAGAAGGCTGTTTTTGTAACTTGATTTATGTGATTTTTAAAAGATAAGTTGCTGTCTAAAATAACTCCCAGGTCTTTTACCGTTGAACTAGTAGTTACAGAACAACCGTCTAAATGCAGGCTGAGATGCTGGAGCTTCTGTGTACTATTTTTGGGGCCGATGAGCAAAATCTCTGTTTTATCAGAATTTAATAGCAGAAAGTTATGGGTCATCCAATCTCTTATTTCTTCAACACACTCAGTTATGCGAGCTAATTGAGCTGTATCGCCTGGTTTGGATGAAATATATAGCTGGGTATCATCAGCATAACAATGGAAGCTAATTCCATGCCTTCTAATAATATTTCCTAACGGAAGCATGTATATTGTGAAAAGCAGGGGTCCTAGAACTGACCCTTGTGGCACGCCATAATTTACTAGCATTATCCTGGATAGCTCTCCATTTAAATCTACGAAATGACAGGTAGGATTTAAACCAGCTTAATGCCTGTCCCTGAATACCGATGTAATTCTGTAAGCGATCGAGGAGAAGATCATGATCTATAGTGTCGAATGCAGCACTAAGATCTAGTAAAACTGGGTAAGAGTAATCAAACTTTGTTTCCAAGAGGAATTGTTTGCTTCCAAATAAAGAAATGGTAGTGACTAAGTAGCGGACATTGTGTTTAGAAATATTCAAGGAAACATTGAATATTTTAGTTTAAAAAATAATATTAAAAAAAAAGTCATAATTACATTTCGTATTTGCTATAAACTTCACTTCACTGTATGGGCGATCTCATTTTAAAAAGTGAGAGTGTAACTGAAAACAGCCCACCGAAGCATGCAATACCCTATAGAAGTACAAAAGGAAAAAGAAAGAGCTTATAGTGGGTGGAGAGAAAAGAAAAACCTCTACAGATGGTTTAAATAATTCAGGTTGTGGAGTCAAGTGTGCATCGGCCACACTCAATAGAATGTTATTGTTCTGTTTTCTTAAAGTACAGATAGGGTCAAATGTGTGCTAAGTAAGGTCAAGGGTACAATATCTGGGTATAGCCTAACTAACACGTGTAACTGACAGGAGGTTTGTGGGTGGAGACAGCAGGACAACCAAAGTCTTGATTTTTACAGCACATTTAGTCACTATACAAGGCTGTGGGTGGAATAAATGTTTTTATGCGGAGGTTGGCTAGGTGTGCTCCACAGCCATCAAGATCTTATTATAACAAATCATTTAAAGTAAATCAAATCAATTTGCACAAACATAAGCTGAGAAAACAAACAAGTGCTATGTGCAGGATATACATTTTTTTTTTAATTTAAATTGGAAGATTTTTTTACATCGACTAATTTTAAATGTATTCGCCAAATAAACAGACAGACAATATTGTCACTGTTTTGTTATATTTTTCATTCGGGACATTTGCACTCGGAAAAACTGATTTTGTCCATATAAAAAAAAAAACATTTGCAGAAATTCTCAACATTTTGTCATCTCCAGAGACCACGATGTAGCTATTATAATTGCACTGAACAATACAAAACAAGGTGCAGTATAAATATTCATTGATATTAATAGTTACATTCATGCTTACTTAAACCAGATTTATTTGTATAGTGGTTTAACAATGAACATTGTCACAAAGCAGCTATTCAGTAATCCAGATGTCATTTTTGATCCTAAATGTGTCGGATGTGTCAGTGGTAAGGAAAAACTCCCTAAGATTATTTTAAGAAGAACCAGATTCAAAAGGGAAGACATCCTTTTCTGGGTGATCCTAGGAATCATAAATCAATAAACTCCCATACACCTGTCTACTGTACAGTCAAACAATACCAAGTGTTTAACAAATGGATACTTAGTATAAACAAATTGATAATAAGCACTGTGTCAAAGAATTAGAAATATGAGTGTTTCCTGTGACTACACACCAAATAATAGGGTAAAGTCTATAATAAGACGTCTTTCCTGTTATATGGTTTGGAGAAAGCAGTGTGTGATAACAGCCGGGTGATGCTGAAAGTTGTGTACAAGTGAGCAGGAGTGTGAGTTTAGTATAGCCGGTATTACAGCTAAGGGGATTCAGAAGCTGTACAGTGTATGTATTAAAAGCTGTTATAAAGGCTAAAGGTGAGATTTTAGAAGCTTTACAACCTGAGACTGAGAGGAACTTAATTGGGATTATGTGATTATAGCTTCATAAAATCAGCCATCATTTTTTTATATTTACCTCATGTAATTTTTGACTACTTTTTAGTTTTATTGACTATCAAAGGTATATTAAAATTACTTAAATTTTTTACATTAAATTATTTAAATTTTTTTATTCTCAACTACATTTATGATTAATATATGTACTTTTTACTCCACTATGTTTTAATTGACAAAGACACTGCTGTGGCTTACTTATTCTGCTCAACACTCCTTTACCAGCATCTGCTGCCTGTGAGCGAGGTTTTAACACTGTTTTAAAAAGAGCTAGAATAAAATCCCAAAACTTGGCAGCTTTTGTTGAAATTGAATAAAAATACTGCTCCACTCTGAGACAGAGCTCTGAACATTTACTTTATTGAAAATAGTTTACTATAATTCTATTTGTCCATTGAATACTAATGGTTCTTCTGCTTTGTCGCATTATACTGTAATTGTATTTGTTAATTGAAGATACCTTTTTGAAAGATTGCATAATTACTTTGTCTTTTTTTTTATCAACTTGATTGATCCTTGTTTCATTCTGGAATGTTGAAGATATACAAATTAATTTTGTATTTTAGGAAATAAAACCTCACAAATAAACTATTTTTGTTTTTCATTAACATGTGTCTTAGTGTTGAGGATGATGTATTTTTGAACCTATGTTCAATATGAGTCAAATACTCAAGTATTGCTCAAATCAGATACTCAAACTTTACTCAAGTCATAATGGAATTGGTGACTTTCAGCTTGTATTCGAATAAGTTTTGCAGTAATGTATTGACTATTACACAATATTTTTAAGGTACTCTTTACACATCTGACATTTATTAAAATTATGTGAGCATTTAAGGGTTAAGGCCTTAGTGGTACTGGAATGCGAACCCATTAACTCATGACCTTCAGATCTGGAGTCTAACTTTTTTAACCAACCAGCTACATCTTGCTAATAATAGCAATGTGACTGAGGGAAATATTAATACAGTTAGCAAAATTATTAACAAATGAAAAAGTAAAAGCATACAGTATATATACAGTATACTGTATATATATATATATATATATATATATATATATATATATATATATATATATATATATATATATGCTGTATCTGGGAAACTAGTTTCCCTCCAGGGCACAGCAACAGCACACATTAAACCCGGGGTATCTTTTTAATTCTGTCACACCACTGACCTTTATCGGAACAAGGGCAAAAGTCATTCACAGTTTCATTTGTTCTTCTAGTAAACTTTCTCCTTAAGCACAGAGGAGCAGAAGAGCTGCAGAGCTTATCCAGAGGACATACAAAAAGCACACTGGAAGGGGAAGTGAAGGAGAAATTACTTGCCATTTTACTTTAACAGGAAATGAGCAGGAGTAGGGAATATATTTTTATGAAATAAAAGTGAATCAGGGCATACAGTTGTAATCAAGCTCATTTTAAATCCTATAAGGATTCGGGAAAATTTAATCCACTTAATATCTTCCCCCTCCTCTTCTCCTACACATACAATATGTTGCTGATAGTTAAGATTGAGCTGGGAACATTTTGTTTAGCATGCACTGTGTGCTGTGGAGATGTTATATCCTCCTCCTCCCTAGTGA
This sequence comes from Silurus aristotelis, assembly GCF_946808225.1. NCBI lineage: Eukaryota > Metazoa > Chordata > Actinopteri > Siluriformes > Siluridae > Silurus > Silurus aristotelis. The sequence goes on from NC_139599.1 coordinate 6,726,865, forward strand.
TTAGATTTGAGTTCTGGTACACTTCCATATATTTGGCACTGCAATGGAGCAGTGGAACACTAATAAGCTAGAGCTGTGATTTAAAATACACATGTAAACACACACATATTTACTGAGCATTATACACCCACCTACAGACCCCCAGCACATTGTTCCTTAAGGCTAAAGTAATGGTGACTTGAACACATTAAATGCATTCAAAAGCTCGTTTTGGGAAATATTTAAACCCCTTTAATTTATTTAAATTTTTTTGTGCTTGTGCAATTTGTGCTTGTTTGATTTGATTTGATCATCCGTGGCAAATTCAGTTGACTGGACATAATTCATAAAGGTACAGACCAGTGCATTTAAGGTTTACAGTGCATGTCAGACCAAACAACAAAAATTCACAACATAGATTTGGGCAAGGGTTATAACCATTTTAAATGTTTTGAAGCAGCACAGTGTAGTCCATCTTAGTGAAATTGTAGTTTTAAACCAAACCACCAGGACTCTTTTTAGACCTGGCCATCCACCCAAAATCAGTAACCACGCTAGAACGGTCTTGATCTGGAAGGTGACCAGTGTCCACTCTAACAGAGCTTCAGAGGTGTGTGCGATCTGCACCAATTGGATCCACTTAACTGCCCGGTTGGTTCAGTGCTGGAATTCCTTCAAGAACAGTTCGTCAAAGGGTTGGCTCCTCCCACCCTAAAAGTCTACATGTCTGCCATTGCTGCATACCATGTCCCCCTTGTGAGGCAGTCGCTGGATAGAACCTTTTGGTGACACAATTTTTCCACAGTACCTGGAGGCCTAGAGTGACTGCGTGGGACCTGGCTGTCATCTTGGAGTCCTTATTGGAGCCTCCCTTTGAGCAGTTGGCCAAGGTGCCTTGGAGGTTCCTCACAGTCAAGACTGTGTTCCTCCTGGCCATTTCCTTTCTCAAGAGAGTGGGAGACCTTCAGGCCCTCTTTGTGGCCCTCTCTTTCCTTGACCCTAGAACAGGGTATGTTCCCAAGGTACCCTCGGTTCTCCCACGATCTGTTATGCTCCAGGCATTCTTCCTCCTCCTTTCCAGGTTCCAGACCAGTAAAAGCTGAACGGTGCGAGCACAGGACATATACATCCACAGAACAAGTCTGTGGAAAAAGTCAGAGCGACTGTCTAAAGAGGGGCCTCCCTGCGAACCAGCAAATGCTCAGCAGATTGATTGTGGATGCTATTTTATCCTCCTTCGATTCCTCTGGTTGCCCGCTTCTTTATGAGTGTGGCAGCTTCTAAGACTTTGTCCTTTGGAGTCTCTCTCCAAGACCTCTGCAATGCTGCGGGCTGGTCCACCCTGCCTACCTTGTCAGGTTTTAGGCACAGTAATTTAACCCACTCATGACTTATTCAGTATCCGCCTCTAAGCTTATCCAAAGGGACATGATCTCACATCTTTGTTTGTTACCTGAAGTTTGTATTTGGCAGAGTTGCATGTTGGCATGTCAGCAGTGTGGCACACAGACTCACAATGACCAGTGACTGAAACAGAGCCAAACTTGTTTCTTATCACACCAATCATTGTTAAGCTGTACACGATACAGAGTCAGTCATGCACATGAACTTCAGCTTATTATAACTTGATCAGAACTCAGTAGGTCATTTAAAAGCCAAGGTAAGATAAAACAACCTTTATTGATCCTTCTCGGGGAAATTACAGCTTAACATCAGAATGGTAATAAGAATACAATGTGTGAGAAGAATGAGAAAAAATCTATACACTATGTGGGCAAACTTATTGGGACACCTGACTTTTCTAGCCATATACACCGACCGGGTATAACTTTATTTACATTTACATTTACATTTGCGGCATTTAGCAGACTCCCTTATCCAGAGCGACGTACAAAAGTGCTTTGAGTCTTTAGCAATGAATAAATCTACACTGGTACGCCAGATTACAAACTTAATATAAATATAAATCTTGAATTCTACAAGGCAAACTTGGAAAGTGCTAAATTAAGTGTTTCAGGAAGAGGTAGGTCTTCAATCATCGCTTGAAGATAGTCAGGGACTCCGCTGTGCGGACATCTATGGGAAGTTCATTCCACCACCTCGGTGCCAGAACAGAGAAGAGCCTCGAAGTATACTTACCTCTCATTCTAAAAATAGGTGGTACCAGTTGAGCATTGGTGGAGGATCTCAGCCAGCGTGGTGCAGTGCGAGGTGTGATGAGGTCTCTGAGGTAGGATGGTCCATTTTTGGCCTTGTAGGTAAGCATTAGTGTTTTGAATCTGATATGTGCAGCTACTGGAAACCATTGAAGGGAGCGCAGCCTTGAGGTGGTGTGGGAGAACTTGGGCTGATTGAACACAAGCCGTGCAGCTGCGTTTTGGATAATTTGCAGTGGACGAATAGCGTTCAGGGGAAGACCTGCCAGCAGAGAGTTGCAGTAGTTGAGTCTTGAAATGACAAGAGACTGAACAAGCACCTGGGCAGCCTGTGTAGACAGAAATGGTCGAATCCTTCGGATGTTGTAGAGAAGAAATTGACAAGAACGAGCCACATTAGCGGCATGTTGGAAGAAGGACAGTTTATTGTCCATAGTTACCCCAAGGTTACGAGCAGTGCTTAAGGGTTGAGCAGAGAGTCATGAAGTGTTATTTGAAGATCTTGAGATGAAATGAATCACCTGGGATGACCAGCAGTTCTGTTTTGCTGGGGTTGAGTTTTAGTTGGTGAGCACTTATCCATGAAGATATGTCTGTCAAGCATGCAGAGATGTAAGCGGAAGCTGTGGTATCTGATGGAGGGAAAGAAAAGATTAGTTGAGTGTCATCTGCATAGCAGTGATAAGAAAACCCTTGTGAGGAAATGACTTCACCAATGGAGTGATTATAGAGGGAGAAAAGAAGGGGACCAAGTACTGAGCCTTGTGGGACACCAGTGGTGAGTCTGCACAGGGCTGATGTGGATCCCCTCCATGTTACCTGGTATGAGCAACCTTCCAGGTAGGAAGCAAACCATTCCCATGCTGTTCCGCGGATACCGAGGCTCTTGGATCATGGAGTTTGTTCTGACACTTTATGACACTGATAGGCATAATATTGTGTTGGTAATATTGTGTTGGTCCCCTTTTCCTGCCAAAACAGTTCTGACTTATCGAGCATTAACTTCTTCAGCAATTTGAGCTACCGGAGCTCGTTTGTTGGATCAGACCACATATACCAGCCTTCACTCCCTACGTGCATCAATTAGCCTCGGCTGCCCACAACTATGTCGCCGGTTCACCACTATTCCTTTATTGGACCACTATTAATAGATACTGACGACTGCAGACCTGGAACAGCCTTCAAAAAAAATTCTTAGGATGCATATCTTCCTTTCTCATTTAGCATTATTTATTTTCGCTCTTTGTTTTTTCTTTCTCTTGCTCATACATTTTCTTCAATTTGTGCACTTTTTTTCCTATTTATGTCTCACATTATTTCTTTTTTTTTTTAACTTCATTTCTTTTCCTTATTTTTTTTTATTTATTTCTTTATTCCTGTCAGGGATCCACCAGCCTCGCCTCTCCTCAACACCCCGCCCGCACGGAGTGAGTCTCCCTCATACTAAATACTGGCACCTGCCGCTCATCAACCCAGGGCCTACATAAGGCCCCTCTCCCTTCCTTCTGTGTCCATTCTCTCAGATTATACTGGCAGAACTCCCAAGGACTCAGTGCTACCTTCCTACAGGACTTCCTGGTTTCTAGTGACTCTCCAAATTCGGAATCTAACTCCTGCCTTCCCAATCACCATACAGATATTCACCTCTAACTTTACCCTGGTTTGGTTTTGTGTTGTTCTACTTCATTAAACTCTTAAAATAGACTTTGGTTTCCGCCTGTGTTTTTCAGCCTGACAATTCCTTAGTTCATGTAATATTTTTTTCTTTTTTTTAGGAAATGCAAAGCTGCTGCTATAAGTAACTATTGTATTAGATTTTTACTCAAAGTCCACTGAATGGCCTACTCCCTTCTTCTTCCTCAGAACTCAGAACTTACAAACTGGGTGACCTGGCATCCTATTTAGCAGGGATGTAGTAGATGCTCTATTTTCTTTTTAACTTTTTTTTGCATCTCGTGTTTATGTTTGTTGAACTTTACTCACTATATCAGATTTTCAATAAGCTTATGTGCTTTTTTTTCTAATTTTGTTTTGTAATAATTGATGTGTGAACAAAAATTTCTAATGGAATTCATTATATTTTGAATATGTTAAGGTCAGTAAGCAAGTGCATGACTTTTTTAATAAAGGCAGAACTATTAGCATCAATAGCAGCTTCATGTTGAATGTTGGGGACAATATTACTTTTTTATTTAATATATATTTATTTAACCATTATGGCTGATGGCATAAAAATAGATACAATGAGCTAGACATAACAGTTTTGTGTTTTAAAGGAAATGCTAGAATATACTTTCTTACTGTCTTTTGGCTGCTCCCGTTAGGGGTCACCACAGCGGATCAACCATCTCTCTACCTCCTCTGTCCTCTACATCTGCCTTTTTCAAACCAACTACCTGCATGTCTTCCCTCACCACATCCATAAACCTCCTCCTTGGTCTTTCTCTTTTCCTCCAAATGTACTATAAACATACAAATGAAGGAACAAGGCAAATTTAGTGCCAAACATTGTCAGTCCTGTATCTTTAAAAAAAAAAAATAATGTATATCTTTATTAAAAAAAGCCTAAATGTAAACTGCAGTATAAAGTTTACACGAAGTGCACTTTTACAGTTTCTTTTAAATTTGTTATATTATATACTGTGTCCCCTTTGGCTTCCTGAACCTTTCTACACTCTATTCAGGCAGTTAAAAGCAATCTGGGAGTGAACGCAACCTTGACGATGGAGAAAGGTGCTTTTTACACTGCATGTTTTATTTAGGTTGGGAACTTTTAAAAGGGGGGCACTTTGCTAGACTGAGAGAAGTAGGCTGATGGAGCACTTTAGTCAATAAAGCTGAGAAAAAAAAGTTGGTGCCAGACACAAAAAAAATAAATAAATACAATGAGCCAGACATAACCAATTTTGTGTTTTAAAGGAAACACTATTATGTACTATAAACAAATAGTTGAAGGAACAAAGCAAATGTAGTGCCAAACATTGTGTCAGTCATGTTATCTTTTTTTCTTTACACAGGAAATGTGCAACTTTTTAAATGTGCAACTGCTGCCTACAGTGTACTGACCATTACCACCAATGTGATCAGCAGTTTTAACTTCTTAGCAACTTAAAGATCAGAGCATTTTTGTGTGCTGTTCAAACATGCATATAAAACAGATCAAGTGGTGTCTCAGTGAATCCCGCTACATGTGTGGAGTTTTGACATTGGACCTCCTGAAGTGTTTAAAGGCTCTGGCATTTGCTGGATCTGTGATGATCACAAATGTTCAGTAGCTCCTACTTTTATACCAAAGACTGTAGAAAGAACATTACTTATAATCTTATATTCCAGTGCTCATGTTAGTTCTTTCTCTCCAGTGTTCTGTATTGTTGAAAGATTTATAATCAGACTCTTGATGTCACCCAAATGAGGATGGGTTCCACTTTTGAGTCTGGTTCCTCTCAAGGTTTCTTCCTCATAACATCTAAGGGAGTTTTTCCTTACCACAGTCGCCATGGCTGCTCATCAGGGATAAATGCACACCATTCACCTTGACTGTTGATTTCTGTAAAGCTGTTTTGAGACAATGTCTGTTGTGAAAAGCGCTATAGAAATAAACTTGATTTGACTTGACTTGACTTGACTTGGTTAAGACATTGGACTACTGATCATATCCCCTTATATACCCCTGAGCAAGGCCCTTAATTCTCAATTGCTTAGTTGAATAAATAAGATACATAAGTCGCTCTGGATAAGGACATTTACCAATTTCCATAAATGTACATTTAAAATCTGATAAGAAAACAAAAATCAGTTGGGACAGCAGAAAGACACAGAAATGTTTTTGGATATTTATGCATTCTTTATAAGGGATAAATATATTTTTGAGGTTGCTAGTTCCTTGGGCATTGGGGGCCACTGAACCCTGCTCGTAGTGAATAAGGCATTGAGCTTCTGATCGGAGGGTTAGAGTTCTCACTTTCGGGACCTTGAGAATGGCCCTTTACCTTCAACTGCTCAATTGTATAAATGAAATAAATGTAAGTCACCTGTGATATGAGCGTCTGCACAAAGCTAAAAACAATTCACCTAGTTAAAATGATCACATCATATTCGAATCCTTAGTACTCGATAACTCACATTACAAAAACGTATGTATGTAAAATAGAGCTTTCAATCGATTAAAATATGAATCGCATATTTTTTATCTGTTCTTATTTTCCTTCAATTAACACTTTTCACGTTTTTAATATGGATGCTTTATGCAAATGTATGTTTGTTATTAGTGAAACCATACTCAACATAGCGCATTAAGACAAAATATTCTTGTCAAAGTTTTAAAGTAATTATGGTGTTTAAAATTACGTAAATCATCAGGACACCTATCCTCAACCTTAACCTTAACCCTGGAACTTTTGCTATGTTTCCATTAATTGCCAGATTTGTGCATTATTGCAGATTTGGTGCTTGATTTGAGCCTTGGTGTATCAGTAAAATAAATGTTTAGTGAATGAAAAGAAATTTTTGGAGTTTGCTTTATATCTGAGTAAAGAAAGAACGTTCTGAATAAATGTGTGTTGCGTTCAAGCTGTTAGTTTCGCCTCTTTTATATTTATGTAGTTTTTTTTTTTTATACAAATGGTCAACAAAAAGGCTGCAATTGTTTGTTAAAAAAATGAGTGCAGTTAAAATGAATTTGCTTCAACTCGTTATTAAGTTATTAGTTGATTTTCACATCCCTAATGTGAACCCTAATTAGCTTTTAAAATATTTCCTGCAAGTGAGGTCTGGTAAATCAGCATGATGAATGTTAAACACAAAATAGTGTTATTTTCTTAGTTTAGTTGCTCACTAAGCTCAGCCCTCTGATTATTAATAGTTTTTAGCTGCACATCTATACTCACTCAAGAACTGACTGTGAGTGTGGGTGTGAAAACATAAACCACATGGTGCAGAGTGTTTTTGAGTGAAAAATTAGCCTAGACTTTTTTGTTATCTAGATCACTGCTAGGTGTCCTGACAGCATGCCATCAAGCTGAAATGCATCAACAACGTTCAATGTCAAACTTTTGTCCAGAATATGTTGCTGATCAAGTGAACAAGTGCTTCAGTTTGCATTCACATTCGCCACCAGAATGGGAGGAGGGGTATGATCTCAGTGACAATGATTGTAGTCAGTGGTGCTTAATTATTGGTATAGTTATACACATAGTTTCTTCAGTTTTTATAAAAGGTGTAAAAAAGAAAAACAGCCAGTAATGGCCAATTTTGTGGGTGAAATACTTTTTTGTGACCTAAAAAGCATCTCCCATTAATAACATATTAAACTACAGCAGCAGGAGATCATATCAGATTTCACCCCATAACAGGAATTTAGAGCTATGGGCACCCAAACATGTCTGCTGAAGACTGAAAAAAAATTTGCTTAGTCTACTCTGCAATTTCATCACAAATTACAATAAAAATTTCAGGATCAAGGTTTGGTAATTACTATTTTGGTTGATCAGTGCAATGTATATTTCAGCTGTAGCCTAAATAAAGACCCTCACAGGTAGTGTGTGTCATTAAATAAAATGGATGCAACAAAGAGATTGAAGAGAAAGATTATAGAGGTTATGTTAAGTTTAATTGAAAGCTTGTTGATGTGAAGCAGACCAAGTTGGAGATGCTAGTGTTAGATGTTAATGTTGATTTTTCCTAATACGATGGGGAAATGGCTTCAACAAAGGTTGAGTTCTAGCAATTAGCAGCTGTGAAATCGAACAATCTCTGTTGTTCGATTCAAATAAGGTGGTTTGTTAGTGTATTGCTGTTCTTAGGTCTGTTTAGGTACCTGCATTGTACAGTTTTCCTTCACTTAATACATTTGACTTTTATATAATATAATAAATTAATCCAGGGATTACTTTTGGCAGGTACTAACGATGCATTCTGAGAACACCCCACAAGACCTATCATTATGAAGAAGCTCTGTCACAATTTATTCTGCACCCAACACATGAACTTTGAGAGTTGACTGTTCACCGCTGTATATGTAGATGTGTGTACTCGTATGTGTGTGTGGTCACCGAACCACACACACATAAGTAAAGCAGGACTGTAGTTTTAAAGTGCCCCTTTGTCTGTCTGGAGAAGGGCAAAAATGTGAATAAAGCTGCAGCAGAAACTGATACCTTTGTCTTAGTCTTTTAAGAGTTTACACAACCTTCACATTTGCTTTCTAGCTTCACAAATGTGCTAATTGTGGTCAGGGTGGAGAGGTTTTGGTAAACTACAAAAATGTGACCTATTTTGACACCATTGTCTATGATCCCCACAGCAGGTGGCATCTGATCTTCCTTTTCCCCAGCCAACTATACAAGAAGAATAATGTCATTTGCAGGAATATAAACTTCTTCTGTTCACCTGATGTTCTATTTTTTGCAAAGCATAATATTTATCATACAATGATAGTAACCAACATAAATATACACACAGAGATGCATATTTACAAACTTCCCACAGCTGTAGGAGACTAATGGCAGACACCTTGTCTCCTTCCCAACAAGTCACGGCATTCCAGGAACACTTTATCGTGCTCAAGGAAGTGATGGAGAACCTGGTGGAAAGTTTTGAACAAATGACTAATAAGATCACTCTAAAGTGCCAAATAAAACAGTAAAACAGTCTACGCCAGTTCGGTGATTATGGTCGAAACAATAGAACGTGTGTGTGTTCAGATATTAAAGCAGAGGTCAGGGCTGAAGTACAAAGGCGGTGTAGTAAGACACTTTCTCCGTCTTTTATTGTGTACTGTTCCCTGTGGAGTTAAAAAGTGACTGTTGTTCTAATGGACTTCCTGTTTGGACTTTCATTCACCCAGGCCTTGAAACAAAATAAATCCAAACATGTAATCAAATCTTTGTTCTTCTTGATTACTAAGAAATAAAGGACAAAACAAGTTCAGTTAAATGCTGAAAGCTATTCAAATGTTCACCCCTGCCTAAATAAACAACAGCCTGGTTTTTAATTAGCTGCCAGAACACACGCTGAGCTGGTCAGACTGGCAGACCATCATTACCAGCTGGTCATTTATGTCCCAGATGAAATATTGCATGACTAAATTGATTAATAAATTGTATTATTTTCCTAAATGCCTTATTTAAAAAAAAAACACATAAAATGGATACATTTAGTATTTATAATTATATACACAATGTTTTAGCTCTTATTTCAATTGCTCTGTGTACCAGTTAATGCTGTTATTCACTTGGCCAAATGTTCAATTGTTCTTTGTTTTGTTTTTTTGTTCTTATTGATTAATGATTAATTATTGTACCTTCTAACATTGTTGTCACACAATTGTATTTGAGGTCCTGTGTGCAGGTCCTATATTTGTTCATTTTACTATGTTCTGTAAAAACTGTATATGGTCAAAATGACAAGAAAGTCACTTGACCCCTGCCATAACACTGCCTCCATGTTTGAAAGATGATGTGCTATTCTTTTTTTAGACTATTTTATCCTATAATTCAGGTTTAAGTTAATATTGGTTTCACTAGTCCTAAAAAATAATGTTATAAAGTTAAGCTAACTTTTTAGGTGCTATCTCTGAAACCTTCTGTTTTTACATTCATAAAGATGCCACTACAGGCTATAGTTTGACAATGATACTGTATGCCTACCTCATTGATTGTGTTCTTTACTTGTCTAAATGCTGCTTTTCTTCTTTATGTAATAAGTGACATTTTAGCTTCAATCTAAATGTCTAATGTGGTACAGAGAGGTAAAATTACAAAAAGGCATGTCACTGTCTAAATACTAAAGAGCCTGTCTGATATCAGTTAAGTCACATGCTATTGTTTTCTCAAGTGTAACAGCAATCTCGTATTAACTGCATGCTCTTACCTGACATGCCTTAATCAAAAACGCCTCTAAAACCAGCAACCTAACAATAGACTTCCAGCTTTCTTCTAGATTTTTGGCTCCTTTACAAACAAGACAAGATATAATCTGCAGAGTAAATTCCAATGAACAACAATGTCCGCAAACAAATAGTATTTTATGGGACATGACGTGCAATTTCCTATGTGTATGATAAAATTTTTCCTTGTACATTATCTTTTGTTTTTAAGTGTACTGGACTATTATTTCCAAATTAGGGATTAAACATGTCACATTGTTAACTAATCACAACAGCCATTTGGCTTTTTGGTCTTTGTCTGGTATTTAGACTCTTGTATGTGAATGCTTACAGTATAGATCATTTGCCTTTATAGCTGTCCTAGAAATCAACATATCTGAAGCTTTTCTGTGGAACTTTGGGAATCAGCACCATGGACAGGGACTTTGTCCTTGATCTGTGCCATTTTATTTTACCAGGGTGGTACCAACATACATTGTGTAGCGTTATTTAGCCTTAAGAATAAGTAAAAAATAATAATAATAAAGATACAAAAATTATTAATACAAATAAAACATAATAATAATAATAATAATACAAAAATAATTTTACCACACCAGTAATCCAGTAAAAATTATGAATTATTGATTAGTAGTAATTTTTTACCCTCAATTATTTTTACAGGTGATATATACAGTACATAAAGATGACATAATGGTAACAACTGAGAGAGTATATTTTACCATTTCCCAAAAAAAGTTTTCTCATTTTGTGAATCAAGCAGACAAAGTAGTGCAGCTCTATATGGCATTTATTCTATAAACTTACTCCAGGACAGGTTTTATTTGGTTGTAGGGCTGTAAGCTAACAATAACATATAGAGCATCAAATGAGACAGGTTGGAATCCAATTGATCAGATAGTTATACTAATGTTAAACAGTTTGTATTTCACATAACCGTCACATGTACATTGCAGGAAACACCTTGAAGTCTCCATGAAAACATATCCTCATCCTAATACAAAGAGGTCATTGTCTTAGAATATTATCAAGATATAACTCTGTTAACAGGGGCAACAATTTGTGGGCAAAATTTATCTTCAAAATAAGCTAAATAGATAGAAGGTCTAAACTCTTATTTTGGTTATATAACCTTGAATCCAAAAATCTAGCAATGATTTCATCCCAAAGTAATTTTTTTTTTTTTCTCACAAGCAAACTGTTCATAAGTATCAAAGTTAGAAGTTCAACGAGCAGAGGTGGGTTTTTTTGCAGTGTTTATTCCCTTCAGGCATGGTGTGCTTTAACAGCAGGAGTGCCTGCTGCCTCATACTGAACCTGAGCAAGCAAAATCTGTTAGAATGGCAGTTTGATGCAATTATTTAATATGGTGGCTAATTTTAGCAGCAGCAGCAGTACCAGTGAGTTGCAGTGTACAGAGAAAGTATGAGTCAAAAAAGCTATGTATGCACCTGTGTAAATACGCTTAACTTCTTCCGTTTAATATACACGGAACATTCTACTACGTGAGTCTGAGGTTTACTGTCCTATTGTTTAAGAATATGGTCATGTAAACTTTGCTTAGAGAAAACTGGGAACTCTGCATACAATATAAAACAATAAAAATAAATATCTACATAAGAGCTATGCAGCATGTGGATAGATACAGTAGATTTACGTAATATCAGTCCATAATATCATAGTCATGATAATCCATAACTTAATAAACATTAGCCTGGTGTTTTTTGCTTAAGGAAGAAACTGCTCAGCCTTATCTGTAAACAATCTCACACAGTAATTTCCTAATGCCCACTTTACCGCCCACCTCACTCATTTCACATTTCATTACAGCAAGAGGAAGTCATGACCTGACTGTGCTGATAAAGCTCGGGTTATCCAGCGGTAAAGAAAGTGAGGAAACAGATATGTTGTTCAGAGGTCATTAAGTGAAACGTGGCCTTCATTTTTACATGAGAGAAATCTGTTAAGGTGATTGAATTCAAAACTTCAAAGAGGAATCTATCTCTCTATTTCTCTCTAAATATTATATATTTACTATTAAAGTTTTATATACTTGATTTTTGGTCTCCTGAGGTGCAGTCAATGGATAAAAGATTTTTATAAGCTCATATTATGCATTTTGGTTGAGTTCAGAGTACACACCACTAAATTACTAAATGTATTCATTCTTATTATAATCACTTACCCATTTAAAAAAAATGGCTTGTATTAATGACAAGCTTTTAACATTACAAGTTTAAAAACTATTTCCAAATGTAATACAAAGGCTAATGGCCCTACCACTTTATGATATGGTTCTAAAATAGGTGTCCAGGAGATCAGGACATAAAGCCCACAAGAGGTCCACAATATTTAACTTTGTTGCAGTTGTGTAAAAATAACAACCGATCAATATCACAGTTCGATTTACAGTTTGATACAGTTACAGATGCCCTCTGTCTCATTATAGGTGTAGTAAGTCATTTGTTTTTTCACAAAAACAGTGTTGTCTGATGACATCATAATGATTTTATTGAAAGTATTTCTCTCTTTTACTACATTCAATTTGTGGAGACAAGCAAGTTGCTGTTGAAAAATCACAGTTCACTGGGAAAAAAATAATTATTTATTATTCATTATTAGTAGTAGTAGTAGTAGTAGTATTTAAATTATTATCCACTGTGCTTGAATTAACCACGGAACTGAAAACTTTAGAATAAGAATTACAATACTAATTACTAATAAATAGAATTGTAAAATAAACAATAAATCTTCTATTAGCAGGTGCAAAGAATACATAGTTAAATACAGAGTGAATAGTTTATCAAGAGGATTTAAATAAGTCATTCTGAGGCTTGAAACTAATTTAGTCAATCGCATGACTAAGTGCAAAATAATAAAGAGGAAGGAAGAAAGGAGAAATGCAGAGATACAAGAAGAATGGATAGACAAAGAAGGTCAAAAGTGTTAAGTGTTTTCTCGTAAATTAGGCAGACAGATAATCAAGAGTGACTTCACCTTAATATTAAATTAGATTATAGATTATTAGCAAGTGGTGCAACAAAAAAAAGGAAGCGCAGCAGCTACCATTCTGGAAGGAGAATGCTATTATGCTGCACAGCAGGAATCTAAAGGTCCTGGAAATGGAAGTGTGGGGTGTTTGTGCAGCTGATCAGGCCTGTGGAGTTTAGATCAAAAGAGCAGAACTCATGTCTGTGCAACATGAAAGCAAACACTCAGATAAAGTGGCCTTTGAATGTACCATCTCATCTAGTTAGAGAAAACCACTTTAGATTCCCCAACAGACAAAAAAAGGAAAAGAAAGATTTCTCTTAAATTAAGACTAATGAAGCAAATAATTTAGAACACAGAAAGTCCCTGATCGTGTAAACCAAATCTATATTCATATTTTATAAGAATTTAAACATTAATATATCAATTTTGCATGTTTTTCATCTCCATCTTTTAATAACTTGTATACATTTATTGAAAAAGGAGCTTCCAGTTTGCTCCCTACAGGCTTATTTTTGTCCTACCAGAGGGTTTCTTTCCTAAAGGTGTTTCCAATGAGAGCTATAAACTATCCACAGATGCCTTCAGGAGCCCATTTTTTAAGAGGGAATTCAATTAAAAGATCTGTTTGAGCAGATGGTGGTAAGAGTTTAGATATAAAGGCAAGTAGTGACCTTATGTTGGTCCTTATGTTGTTGACTCACAACCTTCTAGTTCAGAAGAATATTTGAACTCGATTTGGATTTTAAACATTTTTATACATATATTAAGTGCAAACATGCTTCATATACTTTGTATCTATTCTCATGGTTGCTTGTAGCCAATATTCAAAGCAATTGTTTTTATTCTATGGAAGATAGTTTGAAAGTCAGTATGTTAAGAGGGAATATAAGAAGCTCCTACATGAGTGCAAAAGGGCAAATGCTAATACACTCAGATGCCCATTCTGGCCTTCTATTTTCTGCATACACTTTTTTGAAAGTAACATCAGCAACCCCACACATTCAAATCACACAAATACAGTAAACATACTCTTATAGAAGAAATAAAAAAGATTTAAGAGATAAATGTCTGCATTTTCATTAATGTTAACCAATCTTATAAAAACTTGTTGTCCTCCTTTTTTATCTTGCTTTGCCTATTTAGTTGTTTAGCACCTGACCTGTGGGCTTTTTAAACATGTTTTCTGATTTGTATTTATTTGTAAGTATTCAATAAGATGCACGTTTCTATAACTGCATTTGTCTGAGAATGATTATTTGACACAGGGTTCTATGTGGAACCATTTCTGAAGAGCAAACCACCTGTATGGTTCTCTTTAAAAATCTAGTTCAGATCTTTAGTGTATGACTCCATTAGACTTTCCATTAAAATTCTATATATAACCCCACAGCAGAGTGAGCCCCACTCAGCAAAGGTTCAGTCAAGGTATTTTATGGGTTTTATGGGAATCCTCCAGTGACTCCAGTGAAAATAGAGAGGAACAGATAAGATACATTTACAATGCCTACACTCTCTTTCTCTCTCTCTCTCTCTCTCTCTCTCTCTCTCTCTCTGTCTCTCTCTCTCTCTCTCTCTCTCTCTCTCTCTCTGTCTCTCTCTTTCTCACTGTCTCTCTCTTTCTCTTCTACAAGTGTTGTATTTTTTTTTTTTTCGATTTATTATGCTGCGGTTTGTGTGTGTTCCAACTGCTCATTAGCATTATTTCACTTCTACCACATTCCCCAGTTTTGATGAAGGGTTTTTTAATTGCAGCATGTGGAGGCAGTATATCTTCATGCACATTCTTATCAGCAGTCATACACAATCATCATGTCAATACAAAAACTCACTGCACAATTCATTATATCCTGCACACTGTAGTGTACAGAATTTCCACTTGATCACAAACACTGCAAACCAAAAATGGAGTAAATGGTTTTAGGCATGTACACACCCCAGTGCAAAGCAGAGCTTCTTCTTCCATGTCAAAGTTGTTAATTGTTACAGCACAGCAATTCATTTAATTTATTTATAAAAGGTTGAAGCATTTATAATTATATGTAACATTGTGGAATATCAGCCAGGACTATGCCTCACCAGCATATGTTTGTCCTCTCTCTAGAAATTAATTAAAAAAAAAAAAGAAAGCTTGTTATAATACTGAGAAACCTGTAAAGCATAGACACCTCTGTCCTAAAGATTAACCCGAAGTATAAATGTATTATCACTACGTCTACAATAAATATACTTCCATAAAGGTCCCCATTTACACAAAACTTTCCCATATCAACTGTTATATGTTTTCCCTTTTTAAATAAAAGCATTGTTGAAAAATTTGTTATGATTATCCATAGTTTATTTATATGAATAGAAATTTAAGCCTGCAGAACTGTCAGAGATGCTGTGATAAAAAATACATCAGCCAATCGGATTCAAGAATTCAAAAATACATTATCATATGCAGTATTATAAGTGACTTTAGCTTAACATTAAGAAAATGAAAATGCAGGTTTTAGCACGTTAACTCGGTTCTTTCAATAAATAAAGAAATTTCAATGAAATCTGCCAGTAATATTTAGATCGTTAGACACCCTCAAAAAACAAAAGAATTCATATAGATGTCTGGAACAGATTTATAGTAAAACTATAAGCATAGAATTGAACTGACATGTTGACCCATATTGATTTTTTATAATTTCATACATCTCTGATACATACACTAAATCCTGACCACTATATACACTTTACACACACTACACCCCCCAACACACACACACACACACACACACACACCCTCGCTGCTGCAGCTTTTTACATAACATATCCCGTATGAGCACTAAGCAGGAAGGGGATATGGCATCTCAGGAAAACAATATCCCAATTTTTCTGCATCAGCTTCCAAAGTGAAACTCAGCAGAACATTTAAGCTCAGGGTTTCACTCAGGCCTCACACAGATGACCTTTTAATCAAGAGAAAGTATCGAATTATGATGACATTTGAGTTGCAATCAAGTGTAATATATATTTTCACTATCTGTGCACTGTTTATCATAAGGACAGAGAAGTGTGTCTTCTATCTCTTTTTTGCATGGTTTTTTTTCCCCAATACTTGCAGATGAAGGCTCCCTGAGATGCCTTCGGTGGCAATTCCATACACTAATCAGCAACACTCCTTATCACACTCAATTCATTATTCATCGCCAAGACACCGTGAATTATTCATCATCTGCCATTCCATATGGGAAGAGAGAAAGAGTGCGAAGAGAGAGGTTTGTTTCCCTCCTACTACATTTCACAGAATCTCTCTCTCTCTCTCTCTCTCTCTCTCTCTCTCTCTCTCTCTCTCTTAGTTCTCTTCTGATTACTGTATATATTTTTTGTTAGAGTACTTTATCAATCCAAAAGGGAAATTGAAATCTTTTTATATCCCAGTTTGGCAGAAAACTATGAGTCAGCCATGGTACAGCACCCATGGAGCAGATAGGGTTAAGTGCCATGCTTAAGAACCTAACAGTGGCAGCTTGACACTGTAAAATGAAAAAATGTTCCTCCAGGACCAAGGTGCTACATAAAACGACACACATTAACACAAGATAAAAAAAAATGTGTGATGAGTCGTAGGTAATATTATGAATTGTCTCAGGTATGCTACACAAACTTAAACCTCAACAAAATACTTAAAATTTTAAACCATGTAAATCGTGAGGTAAAAAAACATTTTTCAGCAGGTTTATTTGCTGCTACCTGTATCTTTTTACATTTGCTTTTATTGAAGCAGTTTTAATTATTAATTTTTCCTCACGGCACAGTTTACAGTTTAGTGTGTAGCGCAGTAACTAATAAGTACTTAATAATTTAAATGCATAAATCATTCAAGTAGCTAAATTTAGGCCTTTACTTTGACATCATAAAAATTGCTGAGAGGAACAGTTTTCCGGTGATACTCCTCCTGCGGGGTTGAGAATAATAATAAAGTCTGACTAATGAAGGGAGAAATTAATAGTAATGGTGCTTGGGGTAATGGAAATCGTTATGCACATTGCTCTGTAACGCAGTTGACCTTTTTGCATCTTTTCTTACACCAGCTGCATCTGATTTTATTTTATATAACTCTAAATTATGCTTTAATTAGCTCCTGAAGTCTCAAAAGAAATCATAGACCGCTCAGGTAATAATGTGATTGAGTGCGCTTCATCTTCCTCCTACACTTTCACTGTTCCTCTGCGTTTTTTAGGAGCAGAGGGAAGGCTGCACATCTCTTACTCGAACAAACATGGTGCAAAGCTCACGAGTGAAAATCAGGATTGAGATCACGACTTTGACTGGGTCACTGTAGGACATCTAACATTTTAATGCTGGACCAGTCAAATATTGCTTTGATGTGGGAGCTAAGGGTTAATGTGTTAAGTTGCTGATCAGAAGGTCGGTGTTGCACCGGTATTGCCAATCTGCAGTACCACTCTTGGACCCTTGAGCAAGGCCCTTAACACTTTATAACATTGCTGACCCAAGCTTCCCATTGCTGGGAAATACAAGGAAAGAAATTCACTGTCTTTTAAAGTACACGTGACAAGTATAAGGCCTTTCTTTATTTTTACATTTATTGTTTTGATTGATCATTGTCTTGCTTAAAGGTGAATATTTTCTTAAGCTTGAGTTTTTTTGACAGATTGAAGTAGGTTATACGGTGGTGTTTCCATGTATTATTCATTCATCTTTAATTTCTAACAAGATGCCTGGTCCCTGCTGATGAAAAGCATTCCACAATATGATGCTGCAAACCGTAGGGATCAAGTGTTAAGTTGATGCATGGGAAGATTCATGTTTGCTTCACACATGATTCTTAAGTTGTGGCCCAATAGTTCTATCTTTGTCTTCTCTGACCACAAAACTTCTTCCCACATTGCAGCTGGGTCACTCTCATGCTTTCAAATGGCACGCTTTAAATAACGGTTTATTTTTTGCATCTCTTCTATACAAGACAGTGTTATGCAGTGATCTCCATATAGTTGACTGGTACACCATTGCTTACTGAACTCTCTAGTTCCTTCAAAATGATTGTCACACTTGCTGTGGCTTCTTTCAAAAGTCTACTTCTTGTTTGAGTATTAAGGGGTGGTCTTTTCTTGGCAGTGTCTGTGTAGTGTGATACAGCTTACACTACCTGTTTATTGATCGAACTGTGCTCACTGGAATATCCAAACACTTTGGTACTTTGTTATAACTTTTCCTGATTGATACATTTGTATAAATCTTTCTTTAACGTCTTTACTTCAGCCTTTATTTTACTTCATTAACACAGCCTGACCAATGAGCAACAATTCCAAATAATATTTGGATGCTTGTGGTAAGGCAATTGTGTCCTCATTAGAGCAAGTTATTTTACATGTGTAAAATGGGTACTGGGTAAGGCCACCTTACAATAGCTGGTTTTGGATTTCATTGTTTGGGTTAGGGTTAGGGTTAGGTCTACGGTACAATTTAAATGTACTATATGTAATTGAAAAATATTAGAGAATTGGTAAGACGTTGAAAAGCTTTGCAAGGCGCTGTTTGTAGCATATGTATGAATTAACATGTGCTAGCTAGCTAACCGCTACTGAAACCACAAGTGCTAGCTAGCTATCAGTAGATTTCTTTATATATTGTTAATATCTAATTGTGTAACGACAACTAATTTTTTCTCACTTGACTCATTTACTTCATCACTTTTACTCAAGTTAATGATTATTACACAAATTTTATTATAACCTTATTTTTATTGGTGTGTGTGTGTGTGTGTGTGTGTGTGTGTGTGTGTGTGTGTGTGTGTGTGTGTGTGTGTGCGTGTGTGTTTGTACACTTTCCACCATTGATATTTCAAATGTCAAATCATTGTGCATTTGAACTTTCCTTGTTTTCAGTCTACTTCTATGAAAAGTCTCTTAAAACTACCGAACTCCATGAATGGAGTACTTTCCTTGTTTGTACTGCACTGTTAAAGCTGAACAACTCAGTGACTGATTGTGTTTGCATGGAAATGCCAAAACTTACATGACTGACACACAGGAAGAAGTTTTAACGTTATCGCTGTAAGATGTTTCTCTAAAGTGCTGTGTTTGTGTTTGCAGGTGAGCATTGTCTATAAGAGAGGTTATAAAAATTGACTGTAGAAAACATGAATGGGGAAAACATCCAGAGGAAGTACTAACTCAGTGGATAAACTGTTGGAATTCTGATTGAAAGATCATGAATTCAAAGCTCCACAGCATTAAGCTGCAGCTCCATGACCCTTAAGCTTAACTTTCAGCCGTATATAGTTGCAATCATTATAGGTCACTCTGTGTAAGTGCATCTGCCAAATGGTATGATTTATAGTGTCTTCCATTACAATTGGCTAATTTCAGGTAACAGCTATACTGAACTGTATTCTGGAAAGTCTTATGGAAGAATAGAGTGTAAGAATCCAAGATGAATCCTAACCTAAAGTATATATCAGTTCAGAAAAATTGTAAAATCTTAACAAAACCATGCATTAATGAATGTGTGAATCTGTTTGTATGTTACAGTGTTTAATATACAGTACTTCCGATGCATATGTCTTTTTATTCTGCTATAGAAAAAGTATTCAAATACAACAAATGACCAATGTTAGTATTTTGTCACAAAGCTCCAAAATCATTACAATGGAATTTTTATAGTTTGATGAATTCAGATTCTTGCATATCAATGAGTACTGTAGTTCCCAGAATCCACTGCAGCCTACAATTAAGACTGACACAAACTCCAAATCCCAGAGTACACATACGTTCCCATTATGACTCCTCTGTTACTGATTTAGCACAGGTGTACACACACAAACACACACACACACTTTTTTTTACTAGAGTATTTAAAGGACTCTCATTCATTTAAACAATGCTCAACTGACTGTGACACTGTTCTCTGACTATTTTAAGCTTTCTATGAAAGATGCTCTATTTTCAACCTATTTTGCTTTTGATTTTTCATCAATATTCCCTACTATATATTCAGTTTATACATACCATGTACATTTTTCAGTTTTTTTAAAGATTCTCTTGTCTCTCGTTATGGCTTTGTTTGCTTTAGATATTTTATTAAAACTACTGAACTGCACTTGCAGTTGTTCCTCCTCATATTACATGACATAAAAATCAGGAAGCAAGCATCTTCACCTTCTTTATTAAAAACCAGTATTGATGTATTTTTTGCTGTAAATGTGTACATCTTCACATTTTTATCCTTCTAGAAAGTCCTAGTACATCACTCTATTCATATTTACTTCGATACCACAGTACTGTTTTCTGCTAATTAACCCCCTTGTCAATACACTATATGTACAGATGTATTAGGACACCTGACTTTTCCAGCAATACGTGGTTCTTGCCCAGACTGTTACCCTAAAGTTTGTGGCACACAATTGTTTAGAATGTCTCTGGATATCATAGCATTAATTTTTCCCTTCACACGAACAAGGAGACCCAAACCTGTTCCAGCATGACAATGCCCCTGTGCACAAAGCCAGCTCCATGACTATAGGGCTCTGACCTCACCCTCTCTGAACACCTCTGGAATGAATTGGAAAGCTGACTACACCCCAGGTCTAATCGCCCCGAATTAATGCTTGACTTTACTGATGTTCTTTTTGCTGAATGACCACAAGTCTCCAAAAACACAGTCTAAAAATTTAGTGAAACATCTTCCCAGAAGATTGGAGGTTATTATAACAGCAAATGGAGACACGATGTAGAATTGGATGCAAAATTGTATGGTCAAACGTCTACAAACCTTTGTCCATATAGTGTAGTAAACTAGAGATTCTGCTTGAATATTGATTAGTCACTTTTTTCTATCAATTTTTTTATATTTTTTTATATCCGGGTATAAATCTAAAAGAAAACTGCACTCTTAATCATAGAACTGGCAGAAATATTATTTTATTGAGATAAAAAGTTATATAGTAATATTGCAGAAATAAAGCATAAGTGTAATACAAACCCTAGATTTCTATAAGATATGTATCATTTTGTATTTTGATTCACTCAAAAAGGTATGAATGGTGGTTCTGCCTATCCACATAGTGTCCAGCCAGGTGCTCACAATTTTGCAATACAATACAGTAAGGAAATCCAACCCACTCACTAATTACATGCCAGCATAGGTGATGCTGTCATGGTGGAAAAGCCAGTGTTCTCTGGCATGGTCATGTCTACACCCACACAAACAATCTGGCACCAGCTGGAATCCTGGAGCCCTGCTTGGCAGCCTGGCGAGATGAGCATTCTCATATGCTTGAATAATTTGGGCCTTGGTTGCAGCTACTCTGCTGGAGGTTACCCTTTGACCCTTTGGCTAGAGGGAAAGTTTGCCATCCTTACTCAAAGAGCGTGTGTTATTTTCATAGCACAATATTATCCAAATAAAAAAAGATTGAGTGATTGAGGTTGTACTAATGAGTGAGGATGGGCAATTAATTAAACACTCACTATGCAACCAAAAGTCTGCTTGAAATTAAAGAATGAATTTCCTTTGACACAAAATACAAATCTTTATATTAAAAGAGGCGTTGTGCTGTGACTTGTCTCCTTCAGAATGATCTAAATGAATGCACACTTACTGGCCCTGAGGACTCCTGATGAAGCCATGGAGTGGCATTATTTTAAGCTTATATTCAGAGCCATTTCATTGTTAAAATGAAAACTATGGAAGACCAAACTGCCAATAACAAAAATATGCCTCAACCAGTGCGCAAGGCACATTGCAATATAATAATGACCAGTCTCACACACAAAAAGTGGAACCTGACCTCTGTTTGTTTAAACATGCAAGTTTTTATTTTTTCAATGCAGTTTTTTTTTTTTTTTTTTTACATTGCACTTGTGATAAAAAGTTTCCAACTATGAAAAGAAACAGGATGCTTTCAGGAAGCTGTGTTACACTGTAACAATAATTAAAGAGCACTTTTTCCTCTTGCCAGGCATTATCAATCATCTAACTTCTCCTACTGATCCAAGGTCCTTTCCTAGTACATTTCTGACTATGATAACTCAGATGCCTGAGGGTTCAAGGATGGTAATAAAACCTAAATAGCTGTTAGTAGGTTGTGTACATGTCAATCTATTTTAAAGCTGGTCATCTCCTAACCCATAAATCCAAGATGGTAAAGAATTCAGCTTTGCTTTTTAAGGAATGATTAATGTTGGTATCTCTATCCGATCTATTATTTCAGTAATGCATGAATAGATTGAATGAATGAAGCAGTGGTCTGTGGGTTTGTTAGAACAGAGCAGTGAATTCAAAAACACAAAAAAACCTTAGTTTGTTTAAAGAGGTGAGTAAGAATAAGGGTTAGGAGTAAAGTAAGGAAAGAAAGGAGTAAAGCAAGAGGAGATATGCTGAGAAATCTACTGACTGTTATAATGCACTGATACTGGAGACTCCTTCCTTTAATGTTAAATAAATGTCTCCTTACAGAACATCTTTATTGTTTTTTAAATACACATTTTTACAGCCTGTAGTATTGCCATGGCTGCTAGAAAATTAATCAACATTGAGATTTGTCTCACTTGATCGTCTCAATTATTTATGCAAACCTGACTCACAAGAAGCACTTTCTGAGAAACAGAATGCATGTGGTTTAAATAATACTCATTACGCTGAGGCTGGATGCACAATATCTACATACCATCCTGCACTACACATATATTACTTTTTGGTCAATGGACAAAAGGTCGCCTTTTCTCTCTGCCTGCTTTTTGGGGTTTCAATTAGTTTTGCTTTGTGTCAGATATCCTTTTAATTGGCACTTATTAAATATTTAGAGCTGCCGGTGACCTTGAATGACCTCAAGGGAGCATGATGCGGTTGAATGGTTAACATTAGAGAAAGGGGAAAGCAAAGGTTTTTTCAACCTTAAAATACAAAGAACACACATTCACTGGTGAAATCACAAGCCGTTTCCATTCATTCACACAAAAAGTGGCTGTCCTTGTTGTTCCTGCTTTTTATTTTTTATAACATACGCATGGGTGTGTACTTCAATGAAGTCATTCTTACCATCAGGCTTAATATGGAATTCTAATGAAAGTTTCCTTCAACATGATACGATAACATGCCCCTGTCCATACAGCAAGCTTCAGATACTGTATGAGAAGATCAATGCATTTTGCATCAGGCTGCATAATAAAAATGAAACATCATACGAAATCTCAGTGTAATTTAAGCAAGCTGAACCCTTGTGTACAAGCAAGCTGAACCATGAGTACACTACAGACTTGATCGTTTCATAATTCATGTGTTGCAATAATGTACCCTAACCAAATAGATTTGAGAACTTAGCATTGCTGTGATATAATTCTGTGTCATAACCTACGTTTCCTTAGTTGTCTAGCCTAAAGTGTTTTATTCAAAGTGCATGATTTGACATCTAAAATACATTTTTGTACAGGCAAAAAAACAATTGTCTTATACAGCATAAACAGGTGACATGCCAAACATGGCATCATTTGTATCATGAATCCAGAAATAAAAGACTTAATTTTTAATGCATTCAGACTAATAAATAATTAACTTGCTGAATAAATAAAGTGTAAATCAATGAGCATTAACCTGTATGATCTCGCATCACATAATGTCAGGGACCGGACCTGTAGCAGACACCAGATCATCCAAATGAGTCCTGCACATTTTGGTTTAATAAACACAGGGTGTTTAATAAGAATTTGTTAACTAGCTGATCAGTTGGATAATAGCAGGAACAACATCAAGATCTCTCTCTCTCTCTCTCTCCATATATATATATATATATATATTCATTCATTTTCTCCCGCTTATCCGTAATTCGGGTCGCGGGGGCAGCAGTCTAAGCAGGCCCCCGCCTTCGACTGCTGCCCAATCCCCACAGCACCGTCCCTTACGGTCCGTCCTGCAGGTGGTGAGCCCACGGGAAGGCGGCCCCACGTCACTGACCTTGATATTTCCCCCGGAGCATAGAGGGTTAAGGGCCTTGCTCAAGGGCCCAAGAGTGGCAGCTTGGCGATACCGGGGCTTGAACCCCAGACCTTCCGAACGGCAACCCGGCGCCTTAACCGCTGGAGCCACCACTCCCCCTTATATATATATATATATATATATATATATATATATATATATATATATATATATATATATATATATATATATATATACTACAGAATATATATATATATATATATATATATATATATATATATATATATATATATATATATATACATACATACACTACAGAATTTTAAATAGTGGCTTGTAATAATTGACTCTCACTTTAATACATGGTTCTGGCCTTGGGGTTTCCTCATTACAGTACAGAAGGTTGCAGAGGTGGAGAAGAGAGAAAAAAATATACTTTCTTCCCGCTTTTATTAAATTATAATTTTTTTACTTTTATTAAAACTTTTCAAAACTTTACAGAGCGCCCGTTTTAAATGTCAAATGTATCATCTTTACTTATTAAGCTAATATCTGTATGCTACCCATCAATTAATTAGACTATTTTAAATTGTAGAAAACGCTAATAAACTTTTTATTCTACCCAATGTTGTAAATCATATTGCTATTTCGGTGTATTTAAATATAAATAATTTGAGAACCCCTGGCACCACATCAGTAATATTTTTCAATAAGGTGTCTGCTTTGCCTCCCTAAAAGGCATGAACTGCATCTAATTTGGATCTCGATTTGGATTTAGCTGGTTTAAAATATGAACCATATATATATAAGTCAGCAGGTTTTCTTTTCTACGGTCATTATTAATGTAATGTAATTGTCTAGGCAGCAAGTCAGATTGTAGCTAATGGTAAAAATTGGGGTTACATGATGTTTTACTCCTGATAAATAAATGTATTATGTATATGTATGTATGTATTTCAGACAATTATGTAATTAAGTAGCATTAACCATGTTATGTATATGCCCTTACAGAGATGAATTATGTTTTCAGGCAAACTGCACAATTCCTTATAAAAGATTTAGATAAACAATAATAGTTTTCACAAGCGTGAAAATAAGTAAAAAACATATATATATTTTATTTCAAATAAATAAGTACATCTAAACTAAGCTACCTTTTTTCCAATTTGTTTAACACATACAGTCACTTATGTAGAATTTCTTCACAGGAGTATTCACACTCCTACCACCCCTGATAGTTTGAGTAATATTTCCTGTGTAGAGTTTGGCACCAAACACATTGTGAATTTTTTCCACCAGAGTTTATTTATTTATTTGTAGTTGGTTTTTAGCTTATCTTTGCACATACCAGATTTGCCACACAGCATCCTACAGAGGTTTTGAGTTGCATTCAAAATATGCATATAAGATCTGTCAAGATGTAAAAACATACAAAATCAAATTATAATTTTTTTAAATACATAATCATACACAGTAGAAAATGCACAATTATTGCATAGCACATTATTATAGTATTACACAGCAGTAAAATACTTATTAAGACTGTTCTATAAGATGAAAAGTATAAAGTAATAAAGAATAAAAATAGAATTAGGGAATATAATAGAACTTACTATATATTAAAATAGAATATAGTTGCAGTTAAATAATAATAAAAAAAAAATCGAATTTACAATGACATTAGAAATTGGATTATAAAGAAGATAAAAAACCCCATATGGAGTAAACCTGTGTGGCAGCATTCACATTTTGGGGAGGCAGTAACCATGTAACATCTTTCTGATTATTACTAAATACTAAAATGTGTAACTGTGCTTTTTAGCAAATACCTGCTATTGTGCAAAAATGTTAGGTCGTATGTGAGTCTACGTGAGTGCATAAAAGTCTAGTCCTTGGTGATACAGACGAAAATACAGTGTTTGTCGGCACCTTGTGGCCATCTTTCGTTCTTCACTCACCTA
This sequence comes from Silurus aristotelis, assembly GCF_946808225.1. Classification (NCBI taxonomy): domain Eukaryota; kingdom Metazoa; phylum Chordata; class Actinopteri; order Siluriformes; family Siluridae; genus Silurus; species Silurus aristotelis. Next base: position 6,752,769 of record NC_139599.1, read on the forward strand.
AACATTCATTCATCCATGCATTCATTTCAGCACGTTAAAATATGAACAGATTTTTAGAAATGTATTTTTTTATTTTGTTTATTTCTTTACATTTTGTTCACACTGAATATGTAACTTTTTTACCCACTCCCATATAACTCTGTGCCAATCAGCTTCTAAGTGTGAGAATTGTCCTGTACTCCTGTAATACAATTGAACACATTTCCAAAAGAAAACTTGACTAATTTCACACATTCACACAAAAAAAGACTACTTTTACCCACTCCCACAAAAAACTGGACTCGTCCCAACTGTTTTTACAGATTAACTCCCTGTACTCCCTCACAAAATGCGACCAATTTCACATATTCCCAAAGAAATTAAACAAATTTGATACACTTGCACAGAAAACTGGACGTATCCCAGACATATGAACAATTTCACACACGTTCACATAAAACTGGACTAATTTCTGACAGAAAGTTCAACTAACTTCATCTGTTCTCACAGAAAATTGCACTAATCCCAAAAATATTTGACTGATCCCTCAAAAATACTTGTCTGTACTTCGTGCAATATTTTCTAACCAACTTTTTTAGTAAACGAATGACTTAAATCACAGCTCCTGCGATAAATCGGTTACTGAATAACCATAAATTATGAATCCATAAAACCTTTGAACAAAATTGCAAACTAATGTACACTTCATACCCTAATTTTTTATTTGGATTTGTTCTTCTTGTGTGTTGTGTACATGTTTTAAGAAGTGTGCAAGCAATTATAAGTCTTGTTATAAGCATTTCATTGTATACTTGTTTTTAATTAGTGTAAGTGTTACAGTAAATACTAAGTAATGTGATGCAGAGGTGGGAAGCAATGAAGTACAAATACTTTGTACCTAAGTAGATTTTTCTGGTATCAGTACTTTACTTCACTATTTTTTTTCAATCATTTAATTTTACTTTGGTTTTAATCTATTCTGTGATATAATCAATATTTGTTCTTCTCAATGTGCAGCACAAAAATAAATCCGTGCAATGACAAGAAATAGGTAAAAGTGTTGTAGAAGTGCAGATACTTGTGTTTTTATAGACTCTGGTAAAAGTTGAAGTACTGACTACACTTTTTAACTCAAGTGAAAGTAAAGAAGTTTGGGCACTTACATGTAGCTAAGAAAAAAGTAGCAATTACAACCACGTGTTTTGGTGTCACGCTGGTAACTGAACACATCATATTAATATATTAATACAAACGAATTCCATATTTCGCTATCTAATGAATGTATCGAGGCTGAACATCCACCATCTAGAACACAAGCAGAGAAAAGATGATGATGATGAGGAGGATGAGGAGGATGATCAGGTGATCAGGAATGTCTCTGGTCTCAGTCATGTTTACATCACTGACTCCCTCTGTCTCATCCATGTTAACCCCAATGAAACTAATGAAGTACAAATACTTTGCTACTGTATTTAAGTAGATTTTTCTTGTATCAGTTCACCGCCTACTTTTGTCATCTTTGATGCGATGATAAACATTACACGATCCATTCCAAATAAAGGGAAAGGCTCAAATAGGAACTGACGCCCTTTTCAAGATGGCGGAGCGCTCGCCGTTAGCCTTACTAGCGCACGCGGGTGGTAACCACGTGACCACGTGACACGTGAAAGATAGCGGAAGTGAGGGAGAAACGCACAGTTCAGCAGGAGAGGCGCTTCTGCTCACTGCAAACACAAAGTGGTAACAATGTGGCTGTTAAATGTTGTATGTCTTGCTGCTGTGTGGAAATTGGGCGAGTCGGTGGATGGCGGGATGCTTTTCCCTCAGGAGTCTCTTTCGCGGGAGGTGAAGGAGATCAACGGACTGTGGAGCTTCAGAGCTGATTTCTCTCCAAACAGGAACCAGGGCTTCGACCAGTTCTGGTTTAAACGCCCGCTAGCTGAGGTACATAAATTACTGACACACAACCATTACACAACTGTCACACAACACCCGCTCTGTCACAGACCTGACGCACAACACTGACACAACCCTAATGTACATCTGACACACGACCCTGTTACAAGACACTAATTCACAACCATCACACAACACCCGCTCTGTCACAGACCTGACGCACAACCATCACACAACCTTGTCACACAACACGAATGTACAACTGACACACGACCCTGTTACATGACACTAATTCACAACCATTACACAATCCTGTCATACAACACTAATGCACAACCATCACACAACACCCACTCTCGCACAGAACTGACGCACAACACTGACACAACACTAATGCACAACCAGTACACAAACCTGACACACAACTCTGACGCACAACCCTGTCACACACTGTTGTTTACTCATATAAAGGAGGCAGTGCAAATTAATGGAGTAAATTATGTGACTAAATATTATATCATAATACTTTAAGTTATCAGGATCTACAGTATCATGATATAATATTTAGTCACATCAGACAGTCTCCAGCCCTGTTATGTATTAATCAGAAAGATTGAGGATTTTTGGAAATCAAACATTTTTCACATCATTTTTTTAGAACCTGAGTGCTTTTGACCTGAAAATGTGCCATGTGGAACAAAGTGGTACAATTTTAACAGCTAACTGTGCACCAGGGTTCTGCCACCACACACCATTTTTATTTAAAACATTGTGGAATCTCAATCAGACAAGTTGGTTCCTGTTATCCTTTGTGTTGTAGCTCACACTTCCTTCCTTCCTTCCTTCCTCTCACACACTTTGTATGCAAAAGAATGAAAAAAGCAGAAGAATTCTCTGAAGACCATCCTGTGGAGGAAAACTCGCTGAGTGTTACAAAGTAACACAGACACTAGCGACACCTTCAAAAATGTTAAATACACTATATGGACAAAGGTTTGTGGACACCTGCCCAAAAGACTCATATCTTATTTTTTATATATCCAATTCCACATTTAGTCCCCATTTGGTGTTATAATAACTCCACTCTTCTGGGAAGATGTTCCACTAGATTTTGGAGTGTGCTTGTGGAGATTTATGCTCATTCACCCGCAAGGGTGTTAATAAAGTCAGGCCTTGATGTAGGGTGAGGAGACCTGGGGTGCAGCCAGTGTTCCAATTGATCCCAAAGGGTGTTCAGTAGGCTTGAGGTCATAGCCGATCACCTCGCGGCATCCTGAGGTTGCGCCAACTCCAGTCGTATCCCACCTCATGAAGATTATGGACCTTCAAAGAGTAGACGCCGACACCGCAAACATCCAGGACCATCTAGAGACGTACTGGTGCCATTTGGATACCACTTCATGTAGAGTCTTGACATTGGATTCTTTGAACTTTTGAAGGCATGGAGAAGCTGGTGTTGGCTCTATGATGATCTCGAATGTTGAGCTATTTTATGAGTTGCTCAGTAGCTCCTCTTTTTATTTATTTTTTTCTTTAGTGTGTTTAAATGCAAGCAAATTTGTGATATTGGTGTGAAACCTTAAATTAAGTGGACATGTGAAATACTGAAATTTGTTTAAATGTTTCTAAAAAAAGAATTGTAACAAGTTGTAAAAAATGTTTTAATGAAAAATGATAAGGAAGTATTGTATTAGCGATTTTATACATTTCTCTTTGTCAAACAATAAAAAATATTGTTGAATCTATCAAGTCCCTGTGAGTTTCTGTAGAAATTATTTGAACCACTTGTATGAAACCAATGCATGTATATTAAATTGTATAAATCTGACCATGCCATTCCAGCCTTCATTGTAAAATTGGTTAAAGTAATCCACTGAAAATGTTTAACCTGAGCATAGACTTTAACAAACCTGTCCCGATCATCATCTCTGTGTCTGTGCATGTGTCCAACTCCAGTCCGGTCCGGTCATCGACATGCCAGTACCCTCCAGCTTCAACGACATAACACAGAACCCTAACCTGAGAGATTTCATCGGCTGGGTGTGGTACGAGAAGGAGGCATGGATCCCTCAGCACTGGCTTCAGAACAAGGACACAAGGATTATGCTGAGAGTGGGAAGCGCTCACTACTATGCAGTGGTTGTAAGTTTATAAAGTATTGATACAGTTTTTAAATCAGTGTCTAACATAAATGATGAAGTCTCTGTAAGATGCTTGTTGTTACACTTCATTTATTCGCCCTTTTTATATGCGGAACAACAAACACGAGGATGCAGATGTGAGTGCCGCCAGAGGGCAGCAAAGCTCATGAAATGTGTTTTAATAATTTTCTTCTTTAAATTGGGATCTAAAAAAAAAGGGTATTTTACTTATGTTCATTGATTCTAATTTTCCCGTGGAACAAGAGATGGTCAGATGAGTTTCTGAAGTCTGGTTAGAAGAAATAGCTTGCTTTTTTTTTTTGTTAGAAAGAAAATCTTTATTTCATGCAATATTGTGCTCAATATAAAAAAAACCCTGTATATCATATATATTGTGAAGGGTTATAATTATGGAATTGTAACCAAAATTCTGATCAGACAGAGGGTGTTTGATTAATGAAATATTCATGCCAAATAAAAAAAAAATGGCACATACAAATCAGGAAACCAGTGCTAGTTTGTTTTTTATGTTTAAAAAATACAGCCAGCAGTCTGATTGTTTCACAGGTTCCTCACTTTAAATGTGCAATAAATAAGATTTATGATCCATGTTGCCAGTGGGTGAACGGAGTCCAGGTGATGGAGCATGAGGGCGGCCATCTTCCCTTTGAAGCGAATATTACTGATGCGATCCGGATGGACGCGACTATGCCGTTTCGCATCACCATCGCTGTTAATAACACCCTGGACCTGCACACTCTTCCACCAGGAACCATCCAGTACATGAACGACCCTACCAAGTAAGAGCTGTTTCAGAGCCCTGGGTGTGCAGACATTATATATAATAGAATATCATAGACAGAACTTTACTAATGTGTCCTAATATAGAACCAGATTGGTTTACTGATGCTCTCTGAATTTGATATAAATGTAATTATAATCTAGAATTATATTTTTTTTTAAGATTGTAGTTGTATTTATTGTTTTGGAGGATTTGCAATACAAGTAGTTTTGTGTTATATATATTTTTGTAACAGCTTTAAGTTTTTTGTTTTTTTGTTTTGTTTTTTTTCCCTCTTTCTTCTCAAAAATGTCAAAAAAAAAAAGCACAAAGTTCTCTGTCCTGAAACTTTAAAAAAAAAAATTTTTTTTTTTTTTTTTTTTAAGCAAACCCTCACATTGGAGAGTTTAAAGAAATGTGTTCCTATGAACAATTTGTACTTATTTATTTATTATTTATTGCAATAATATAGTCTGCCTTGTGAATGAGCAGTTACTATAGAACCAGTATCTTGGAATACATGAATTAATATAAACTGGTGATTGAAATTGCAGAGCTGCTGATGCAGATATCAACAACTTCTGATCAGACAGATTTGTTAACAGTGCCATGGTTCTAACAATATGCAAATTCAGCCCTGGCTCCGCCCCTTCATGTAAAACGTGTCTATAGATCTGTGCTTAGGTTTTTTTGTTTTAGCTTGAGAACATCATCTGGGTATTCGTAGCACTATCAGTCTCTCCTAGTTTTTCAGCACACAAACATTTCTTATTTTGTATTTAATCCAGATATCCTAAAAATTACTTCATTCAAAACACCAACTTCGATTTCTTTAACTACGCGGGTATACATCGCTCCGTGGTATTGTACACAACTCCGAAGGCGTACATCGATGACATCACTGTGACTACTTCCTTCTCAGATAGCACTGGTTAGTGATAACATTTCTGTCTTTATGTTAACATGTTACGGTAAGAATAATCATAACATTTTCTATAGTTTCATGGTTTTAATTTGATTTAATCTTGTTTTTAAAAAACTTCAGCTCGGATACACAGAATTAGATGTTTGTTTGTTTGTTTGTAGGCATAGTGAATTATAACGTGACCCCCAGGGGCAGTGCCAAGCCATTTGTAAAGGTCACGCTCATGGATAAAGATGGACGATGTGTGGCCACTTCTAATGGAACCCTTGGAGTTCTCAAAGTGCCTGAAGTCAATCTGTGGTGGCCTTTTCTGATGCACCAGAACCCAGGATATCTTTACTCTATGGAGGTATAATTGTGGTAATTTGTGTGTGGGAATGAACCACATATTCTGACCCCCATATTGACACTTTTAGCATTTAAATATTTAAAATACAAAAAGATAAGGATGTACATTTTTTGGATTTAGATTCCCCTTTTTCTTGTAAGTTACTCACAAAACAATGAACTAGAGATTCCTGCACAATATGCAAATAATCATTTTAGTAAGCTGGATAAAACCCACACCAGCAGATCCAACGGGCTGAAATTTTGAGAAATTCCAGGACACCTCACATCTCGAAAAGCAATTATGAGTACACTAAACAACCTTTCAACACATCAATGACCAAGTGTACAGTGAATGGGGGAAAAAGGGTTGGGAAATGCTGTTTTTGTGAATATTGTTTGATTTTACTTTTAGATGTTTGACATGGATTAACTGCATTCGCACAGGTTCAGCTCACAGCGGAAAGTGGTGTTGTGGATTACTATAGGCTGCCTGTGGGTATTCGTACCGTCAGTGTCACCAGCACACAGTTCCTCATCAACAACAAACCCTTCTACTTCCACGGAGTCAACAAACACGAGGATGCAGATGTGAGTGCCGCCAGAGGGCAGCAAAGCTCCTGAAATGTGGTTTAATAATTTTCTTCTTTAAATTGGGATCTAAAAAAAAATTTACAGTTTACAGCGGTTTCTTTTGTTTTAAGCCTGTCTTTTGTTCTTTTGTTTTAAGCCTGTCTAGAAACACTATTCATAGTATATATATCATCATATATCATATATATAATTTAATCATATCTTATTAATTGGTTATTTGGGTCTCTGATTTGGTTGATGTTATGCTATTGTGGGTAAGAAAATTCTCAGAGAGAGGAAGGCAGTTCCTTCTCTCTCTTAAGGCTATTTTTCTAACTTTTAAGGGTTATGGCGTTTTGTTTTTGGGGGTGGGTGAACAGGGCAATTTGAAAAATCAATCTAGCTCATCCATAGTGTATGATTGTGAGCAAATTTTCTAACCATGTCGCACTAGATCCTGTAAAAACACTTTACTGAGGTTCTGCTTTTTTCGAATATGCTCCCATGTTGATGAAATCAATGAGCCACAATGAGCAATTTTATGTAGGTTTGCAGCCGTATGTGGTGATTATACAGTAAATATATTTCGTCCTGTGCTGTAGATACGAGGGAAGGGCTTCGACTGGCCGCTCATCGTGAAAGATTTTAACCTGATGAAGTGGATGGGTGCAAACTCGTTTCGTACTAGTCACTACCCGTATGCTGAGGAGATCCTGCAGATGGCCGACCGCCACGGTATCGTGATTATAGACGAGTGCCCCGGAGTGGGTATCAAAGACATGTAAGTTATACAATAAAAATTTCTTGTGTATAAATAACATACCAGTTGTGGTCCACAGTTGCTTTAATAATTATTTACGCACTTCCTCTTCAGACGCAGCTTTGATAACAATTCGCTGGCCCATCACCTTGTCGTCATGAAGGAGCTGGTGAGGCGGGATAAAAACCACCCCTCTGTGGTCATGTGGTCTGTAGCCAATGAGCCGGCATCCGAGATGCCACCAGCAGGCTTCTATTTCAAGTATGAATTAATAAAAGTCCCTACATTTACACTTTCGCTTGATCAAAAGTATTTGCCTTTAAATGTACCTACGTATCCAAAGTACAATGATTTATCATGGCTCTAATGTTCTTATTGTCAATTTAAAGTTTTGCTTAAAAGACTCTGTTGCTCTTAACACACCAATCTAATAATAGAATGATATTAATAAGTCAAACAGAAAATTATATTAATTAAAATGGTCATGTGACCAAAACCTTATTTTCAACGATAAAAAAAAACAAAAACAAAAATTCACAAATAAGGTCACGGGTGTTGCGGCGAGTTTGAATCAGGAGTTTCTTCCATCATTTATTCCTTTGGAAATGTTCTGCTTGCTGCTGAACTGTATGTTGGTGATAAGTCAATGCCACCAAGCGTCAATAAAAACAAGTATAAAACCGAGAGTGCGCTTTACACTAATCTGTGGATTGCTGCGTGTTTGACCGGTTATGTTTTTATCCGCTCATAAATAAAAAGGACTGATTTTGCAAAATGTAGTCGAGTAAAAAGTACGATGTTTGATTTTGAAATGCAGTGAAGTTAAAGTAAAAGTCTCCCCGAACAGAAAAACATCTTAAGTACAGTAACAAATTATATTTACTTTGTTACTGTCCACCAGTGATGACAAATATTCCAGTTGCTTGATAGATTTTTGCAAGTTTGTCAGTATTTGTATAACAGTTATGACATAATGTATTATAATAACTAGGGAGATTTTATAAATAACGAGTTTTCCAGGAATTTGTAAAAAAAAATTTTTTAAATGCTTGCAAAATTGTATAATTATACAATTATACAATGAATTGTAAAGCATATTAATGATTTTTGTCCAGTTTGTTGACTCCAATATAAGTTGTAGCCTGAACTTTACCTACAACCGTTCTTCTGTCGTGAAGTGTACAAACTGCAGAGGGAGACTAGTGACTAGAACTTACGAAAGAATAGTGTTCAGCAGTTTTGTAATATATATTCAGGCGTGTCTTTGTGCATACAATCTTCTTTACATTCACATAACTACTGGAGTTAAAAGCATCCTGTTTTAGAGCTTTTTGTTGTACACGTGTGTGTGTGTGTGTGTGTGTGGCTGCGAGGTGTGTGTAGGCAAAGTTCAGGTTGAGTAAATACAGGAATGCATCAAGGAAAGACTCCCACACAACACCAAACATACCTTCCTACAAGCATCAAATTCAGAAATGTAATGAACGAACGTCATGTGATTGCTCAAATGAATGCTTCCTACTTTGATCTGCGTCTGGTAGTTGGAGAAACTGCTTTATATACAGAGTTCAATGTTCACTTCTTTCTTTTCAGGAAAAGACTCAAAATGAGAAAAACGTCTCTTGTATTTATTGCATGATATTTTTTTCTGATAAAACTAACTTTGACCCAACGCTAGGCTTACTATCAGTGTCTGAGTAAAGTCATTTTCATTTCTCTCTGCAGGCAGCTGATAACGTACACAAAATCTTTGGATCCGACACGTCTGGTGACCTTCATCACAGACAGTAACTATGCCAGAGACTTAGGGGTGAGTCTGTTTTCTTACTCATAATTTCACATCTATTCAGGCTTCTCTCGTTCTCCAAAGTCAATTACATAAATTATTATTGAATTGAATATGAAAACTACAAAGGTCCAACATAGACAATGGAGTCAGTGCATTCAGTGCAAATTGCATAAGACCTATACACCGACCAGGCATCATTTTATGACCACCTGACTAATGTTGTGTCGGTCCCCCTTTCGCTATTAAAACAGTCCTGACCCGTCGAGCATTAACAGAATTGACTATTTCAGCAGTTTGAGCTACAGGAGCTCGTCTGTTGGATCGAACCACACGGACCAGCCTTCGCTCTCCACGTGCATCAATGAGCCTCGTTCACCCTGTCGACGGTTCACCACTGTTCCTTCCTTGGAGCTGCAGTTTTGGAGAGACTCTGACCCAGTCGTCTAGACATTACAATCTGGCCCTTGTGAAACTCACTCATGCTTACGCTTTCCCAATTTTCCTGCTTCTAACACATCAACTATGAGGACAAAATGTTCACTTGCTGCCTGATAGACCCCACACACTAACAGTTACCACGATGAAGAGATAATCTTTATTCACGTCACCGGTCATAATGTTATAACGTCACAATGTTACGCCTGATCGGTGTATATTCACTGTCTTTGGAACACCATTCTGATTTTAAGTAGGACTACTTCCAGAAGAATCTGAATTCTTTGTGGCTTTGTGGCATGGATACTCCGAGGTGTTGTTAACAGTCCTTTGATATTCTGGTCCATGTTGACATGATTGTATGGCATAATGCGGCAGGTTTTTCAGCTGAACAGTCATTGCAGCTCTGGTACTAGCACAGATTCAAGGTGCTGGAATTAGCCATAATTGAAATTTTGAAGGAATGCATGTGGTCACCAAAATATTCTGTAGAATCCAAACGATACACAAGTCTATAGATTCATGCAAATTCTAACCTTGTTATCTGCATGTTGCAGCAAAATTTGAATAGGTAATAAGTAGGTATCAAGACTCTCTGTCCTTACATCAGGGTGGTGGAACGAACTTTCCTCTTCCTGAAACACTTAAACGAACTGATTTTCCTTTTTTTTTTTTATATGTAAAATTTTTAAGTGTGCTATAAATTCTCCCAACAGAGTTTTACGTTGATAGTATTCAAAGCTAGTGAACCAGTGTTGATCTATTCATTGATAGATTGTGTCTTCAAAGCACTTTTGTCGATCGCTTTGGATAAGGGCGTCTGCTAAATGCCATGTATGTAAATTGAGATCCATCAAACCAGTCGCTATTTTCATCAACAACAGTCACATTTTGATCAACTGCCCACAGTTACATGCCATTCCTGGTGATGAATGGAACCTGATGGGATCCTATTGTTGTAGCCCATTCACGTCAAAGTTTGATTTGGTGCATGTTATGAGAGGCTTGATTTGAATGAGTGGTTGTTTGAGCTACCGTGGCATTCATGTCCACTTGAACCATTTCGTCAGTCGTTCCGCAACACCCCAGACCAGTCTGTCTGGCACCAACAGTCACATCAGTCACTGAGATCACATTACTTCCTCATTCTAGAAAATGATTCGAGTGATGAACATCACTGCTGCAACATGGTAAGATAATGGTAGATAGGAGTCGATTTAGCACACGCAAAGGTGTTCCTAATAAACGAACGCTACACGTTATGCGTACTGATACTATCAATAAGTTTGTTTTAGTTTTGTTTGCTGATTCACTTCCTCATGCCAAAGTTAACCAAGTATGCAATGGCATACTTCAGGCATCAGGTCTGTCAGCACAATTGCTCACAGCCAACTTCAAGAACTCAGCCTGAACCTCTCAAACTCTAATAAGTAAATTATTTGGTTTGATTGGTTAGAAAAGGGGCAAGTTTTTGGAGTTTTTCGATTAATATCTAATATTTTTCCGACGTATTTTCTAAATTCACAATTTATCAGCGACTCAGCATTTTAAAACTGCTGACGTCTTGCGGTATTGTCGAGAGAGCATATTTGCAGCATTTTCTCTTTTATCAGGCAATGGTGTCGTATATCAGCGTTTTCAGCAAGGAAAAACCAGAGCTAACATTAGCGTACCTAGGTTTCTCAAGCTTTAGCTTCTGGGTCATTTCTAGAACATACTACATTATCAGGTCTCTGGTGGAACATTCACCAAAAATGGTGCTTTTCTTTAAATTGAGTAGTGTATTTAGAAAAATGTATTATGTTTTTACATTTAAAGGGTTCAATCAAGTGATTATAGTATAATTGAATGGAACGCTGAATAGAACTGAATACACCTTGATTGAAACCTAATTAAAAATTGCAATGTTTTTGTTGTTGGGATTCTGACGATGCTACAACTATCCACGACTGGGAGCCAATGAACAACAAAAAATCTGTCTTTTCACTATGTTTTAAAGCCACAGTCAAACTAGCCAATCATGAACTCATGTATGTGGAAGAGGGCAGTAGAATGAACAGTAAAATGACTAGACTAGACTGGCTAGCGGCATGCGTTTTGAAGTAAGAACATGATCGTCTTTGTCCTCTCCACTTGGTGGCTTGGCGATATAATGGGTATATAATTGCAGGTTCAGGAGAAAATGGGGTTGGAAAAATCTTTTAAATTCACATTTTCAATCTACATTATAAATTGGCATGGGTTAGTGAATATAATATTCAGAAAAAAAGCTGTTAAGGTGCCATAAGATAATAGTAAGTCTTTAGGAGCAAATAGTGTGAAAATGGCTATAGATTATTTGCAGTATAATTCCTAGTAACACTACAATGCAAACAACTGTGCAAGACTGAACCGTTAATGAGCAAAAGTACACGTTTTTAGCCTGTACTGCATTTCCTCAGGCTCCCTACGTGGATGTGATCTGCGTGAACAGTTACTTCTCTTGGTACCATGACCCTGGGCATCTGGAGGTCATCTCCATCCAGCTGCACACTCAGTTTGACGACTGGTACGGCAAATACAAGAAGCCGATCATACAGAGCGAGTACGGGGCAGATGCTGTAGCAGGACTACATAATGTAAGTAATAAATTTTTCATTAAAGATGTTAAGTGTGCCGTGGAAAAAAGCTTTCATATGGTGACAACTTACTTCTACATGTAACAAAGTTCCAGCATTTCAAAGTCTGGTTACTTCCAAAAGCGAGAAAACTGTATTGAAAAATTCCGTAAGTACCGGTATACTTAAACTTGGCTAGCAAAATGTAGACATATTTAGTTTGACACAAAAATATAAAAAAAATCTACATTTCGGAAAAGAAAAAAAAAAATACAGGTTTTAGTTACAACAACAGCATAACCTGACAGGTTTTCTGAGAACACTGAACAAAAATCTGGATTTCTTCCAAGTGTCTTTGTGACTGCAGTGAACACCTGGGACTCATGGGGGTTACGTTCTAAGAGAGCTTTCCGAAAATCCGAACATTTTGGACGCACTTCCGCAACCCCATGGTACCTTTAGTGAATTAATCTGGACATTGTCACCTTAGAAACTTAAAATGTTATGTTATTCCGAACGTTCCTGAACATTGGGTCCCGCTCAGAATCCCGCCAATTTTGAGATGCTTGCTGTTAGTTAGGTTCCAAATAAGAACCCGCGAATTTTCCGAGCCGCAAGTTCCATACCGCGAATTATCAGGGGGTTGACTGTTGACTGTGTTGACTTTTTATTACTGCCCACCAGCCACCTGTATACCTGTTTATTCATGCAGCTGATCAGCCAGTCATATGGCAGCAGTACAATCAGTTAATGTTCACATCAAACATCAAAATGATGGGGGGGAGGGGAGACTCTTTGACCTTGACCGTGGCACAGAAATTTGTATAATAAGTGGGATGATTTGAGTATTTCAGATACAACTGATCTGGGCTGTTCCTAATCTCTAGACTATTCAGAGAATGGTGGGAGAAAAAAAAGCAATCAGTGAGCGGATGTTTGCCAGTGGAAATGCCTTGTTGATGAGAGAGGCCAGAGGAAAATGGGCTAATTGGTTTGAGTTGCCAGGGAGGATATAGTAACTAAATCACTCTTTGCAACCAGCAGAAAAGCATCCAAGGATGCAGAAATCAGCAAACATTGAGGTGGAGGTAGGGGTGTGCGATATTTACAAAAAAATTAAATCTTTTTTTTTGGGGGGGCGGATTTTATCATTGTGCTGGTACCGTGGACACCTGACTCCTAAAATGTTTGATATTCTTCATATTCTGTGTGATGGTCAATTCACAGCAGTGACGGAGATTAATCTTTTAAAATTCTTATCCTTTTATTTTCAGTGCGAGTCCTCTTTTGAGTCAAATTCTTACATTTAATCAGTTAATTAGAATAAGACATTTTGGCTGTTGCCAAGCAAATGAAATCAGTATCAACATCTTTTTTTTTCTAGACACTGTTGCGTATAAAATTTCCTTGTACCAAAAGCCACGCTTTTTACCAAATTCTCATCTTTAATTTGAATATTAAGTCCTAAACCTTTGGCTTGTATCTGTACGATATTATGCATAGTGCTCCCGCCGCATGATTGGCTGATTAGATACCTGCATGAATGTGCAGGTGTTCTGATTAAAATGGATGGCGAGTGTAACATGTTTCTGTATTAACTTTAAAATCACACTGGCCATACGTGCTTTTTGAACATCTTCCACATTTAGTCCCCATTTGCTATTATTACAACCGCCACTCTTATAGGTAGATGTTCCACTAGATTTTGGAGCGTACTTGTGGAGATTTGTGCTCATTCAGCCATAAGGACATTAGAAAAGCCGGGTGGTGCTGTAGGATGAGAAGGTCTGGGGTGCAGTTCCAATTCATTCAATAGGGTTGAGGTCAGAGCTCTATATCAGGCTACTCAAGATCTTCTATGCCAACACATGAAACCCATCTAATAATTGTGCACAAGGACATTGTCCTGCTGGAACAGGTTTGGGTCTCCTAGTTCAGGTGTCCTAATATGTTTGTTTATATAGTGTATATCAAGTCACCACTCCAAATGCTATAAGGCTCAAGCTGGATTGTACCATTTGTACCTTCCTATGTATCCTTTTTTTTTTTTCTTTTCATCCAGGATCCCCCTTTTATGTTTACCGAGGAGTACCAGAAAACCGTCCTGCAGAACTACCACAAAGTGTTCGATCAAAAGAGGAAGGAGTTTGTCGTAGGAGAGCTTATCTGGAACTTTGCCGACTTCTTGACCGCTCAGGGTAAGAAAAAATGCACATGCATCCTTTTCTTCCATTCATTATTAAGAACAGATTAGTGATCATCACTTCATAACACTTTGTACTCTGCCACTGTATGAGACTGTTAGTGGACGCTGTGTTTGCGACAGTACATGGACTACTTCTTAATATAATTGCAACTTTAAATATCACGCTGTCCTGGATCTTTTCTCAAGACGGAACAAGTCGAGTCTCACGCAGGCTCTTAAAGTACAAGTGGAGAATGTGCCTGGAGTATGAATGAGATTCTCAGCATGGTCAAACGAGTGTCACGGTTAGGATCTTAAGTGCCACGGTTTTTCGAAGGAACGTAATGGTAAATGTTGAAATGAGTGGAGTAATTGGAACAGTTTAGCAGCAGCATGAATCCCATAAGAGCGGTGTCACGCAGACAGCCAGCTCCAACACACACACACACACACACACACACACACACACACACACACACACTGATTAATACTGACAGCATTTTTGTATTATTACCTGGAGCTGGGTTGGGCTGGAGCTGGGTTGGTATAAATGCTGTTTATAGCTGCAGAACCATAAAGAACAAAAACCTGTTCGAGAACATTCCTTAATTCCAGGTTCTCAGGTCATTCTTAATGTTTCATGTTGAAAACTTGACAAGTGCTGGAATCTGTCAGACTAGATCCTAACAGGACTGGGATCCTGAGGGATGCATCAAATGTATAGTTAGAAAATTAGGTTTTTGCTTTTCTGCAATATAGGGGCCCAGATTATTTTGCACTGATTTACATTGTGACATTATGACTGGTGAAGTGAATAACACTGATTATCTCTTTATAGTGGCATCTGTTAGTGGGTGGGATCTATTAGGCAGCAAGTAAACATTTTGTCTTCAAAGTTGACATGTTAGAAGCAGGAGAATTGGGCGAGCGTAAGCATGAGTGAGTTTGACGAGGTCCGAATTGTGATGGCTAGACGACTGGGGCAGAGCATCTGTCTGAGTGGGAGGGGCATTACTATCACTCTGTCAATCACAGCGACAGTAGCCAATCGATGAGCTCATATATGCAGAAGCGGCAGATACTTTCTTCCACTTGAGTTGTGTCCAGTGATCAGCCCAAACCAAAAAAAACGAAATAAATGCTCATCTTGGGATTAAATAAAAAATAACAATAATACAGATCTGAAAGTATTTGAAGCAGATACAGACAGTGCTGTTGTGTTGCACCACCTCATTAGCGATGGCAGCATGCTTGCGATGGCAGCGTGTTTGATTCCTTGGATAATCCTATTTTCTCATTCTGTCTCTCCAGGTGTCACTCGTGTGGTGGGCAACAAGAAGGGCATGTTCACCCGGCAGCGGCAACCCAAATCAGGAGCTTTCCTTCTGAAAGAGCGGTACTGGAGGATCGCCAATGAGACAGGTGTCCTGTCCACATGGGCCAAATACCCCTGCCTGTGAAACCTTCAGCCTGGCTGCCATGTTGAGGTTAAGAGAGAGAGAGAGAGAGAGAGAGAGAGAGAGAGAGACTCTACAATCTTTTACTGTAAAAATAAGTTCAAATATGTTTGATTCAAAACAGTGCCTTATCCAAACCAGTTTTTGATCAGATTTCTGGCTTCATAATTCAGGGAAGATTTACATTTTTTCTTACCCACAAATAAGCAATTATCCCGCTCATTTTATCGAGCTTATATTGCCATGAATACCAGGATTTCGCAGGTGTATGAGGTGAACAGCTCTATTACAATACTACTACAGTGGCACCATTCTCAAGCTGCTTTGTACAAAAGTAGATACACTGCATTTTCTCCTCACTGCCTCTACAGCAACCAAAACCCCAGTTCAGTTTCCGAACCTGCAATGAACTTTCCTCACCACGCATCGTTTTATTTTTTTTTTTTTACATTGATCAGACACCCAGCATTTCAGCTTCTCCCTTAATGTTTACAATTCACATTCGACTCGGTGGCCGTGTATCTTTTTATGGTTAGGAACAGTGTTATTTCGTTTCGGGTTCCGAAGCATGAAAGAAGTCTGTTATGTCTTCAGGTTGTAATAAGCATTTCAAGCGTCTCTTTGTTTTCCCGACGTTCCAGGCATGACCTGCATTCCGGCCTTGTTTACGAACCCTCAGAACAGCTACTTCGGCTTTTAAAAAAATAAAAACACAAATACAAACCTACAAAAGGCTTTTTTATGGTTAGATTAGATTGCAGGAAAACTGGGGTTATTATCGATCATTAATTTCAATGGAACCTATAAATTACTGTACGGTAAATCACATCTGGGAAAAACTACTTAAATAGTAACCACATACTGTATACATTTGTTTAGACTATAAAGTCACACACATTTCGGACTAACAAGTGAAAAACCACTCTATACTGTATATCATTATGCTGGTTTACTAATGAGATACTTGATAAGCTCTTTGGCAGTGGGTTATAGATCATGATGAAGTGCTGAGTTGTTTTCAGTCTTTTGAATGGACCAGGATTAATGAGTAGACGATTGTGATTATATATATATTTTTTTAAATGACTGCATTTGTATCTCATTATTAATAGAAATCCTAAACTTGGACATGAAGTTGGCTTATCAAGGAAAGGGGGCAACTCATTTGTTAAGATGTTGGACTTTCAAATCCCAGCCCCATTAAGCTGCCACTGCTGGACTTTTGAACTAGGAACTTCCTTCAACTGCTCCATTGTATGCATGAGATAACTGTAAGAAGCTCTGGATAAGGGAGTCTGCCAAATGCCTGAATTGTAAATATGCTCAGCAGGAATGTTTGAGAAGAGGTTACATATTTGGGGTCTCGTCAACTCTGAATTAATGGTTCACTACCTCTTGGAAAATTGGTGCATTACTTCTATAAATGGCTTTTTAAAACCCAATGGTGTTTACACTTATTACATGAATAATACTATTTTTAATAGTATAAATATAGATGGACCAGTGGATGTTGATCACCCCAATGTAAACCAGGTTAGATTCTGTAGGCAAGGAACCAACCCTGCCATTGGGCCATTGCCCAAGCCAGTTTACTCTCAGAAGCCAATCCCACACCCAGTTAAAATGGGAGGTTTGTGTCCTCAAAGGCATCCGGCGTACAACCTGTGCCGAATTAAATCCGCAATCCGACGATCTGCTGTGTAGAAACTCCTGACAGAAGCAGCCGTAGGAAAACACCATTAGATTTTGTTCCAAATGGATTCAACCACGATTCACATTAGGTTTTTTTTCGATTTCATTTGGTTTTAATTTGCCTTTGAATTGAATGTAAACTAATTATTATTATATTATTATACTATTTTCAATCGAATAAACAACAATTTTTGATATGTGAGTTGTAACCTTTTGTTTTTCAGTATTGTGTATTGCCAATGAAGTTATCAGTAAGTTGAATGCAAATGTTTGCATCTCTCATAAATTCCAGGTAAAATAATAAGAAAAATTCTACACAATTTTCTAGTTTCCAAATAGCAAACTCCAAAAAAAAAAAAAAAAGTACATTTATTGTGTCTACAATATAGAAATATATTCAACCTGGCAAATAGTAGATGCAAGTTATTTATTTCAGCACTTTAATACTGAGAAAAGGGAATGATTTTACTATCATCATAATGTTTTCACTTTACTTATTGTGATATAAATGTCAAATAATCAACAATGAATTAAAAAATAAAACAATTAAGGGATTGTTCTCCGCTGCAATGAGCCCTCTGACCAATCACATTGTTTTAATCGTGTGCTGTGATTTAATTAACATTTAATAAAGCATTCACTTTATTTTAGTAAACAAATCGCAAACTGCAGCTTTGTTTCTTAAATCAGAAGCATCACCGGGTATTTACCGTTTTTGGATTTTACACGGGAGGAGTTTATTTTAGATCGTCTGATTTTAAATACTGATCAAAAGAGAGTCGGAAGAGAAGCAAAAGCTGAGGGAATGTTTTAATGGTAGACCAGTTCCACACAGACACTGTTTGGTTTGAACTTCTATTTCGTTCACAAACATTTTGATCAGTGTTTTGGAAATGCTTAGTTTTCTTTCCTGTACTGTCAAATTTAATTCCCTGGAAAGCCTCTTTTGTTTCTTTCCCTTTTTTGATTTGAAAACATCCTTTTTGTACAAAATGTTTCCCAGAGAATGTTTTCCTACGAATTCTAAAATCCACACCATCCATCACCTTCATCCTCTTAATTATGTAAAAAAGTTAGGATTCTATTCACTATTTTCTCCATCATGCCTCTGGAGGTTGGACGTGCCTGCCAGTGAATCCAACAGATCATAACTTCCAAAACCCAGTTATATCCGAGACCCTTCATAAACACGGACATGGTTTCTAAATGTTTGTTCTGAAACACAAACAAAAGGGAATATGAGGGTAAAATGTTTAAAAGCAGCCATTTTGTTTGTAAAAGATGCATGTGGGCAGGAAGAGGGTGTGCTGTATATGGTTTAAGTCGACAGGTTAAATCCTCACCCAGAGGAGAACATAATACTGCATGTCGAGGGAACATTATAAGCTTTCTTATCTGCCCCACAGGAAGGCTTGCTCAATTCTGCCACCTCTCTTTGCATAAGCCACGACTGCACGGTTGGTCTAATCTCCTGAAGGACAAACTGAAGGCACTTTTATTGAAGGAGAAACCAGATGCAACTTTCTCATTGTCGGAGCGTAACCACGGTAACGGGGTTTTTTTTTTTAATATATATTGACTATCACAGAGTAAAATGACGAACAATTTTCTTCAGGTTTTCTACACTGACTGCTGATTTGCATTTACGGAGGTAAACACAGGACCAAACTTGGAGTCGCGAAGACAATCATTTTCACAAATTCACTCTGAACATCTCGAAATTGTTCTCTATAGATTTTATGTAAGTGACAATTTCGAAGACATACAGCAAAGAGCTTGAGATCCACAAAGTTCTACAAAGATCCTGACTTTAAACACTGAATCGACTGAAATAAATTCAATGGAGCCACGATGTCCATTGAAGAACTCGCCGGGTTTTATGTCCGTTTTTGAACTGCGGAAAAACCTTCAAGGACGAGAACACAGTTCAAAGACTCACAATGGCATGAGTGATAGCTGAGAGAGAAAACTTGCCTTGCACTGAATAGAAAAGGTCCAAAAAAAATATACATTATATTCCTAATATTTGGTGACGGACTCCATCTTCATCCTCAATAACTCAGATAGTAAACCCTGGACTTTGGCACCCCGACACAGCCAGACAGGACAAGGACACATCATCTCGTCTTGTCTGTCAATCGGAAAAGCTCAGCATGGTGGTATTCGTTTGGATTTTAAAACCGACCAGACCTTTTTTTTTTTTTTTTTCCCGTTATTTAAAATACTACATGAAGTTTTAACAGAGTTGCACAAATCTGGTGCAATTGTGGCAAAGCTGAACAGCAAATAAGCTTCATCAAACATTCAGCTATTCACCTACAGACACACCACAAAACATAAACCTTTATTTTCACTGATCTGATCTAATTCACAAATCAGGAACGGGGGTCAAGCAGACAGAACGGCTTGACTGTGTTCACGATTTCAATACACAAGGACTTGAGGAGCAGGTATGAGGGGAAATACTGAAAGGTAGAGGTTATAAATGATGTGTACGTCCTACATTCAGCAGTTTCCTTCAGAACTGATTCCTTGCAGTGGACCAAAGTCTTGCAACCTAGAAAGTCATGATCATCCTCTTTACACTCCAGTGCCAAAAAGTGAACTAATTTTTTCTTTTTTCAATCTTCGCTGTCAAACAAGCCCTCGGGTGAGTAGGAGTATAGTATTCTAGGACTATTGTCTCATGGTTGACCAGGTCATTATGACAAATATATGGCTTGTTCTTCGTGACCATGTGTAACAAAATAAACAATACATACATTGATCAGGCACAACATTATGACCACCTGTCTAATATTGTGTTGGTTCCTATTTTGCTGCCAAAACAGTCGTCTGTTGGATCAGAGCACACGAGTCGCCGGTTCACCAATGATCCTTCCTTAGAGCACTTTTGATAGATACTGACCACTGCAATCCAGAAACATCCTGTAAGCGCTGCAGTTTTGAAGATGTCGTCTAGATATCACAATTTGGCCACATCCTTACTAACACATCAAATATAAAGGCAAATTACCACTTGCTGCCTAATATTTCCCACCCACTAACAGGTGCCTTGATAAAGAGATAATCAGTAATATTCACGTCACCGGTCATTGATTTTGAGGCAGAATGGAGAGGGTTTTTTTTTTTTTTTCCCTGCCAGGCCTAAAACAATTCTGAAATTGTTCAGAACCGGAACAACTTGTACACGCACTTCCAGAAGCCTGGATTTACATCATCGCGCATCACAGTAAACATTGCGGAGTAGTCGTTATATTTCCTCTTCTGCCGTGTGGTCGTCTGAGAGCAGGGGGCAAAGCAAACAGTAGACCCTGCTGCAAAAACCAACAGACACAAAACTCTGCTGCTTATGTCCCATCAAATGGAATAAGTAAGTGGGAGACTCACCAGCAGGTAGGAAAAAGTACAAGACCTGAACGAAGCAACAGAGGGAGACCCTGAGAACAGCCCTCTGTGGCTGATATTAATATTCTAATCCTGAAGAAGTAGTCTGCCCTGGTAGAGAGGCAGGACTGTCACTCAGCAGCAAATGCAAATCCAGAATCATTTTATAATCAGTTCGATTTAGTGAAACTGAATTAGGATTTCAAATGACATTGCTAAAGGAAAAGGTTTTGAGCAACTGTAGTGATGTGGCGATTCCACAATGTACCTCAATAGCTGGACGCTGGACTTCTGTACATTTAAATCCCACCTACACGGGCCGTTGAGCAAGACCACATACGCCCAAATAGATCTAAGCCATGATATTAGGCAATTGTTCAAAATGAACAAAGTTTTCCTCAATTGAGACACATTCAGTCTTCACAAAGCCTCTGACCTTTCCGACAGTGAAAACTTTTACATACAGCAAAGAATAAACACTAAACTGGGTTGTGCCAGATCAGGGTGTGACCACACTTCCAGGCCATGTGTTGTAAACCCTCATAATGACTTTGATACATGGCCACCACTAACTCCAGATCAAATGTAAGGAAGTGGAACAGAAGGCTACATGACTAACTGTGACTTCTGGGACTGAATCGAAGTTCAGAACGCCGTTTTGGTCATCCGTGGACAGACTGTTTTAAAGCCACGACTTTGTCGGAGCTTATTCAAGAGCTATTATTTCATTTTCACACAACAGTGTAGATGTTTTAACAACGTAAATCAGCATTACTCCATACTGTTATGTAATAATACAAAAGTAGAAGAACCTACAGCAAAATATCTCGAAGAAAACTCATGATTTAAAGTTAGACCCCGTCCCCCTTTTTTTTCTTTACATGGGACTTGAATTTGCATGAGAACGTTAATAACAACCAATAATATAAAACAATGTTGAGCCTTGAGTGTTTTGGATGTGGGCATGGAAAGAGGGGAAAAATAAATAAATAAAATACAATGATGCACAAGAAACAAGGGACACAATGGAATACTTTTAAGTACAACACATTTCGAGTCAAGGACAAAAAAAAAAAAATTTAGGCACATTATTTTCTAGTGAATGTTACTGTGTGTACAGGAATGCTGACATACAAGAGTATTTACAATAGAGAACAGAAAAGGGAGCTTGTCTGAAGAGCTGTCTCAGCAGGGTGGAGAGAAGTATGCACTGTGCCCGAAGACTCGTTCACAATTTTGCTTTTTCACCACCGTGAACTCCCGAGTTCCCCCCCCCCCAAAAAAAAAAAATAATAATAATAATAAAAAAAAAACATTACGCCTGACCTAGGAATAAGAAGGAACCGTACACTCCTCCTTAGGTGCAATTGAAACAAATTTATGACTAAACTGATGCCTAGTAATCGCTATGAAAAGTAAAAACTGGAATGTGAGAGCTTGGTGCAGATCTACAACACAACTGTAGGATGATCTCAATTCGAACATTTTTCCTTTTCGAATGTGACGCTGCTGAATTTTGTCCGTTTCCTCCTCGTTATTTCCACAAAAAAACAAACAAACTGAATATCTTCAATACGATATCCACTGAGGGAAGTGCAGGATAAAAAAAAAATTATAAAAAAAAAAGAGAGAGAAAATGTAGGACATAATTTTCATCTACACACCAACATCTCACAATTCTCCCACAGTTTAAAATTAGTGGTCTTATTCAAAAAGAAAAAAAAAGAAAAAAAAATACTGTAAACATAAAAAAAAAAAAGAAGTACATTTTATTCGCTTTACGATTTCTAGCCTTTTTATGGAATTACCTCTGTGATCCGTACATAAACCTCATGATCATGCACTTTTATTCATTAAAAAGACCATAATTCAGTTGATGTACAGCTCTCTACAAGAAAAACAGGACTTCAAGTCCACTCCACTGGATTCAAGTAAGCACCATTTAACAGGCCTATGCCTTCTCTATACTTCTCCTGGACTTCCATAATCGTAGCTGTTTCTCTGCACGCGCTCTTTTATTCGACTTGACTTATCCTGGCCCACATCCCTCATGAGCAAGTAACACAATACAAAAAAAAATAATAAAAAAAAAATCAATTCCTTCGTTTGTTAATGCAAATGAACTTGCGATCTGTGGCCCTAGGATTTCAATTTTCTTCAGATTGGTTATTTCCGGTGTTTTTTTGTTGTTGTTTTCTTTTCCTTTTTTTTTTTTTTTTTAAACATGTACGCAGAATAGACACTGGTTTGGAAGCAAGGTCTCCCGGTGGCAAGTCAAATGTTCGGAGGTCACATTTATTTTCTTTGTTTTTCTCTTATTCTTGTATTTTAATTTTTTTTCTTTTAGTCCCGCTTCAGCTGTTGCTTCCAGGCCTCGTTCAAGTAGACCAGCCTCTTGTAGTTGAGCACGAGTAGAATGAAGTTCAGTGCATATGTGGTAATGCAGATGATGCAGAAGTCTTTCAGGACAAAGTAGAGGATGTAGGCCAGGTACATCGAGCCTATCACCGAGACGATGGACGTGGTCATTAGAATCAGGGCGGCCATCGCGCTCGCAGTCAAACCTAGGGAGGGGGAGGGGACACACACATGGACCCGTTAATGACAGGAGAAAACATGTGAATGACAACTCCTCATTTGTCTGATCCGTCTGCAAGAACATTTCTCTTTCCAAGGGCAGGACTATTTTGAACAAATGTTTATGCTTTAAATCGTAACATGAGGAGCTGAAAATTCGTAGTGAACAGTTAGTCGAATTAAATACAGTAAATATTGTCATGTGGAACGGTTTGTTTTACTTGTTGCCTTTTTTCCCCTTTAGGAGAATCAGGAGACTTTTACTAAATAACTCTTCACTGGTAAGTATTATGGCATGGGGGAAGGGGTATCTCAGTGGTTAAGGCTCTGGATTACTGGTCGTTCAAGTACCCGGTATTGCCAAGCTGCCACTCTTGAGGCCCCTGTGCAAGGCCCTCAACCCTCTGTGCTCCAGGGGCGCTGTATCAGGCTCTCGGACCCCAGCTCCTAACATCGCTGGGATATGCGAAGAAAGAATTTCACTGTGCTGTAAAGTGCATGTGACAAGTACAAAACACCATACGTCTTTAAAATTACCAGTCTAGTTTTATTTACTTAAAACAGTCAATTTTTTTAAAGAATAAATCTAAGAAGTTTTAAATTACCCCCCAAGGTATTCTCAAGATATACACTGCATTTTGTAAGTATTATGTTTCTTGAACTAGCACAGTATTATCACTTCATACACCAGGGAATTTCATCATACCTGAGCGTGCACATAAACACTGCTAATGAACTCTTTCCGAAATTAAAACGCTGCCGGGAAAAGAAACCGACATCTTGGAGAGAGGGAAGAAGTGACCTTTCCCCATTTTGCACTGTTATGACCTCAAGTACACACAACCCCTTTGCATTCTCTTTACTTGTTTAAGGTCAGTCTATTCATAGATGCAAAGTTGCAGTAAGGACAAGAAGACATACAGTGTACACAAAGCTGAGGAGAGGTGATTACATACCTTATAGCACAATTGAAAAAGTGTCAATCAAATGCTTGGCTCTTTTTGTTTCCATTTAAATAAATTCAACTTATGGAAGGATATTCCGGACAATATTCAAAAGAAATTGCGAGGTAATCCAATTGCAAATCTTGTATTACCCTTCGCGTTTTCGCGAACGCACAGTGACTGCCAAATTTCAAATGTCATATTTAAATAGCAACATCAATTACCGCGTTCGCTTTTTTCAATTTCTCCTAAACTCGTGTGTCACCTGCCAAAACTCTTTTGCATTTGAATTTCCGATGCCTTGCACTGAAAGCTCTCAATCAAGCACCAGGGGTGGGACTACCTTATTGGGCGTGTTTATATTGGCAAGTGACGTCACTCACAGTCGACAGCCAAGAGAGGAAATACAAGTACAGTAATCCCCGCTTTACCGCGGTTTGAATCTGGCGCCCCCAGTTTATCGCGGAATTACATTTGTTTGATTTTTCTCGGCCTCTCGCAGATAGCACGATAGACCAAAAAACTTTTTTTGCCAATTGTTTTTATGGAGTTTTATGTGAAAATAATACAATTTATTAATAAAAATAGAATTTTTTATTATAAAATGACGTGAAATGTTAATACAGTACAGCACTGTATACATAAAATAGCATTTTTGGGGTGGCATCTGTTTATCGCAGGCGGTTTTGAAATAAAACAGGGCGATTACTGTATTGGGCGATTTTGCTGAATGTTTTGAACAACTGAGATTGTGGAGGACATTATGATGCTCACGCAGCAAGTTGCATGGATTTAAAGCAGAAAAAGTAATGGAAAGTCGTTGTGGTTTTTTTTCTTCTGGAATGTGACGCATGTTCCTAGTAGTTCATATTGTAAGGTGGAGACATGACTGCGACAAATATTTATTTAGTTTTATATTTTTTTCCAATCCTCACATGAACATACATTAAAATATCAATAGTAACCAATAAATACTTGGATTCAATCAGTCCACATAATTTATTCGCAATAACCCAAATCAGACTTGGATATCGGTGAGAGGAAACGTGATCATGTGCTTCATTAGACACAAGGTTTGGCTAACTCGTGGTCCGATCAGGTGGCCACGGAAGACTACATGTGGGAGAGTCTGAGTCAGCAAATGGCACAGCTCACAGGGGAAGTAGGAGAAAGAGAGAGAGCAAAAATAGAGATATAATAGAAAAAAAAAGGTGAGTCATTAAATGGAAGCACAGAAGGTCAAAATGACATTTTACCTGTTTCAAGCAGACTGACATGAAATGCATGAAATTTGACATCTAGATGATTTCATGATATAGTGCTGAACCTTCAGCCCCCCCTTTTTTTTTTTTTTTAAGTAAAACCCCACTGTAAACCACATATTTTTAACAATTATAACTAGTTGCCAGAAATTAATTATTGAATAAATAAAAACCTCTTTTTTTTATAATACTAATGTCTGGTACATCTTCATTATAAGACGTTACACTGCCAGCTGGTTGGACCACAAAAGCAAAAAGGTGTGTGTATGAATAGTTTGGATGCCCCACCCATCTAGTGATTCAATACAAAATGTGGTTTAGTTTGCAGTGGCAAGATAATAAGAGTTACATATGACGTTTCAGCCCAGTAAAACAAACTCAGTCATTATGGTTTCACCTTCTACAAAACAGAAAAATTTGACTTTTAAAGTAAACTAGGGCAAAGTATAAATTCTCAAGCCACTGTGAAATTTTAATGTATGTTTCCCTGCTTTTGGTGTTAATTGTATGGGAGATTTAATTTGGTTGAATCTGAACAGAAATCTGAACGATCCCACTCTTCCACAAACTCCCATCCATTTAGCAAAAAAAAGAAAAAAAAAAAAGAAGGTTTTTCAATGGGAACATCATTTGAGGAATTTGTGAAATATTCCAAGTTGGAAACTTAACAGAATTTTTTTCGAGGAGGGGGTGGAGGAGGGGGATTTATAGAAACTGTATGTATGCAAACAAACATTGTTTGATCATAAGCTGACATGCATGCACAATATTAGAGTTTTAAAAATGTTTTTAAATTTGCGTTGATCCTTATTAGAATTGTATTACACAATAACACACAGCAAGTTTTAAACATAAATGTATCTAACATTTATGTAATTTACATCAATACTAACCAAGTGATTTTGTGTGCAGGATTCAAATGATGCGTGTTGTGTTATGACATGCGCAGGACATGCACGGTGCATGTTGGGGGTGTGGCCTCAGGGGCCCTTCAATAAGTGTGCTGTGTGCATGTGATTGATTCAATTGAAATTCTGATTGTTTTAACCAAAATTATCCTGCAATATTTTTTTTCCAACTACATTTAAGTTCCCCGTTATAGGCTAACCTGCAATTTTGCAAATTCCCAGTTCATTCCAATTAATACACATTCATTCCCATATATTCCTGTTAATTCCAATGGAAAGTTTCCAGTCTTGAAATTTTGCAACCTTATTCTTTACATATAATATTTTACTTTCCTTTTAGGAAGCCTAGAGTATGAATTAAACCAAGAATTGCATTGAACCAGAAACCTTGTCCATTTACAGAATGGGTCTCTTTTGCAGTATGGTTTGTTGGATTTTCCCACCTTTAACCCATCATCAAAGACAGCTGTAGAGGCTTTCTAACATCACCTCATCCTGTAACTTGATCTGGACAGAAAATGAACAGTTTTCATACTGGAACTCAGAAGTTGAACAGAATTTCTGATATTGCTAAAGCTTGCATTCAACGTATTTTGCTCACGGTTAGTTTTTTAAACTTTTTTGTCAAACTGATTGAACTATTTTGTGAGTAGTAGTCTCATGTAGTCATCCTATGTTGCCTCTAAATAATGAATCAAACACTGATTGAGCTCTCATCTGTACCAGACCCTTGATAGCATACTCTTGATTAGTTAAATCCCACAAGACTGACATAATTAAATGGTGTCATTTTGTGCTGGCGGAAAGCCACAATTGTTGGCGAAAGAGGAATCCGTTTCTGGATCACTGTAAAGGCCGACTCGTGCGTGTCTGACAAGTTAACTATTTGGTCATCGACTGCCCTTTAAAAAAAAAAAAAGCTAAATCGTTGTCAAGCACTTACCTAATAACAGCTGAAAGACATAAAACAATAGTCCGTAGACACTGTTTGGTTGATTTATTGCACTGTTGTTACCAAAGATGGACCCCAACAAGCCAAATCCTCGACCCCATCTGCAGAGAAGGAGAGAGAAACGGCATGGTTTATGAGGCCAAAAACAAACAACTTCAGTGGTTTTATATAAAGATTAATATCCGTGCCTGCTCTATTTGAAACACAAAAAAGAGCAAAGAAATCTTTGGCTGAAATAATAAGTCACAAGATAAACAAAACACTGAAATTGAATATGGAAAGTGGAACAGAATTTCCCCTTGAGCAACTCAGACGTCACCTTTAGCGCTAATAACTCCACATGTGAGATAATATTCTAAATGAAGGAATACTCGGTACAAGGAACACTCATCCGTACTCAGCTCTCGCAAGCCCTTCAGAGGGCTAGAATCTGACCTGCTATCATCACTGTGTGGATGCATGTGATGAAGCCGAGAAACCTAACCCCTAATCCCCTCCCTGACAGACAGATCAGGCCAAAATCTTGTGAACGATGGACTTCAACATTGCTGTTGCTCTTGTCCCAAATCACATACGGTATATAATAACGGCAATGACTTTATTAGGTAAATTAATCTATGAGTAAGACCACGCCCATATTTAAATTCCATCCTGAGGAAGGTTCTTGTCACTGGACCTTGTGAGGGGGCAACAATTCCATTCATCGGCCCACCAGTGTTCTTGTCATGTATTGGGTTCCTGGATAAAAATGTACTTATGAGTAATCCCAAGTTCCTGAATCCAAAGCACTTTGGGTTTCTCTCTCCAACACAATAAGGCTGGTGCTGGAGAGCTGATGAGTGTACTGAGCCATGTTCATGTAGGGTTAGGAACTAGGAAAAAGGTTTGCTCTTGCTATGTAACAGTGTGTAGTATGTACTTAGTATGTACTACATGGTGCTTGGCTGCCTCTTGATGCTGTAACTGAAATACGAGTTGCTCAGCTCTAATCCCACCGCCTGCTACATTACAAACATAAAAGGCACAATCCAACCTCCTAAAAAAACTCCTAAAATGCTTCTGCAATCCATGCAAGTTCATTTATTACTAAATCTAGTAAAAATAAATAAATAAATAAACATTCATGCTGATGCCTACACCACGTCCCTAAGCACGTAAAAAATGGAAATAGTTCTGCAGATGTGAAGAGGGCATTTTTTTTTTCTTTCTCTGGTTGGTGGGTAAAACAAAAACCACTCACTTTGAGACTCATGGTTGATAGTCTCAGAATGTACACCCGGCTGTGTTCGAGTGGGCGGGATGGCTTCATCTTTCTTCACCCTAAGACAATCAGTGTCGCTAACCAAACTGTGAGTCTCAGGTATGTGGAAGAGGGTAAACGGCACAGAGAATGTGACATGTGACACACAGCATGAGAAGCAGTTTAAAAAGACACAGCTGCCTGGCTTTATGCTTCTCGTAACCTTCACCGTTTCCAGCTGGCGTCCGTGATAGTGGTCATATGATATGGCTGAAGAGTGAGAGATGACCAGGGTACAAATTGGGGGAGGGATACACACAATCTGGAAGTATACTGCATCTCCAGGGTACCTTGGGAGGTAAATTACCTCTCCCTGATATTAATCAGGAAATAATTATAATAATAACATGGTTAAGGTGCTTGGCCACTTAATGAAAGTGACCTACATTTTGAACGCTAAATCCCACTGAGTCCTAATACTTTAAAGATGTACCAAACAAAAAAACACTGCATGGTAGCATACACGACAAGACTGAAATCGTCGGATCACTGTTTGAAAAATAGAAAAGAATCGTTACCTATTACAAAATCACTGGGCCATGAAAGTCTGCATCAGCTATCTGCATCTCTGCTATTTGTTTGTCTTATCTGTCTGCTTTTTAATAAGGATTTAACACGGCTTTGTACACCGTCACAAGAATAAACGCTTTCAATTAAGTCTGATAGAGATTCGATTAAATGACAGAATGCAGCAAACTGGCCAAAAACAAAAACGCGTTTTTATACCACTATTAATATTTTACCAGGATTTAAAAGGGTTTTTTAATTTGGGCAAAATTCACGTTAAACTCCATAGAAACTGTGCACAGATAAACAGCACACTCATGGGAAATAGGAAACGTTGATCAACATGGTATCCCTTACATAATCAGCCTAATTGTTTGCTAAAAAAAATTATAAATAAATAAATAAACCCCCCCTAATGATCCATTTCCACTTGCACACACTTTGCAGCTTTTAACCTGAAGGATCCGGTCTGCAAAAGAAAAGCCCAAGTTTTGTGATGATCTAGTAACAACTGATGGAAAGGAAACTAGTCTAACAATGCAACAAATAACACTGTCTAGTAATTTAAACCGTAGCCCACATCACTTCTTAAGATCCAAACCAGCTCAGTGAAAGTGGTTTCAAAGACTCTCAAAGAGTAATTTAAGGGTATGATCAAAGCATGTGATCATTTTCAGGTATTATTTAAACAAAGTTTTATAATGCACTTATAATGCAACCAGGTCTTAGTAGTACGATTCATCTCTCTTTTACAGAAATAAACGAATTACAAGCTGATACAAGCCAATATAAACATTGATGATAATTCAGAGTGAAATATCCAAAACACCTAAAATTAGAGTGTGACTCATAATCCTGTATCTCTAACAGACCGTGAAATCTCATTAAAAAACCATGAACAAAATCACTGGTTATATTTATGGATTGTTAGTGGTGCTTGAAAAGCATCACTATTGTTTCAGCTACACTATATAGACAAATGTTGGGGGACACCTCACCATTGATTTGTATGTGCTTTTTGAACATCCCATTCCATGTTTAGTCTCCATTTGCTTTTGTAATAACCTCCACTCTTTTGGGAAGATGTTTCACTATATTGTGGAGATTTGTGCTCATCCAGACACAAGGGTGTTAGTCAAGTCAGGTACTGATGTAGGGTGAGGAGGCCTGGGAGGCACTCAGCACTCCAAGTCCTCCTGAAGGTGTTCATCAAGTTTGAGGTTAGAGCGCTATAGCAGGCCACTCAAGATCTTCCACTCCAAACTATGTAACCCATATCATTGCCTAAGCACAGTGTACTTTTTGTAGTATGTTTGTAAAGGTAATATTGTCTGTCTGTCATACTTGGCTTTAACCAGCGGGACCTAGTGGGACCAGTTAATAGAGCACAGGCTGAACTCGTTAAACTGGTGACTTCACAAACGGGTATCTTTCCCAGCTTCTTTATTTAACTCTACGTATAAATAATGACAAGCTCGGAGCTGTGTGATACTCGTCAAACAACTCGGGCGCATTAGGTGTGATGTTATTAATCGTTTTTGTACCTTTAACATCAGCTCAGCCTTCAAACACGCAAAAGGTTTGATTCTGCTATTTAACATCGCAGAAAATCGTGAACATCGGATGTGAAAAGTAATTAAAAATCACTGAAGATCAACTCAATTTACCACAAACATTTTCACTACCATTCAGGAAATACACATCAACTAATATAAATAGATGAGCCTTTATTTGTCACATATATATTACAGCACAGTAAAATTATTTTATTCACATATCCCAGCTTGTTTGAAGCCTGGGGACAGAGCGCAGGGTCGGTCATGATACAGTGCCCCTGGAGCACAGAGGGTTAAGGGCCTTGGCTCAAGGGCCCAAGAGTGTCAGCTTGGCAATACCGGGGCTCGAACCCCCAACCTTCCGATCAGTAACCCAATGAGGATCAACCACTGAGCTGGCACTCCTCTGGATATTAAAATTATTAACAACTATGGATGCTTTTTTTTTTATTATTATTACTCAATTGCACTCCTCTTAAAAAAACAAAAATATCCAGGGCATTGGATTTACATTTATAAACAGAATCAAATGCATTTAGCTTGGTTTCAGAGACATGTCTCTCTCGCCATCCTTACACAATCATCTCACATCAATCCAGCCACAAAGACGAACCTTTACCCCAGACAGTTCTAACGCCGCACTATAGCGAAGTGTATTACTGACAAACAGAATATAGTTAGTAAGTCGATCGCTGTAATTTGAAGTGACTGAAACCGGCTGGAGAGATCTTCCAGTAACATCCAGTCATCCTATTTTAATAAAGTGGTCTGACTATGTTTAAGATTCATTGATCTTTTGCCATTTCCAAACGTGAAAACAAGCTGGATTAAAAAAAAACGTCCACTCTTGAGAAATGAGCTCGGCCTGCTGTAATAAAAGCCATGCATTTAGTGATGCATGCGTCAAATGTTAGAAAGAAAAGAAAGAAAAAAAAACACACCATGTATGGAATGACAGAACCCTGGAAAGATCATAAACAAAAACATATGATCTGATGCGGTGTTGACCACAACACACACCGTCTCAGAGGCGTGATGATATAATGTGCTACCAGATTGGATTTACTAATTGGAACTTTTATAAATGTGACTATAATGTAACCACAAGTCATGAACTGTCTCGATGCTGTATTCTCAAATCTGGTTCATGCCCCTGCAGCTCTAACAGCAGCGCTACTCGCTATGTTTCAAACGATGGGATCAGAATAGTATGTTTTTCCCAATGTGTTACGATTTTTTAATAATACATCATTCATACCAAATTCTACAGCACATAAACACACATTACCAGAGTTTCCGAGAAAATCCTTCCACTGGTGATAGAGCAGTCCTCTGTGAGATGCTTATTAAACAGCATCAGTGCTTCAAAATCCTGGTTAGATGTCAAGCTGTTTTTTGTTACAATAAAAAAAAAAGATTTTCATAAGTGAGGAAACAGGAAATAAGTTTTAATTGTATTCTTTCATGGCCGATGTGTTGCTCTTTTATGCTGGATTATTTTGTTGTGCTATGAGTAATCATTGATTGTAATAGTCTTTTGTCCTAAAAGACAACACCCATGTACAATACGTTTCTTTAACCGACTGGACAATCGCTGCACTATTGTCACTTTCTGTCACGGGCCAAAGTCTAATGTCTTCTATGCTTGGTCATTTGTGTAAGCTGTAATTAGGCTTTTATTAGTTTGTGTCTTGATCAGTGCAGCACTGTTGTGCCTGCTAATAAAGCTGGTCTTGATTTTGATCGTTGACACTTCAAGATGTGTGCTTATTAAAAAAGTCCCGTTTGAAGTGATAACTGACACTTCACCTCGTCAAACCATCCCCTATTTGATTATTTCTCTATAACGGAGAAGTGGTGGAGCAGTGGTTAAAACACTGGACTTCGGATCCAAAGATCGTGAGTTTAAATCTCAGCCACACCAAGCTGTCACTCCTGGTCCCCTCAGCAAGGCCCTTAACCCCACCGCTGCTCAACTGTTTTAAAAAGATATAAGATAATAAGAAATGTGACTTTGCCAGGTGACGAAAATGCACATAACGGCATGTGACATTGCGTTTTATTCGTTACTTCAAGCGTGTCACCTTCACACCTCCGCTGTCTTTTATACTCGTACAGCAAAAGAGTAGATTTGAACAAAAGTTCGAATCAGATACGGGATGTCACCGAGCAGTCCTTCTCCAATACCGCCCGACGCCGATATAATATCGAGGACGTAAACGCAGCGATTGATCCACACGCGATCAATTTTCCAATAAACTACGTTTGGACTATTTAGGCAATCGGGGAAACACCGACTCTGCAACATACTGAGCGAAATCAGTGCACCAACAGCCCATCTACAGGTGTTCACCTGAAAACAGTGGGTAAAGGCATTGATCAGTATAAATCACAAAGTTGGAAGGGTGAAAGTGACCGGTGAACGTGTAAACATGAATAAAGGATGTCCTCAGGTTGTTAATCAGAGCTGTGGTTGAAGAAGAAAAAAAAAAAAACCTCCTCAGTTCCACGTCAGTGAAATGAATCCATCTGTGTCAAGGGTGATCCTGAACACAAACCACGCCACCCACAGACATTTAGCCTGAACTATTCATTAACCTGTCTCTTTATTGCCATTTGTATGAATGCAAATTTCAGCAAAAAATTATTACACAAATAAATAAAATAATAATAAGCGCCGTTCGGAAACGCCTTAGAACCAAAAACCCCGGGTCAGTCTGACACCTAGCAAACGCTAGCATCTAACCTAGCATCTGTAAAAACATTTTGGATCAAAATACATAAATAAATAGAAAATTCAAATACAAAATGAATCAGGAATAGTGTGTGTGTGTGTGTGTGTGTGTGTGTGTGTGTGTGTGTGTAATAATTCATTGAGAGCTCTTTTTGTTGAAGTGGCTAAATATCTAGGATTATTCAAGCTAAGCAGAATAGAAATGTCCGTTTTCCGACACCAATTTTATTTGCTATAAAAGTGATATAAAACCGTAAACACTGTACTCATTTACATTTTAACACTTCTAGCCGGGACATGCAAAATAATCGGTTATTACCATGCTATGAATGCTAGCTGACTGGAGCTAGCTAGGGCTAAGACACATTTGTTAGCCGTTAGCTAGCAACATTCCCTCCATTCAAGATGAGCACGCAAACTAGTGGGTTATTTATGGGGTTGTAAAAGAAAAAGGCTGGTAAATAGTGTTTGTGTTGGAAGACAAAATAGTCAAATGTAGGCTTTGTTGGGATCAGCTAGAAAGGGAGCTAAAACAACCGGCAGATCTCTGACCCAATCCACATGAAGCGGTAGTCGGGCTGGAAGTGAGCTCCAGCCGTACTACACTACCGTACTAAAGAGTACACACAGGGGGGAAGCACTGATCACACTCGTGTCATTCATTAGTATGGGAGTATGCAGGGTTTTTTGTCTTTTGGATGTAGCCGATTAGCCTCACAGGCTTCTCTTTACCTTGATCCGAACACTTTGGAACAGCTGATAGAGTTGCTGAGGTCGCACATGGCCCGGTAATCCGCGTCCCGCGATTTCTCCCTTTCCACGTGAAACGCGTATACGGACAGCAGTATTCCCAGCAGGCAGACGAGGAACCTGGCTATTTTTTCCCACCGAGGGGTGGACACTCTTAAGACGGGCGCCGCCATGTTGGGTTTTATTCCGCTCCGTCCCCGGCCTTGCACGCACACGCAGCGCCTTCTCCGACCATTGGGCCCGCGGGAGCGGAGGACGTGGAAGAGCGTCGGCGCGCGCGCGCCACAGCGGCAGGGGCGTGTCCACCGCCGACTCGGCACTCGGGAGGCGGCAGGGGGCGCGCGCGCCCGCGCGTGCTCAGGTTGAAGGCAGACAGCGGTGGTGCAACACGCGTACCCCCCCCCCCCCAACCAACACACACACACACACACACACACACACACACTCCAAGAGGGTTTGTCTTGAATATGGACAAAAACAAAACTTATGCCGATTTATTTCTTTATCCAATTCACTTAAAGCTCCAGGGTCCCCTGGATTAACCCTCTGGTTCCAGTCTATGTGAAGTCTCTGTTTATGGTGTTTGTTATAAAAGGGACATTATTTTATTTAATATTTATTTAATGTAGTCCTGGGGTGTGCATATTTTCTGCTCAAAGTTATCCTTAAGATCATATTTATAATCATATTTATAATCAAAAGTTACCCTGGATGAGTAACAATATATACAAGATGTGTGTGTGTGTGTATATATATATATATATATATATATATATATATATATATATATATATATATATATATATATATATATATATATATATACAAGTTAGGAAGATTATTGATACAGAATCATGATTGAGATTGATCATGTAGGACTGTGGGACTAATACAGTGAGGCAGTGTGTTTTATATATAAGTCAGAACTTATGAAAAACAATCCAAAATATGAAATACATGATTTCAGTGAATTTAGTAGAAAAAACTAAGAAATCTTACAAAAACCTAGTTATTGTTATGAACTGCAGCGTTGTCCTGTTAAAAGACGCAGCCATCACCACCACACGAGTGCCCTCAGTCAAGAGGGATGCCTGCTGCAACATGTCCACATAGCCAGCTGCCGTTTTACGCCCCTGCACACCCTGAAGCTCCATTTTCCCATTAAAGGAAAAATCACCCCAGATCATGATGGAGCCTCCTCCACTGTGCAGTGTTAAAACATCTCCAGTGGGATCTTCTTGTCATGGCAATATTGTTGGTAGCTTTTAGGACCATCCAGGTTAAATTCTTCACCATCTTTGGTGCTTCCTTGCAAATTCCAAACGGGCAAGTTTGTGATGTGGAACGTTTTTTGTTCTTTAAGTTTTTTTCTCACAGACGGTGTCTTATGGTTATTAGGTTTTAGTCAGCATCAGTAAGGGCCTTGATTTGGGTTGAGGATCAGCCTGTGTCTTCACGGACAGCCCGTCAGATCCTTCGGCTTAGTGCAGGTGAAATGTTTTTGGGTCTACCTCTTGATTTATTTGTCTCATTACCCTGAGGATTTTATAAAGAAATTTAAGATGACTGTCTCGGCAGTAATGACGTGTTGAGGGAGCCCTTGCTTGTGCAGCTGAACAGTCCTGCCACGTCCAGAAACAGAAAGCCTTTTTGCTTTTGCCATCAGGAGATCATGACATTGTGACTGTCTGAAGGACAATGACATTAAAGTGATGTAAAATGACATACTTTTGCACAGATTTGAACTTTTAAAGGCTGTGGTCTTAAACTTTTGATCAGCTGATGACCAGCCTGTTGGAGTTTAAATGCAGTTTCAATAACTCTCTATTTTTTGTCTTTTGCTTTTGTTTCTTCTTTTGTCATTTTGAAGAAGTTCTTACAACCTGGTTATGATCTATTAGCATGAAATGCAAATACGCAATATGTTTTCCAGGTCTTAAGATTTTGTTCAGGAGTGTATGTGTGTACACACCTGTGAACTAATATGAACTAATAATACTATGCTAAAGCTCCATAAAATTTTATTACACAGTACAGAGTCTTTTTTGTGGGGTAAACAGAGTACATCTTGTTTTGGCAGGAGAGTGTGTTAGAGAAGTGAAGTAAAGAGTGCAGGCAGGGTGAAGTGGGTGGAGAAAAGTGATAGCAGGAGTGATTTGTGATAGAAGAGTATTTGCAAGAGTGAAAGGGAAAGTTTATAGGACTGTGGTGAGTCCTGCGATGTTGTATGGGGAAAAGAAGTTTATTAGAGGGACAGCGCATGTAGGACGTTTTGGAGACAAGGTGAGGGAGGCGAGATTGAGATGGTCTGGACATGTGCAGAGGAGGGACATGGGGTATATCAGTGGAAGAATGCTGAGGAAGAAGCCACCAGGAAGGAGAAAAAAAGGAAGACCAAAGAGGTGGTTTATGGATGTGGTGAGGGAAGACATGCAGGTAGTTGGGTTAAAAGAGGCAGATGTAGAGGACAGAGGGGTATGGAGACGGATGATTTGCTGTGGCTATGCAAAAACATATAGAGATATAAGATATAAAAAAAAGAGAATATCAAATCAATAAATGTTTTATTTTTTAACCCACACTGCCACCATGTGGAGGAAAAAGAAATTGGTCAAATATGTCTGATCTGGCCCTTGAGCAAAACTCTTAAACCCATAGATCAAGTTGTTTCAATTTAATTAATGTAAGTGTTTCTGGATAAGAGGCATCTGCCAAATGCTGTTAATGTGAATACAGTATAATTCAATCATATATTGTATAATTCAATTATACGTTTTTCTTAATTGGTAACAACATTTAATAGTATGATAATAGATAATAGAGGTCTTAATAGAGGATGCTAGAAACATTAGTCCCATTACCAAGCACCCTGAATTCTTTACATGATGTTTAAACATTCAATGTTTCTACTGTAAACTTAATATCCATTTCATTTACACACACACACTGCAGATTAACTGTAAGAAAAAAAAGTCTCATTATTCTATAGATCCATCAATGAATCACTAAAGCATATCTAAATTAGTTAAAGACACTTATTTTATATATTTTAGGATGAAGATTTTTATTCATACATACTATATAGTTTTTGGTATTATATTTCATTTACATTCATCATGCACAATATTTTTGTTGTTTTCTTAATAGATAGATAGATAGATAGATAGATAGATAGATAGATAGATAGATAGATAGATAGATAGATAGATAGATAGATAGAGCATTATTGTCATTGCATAGTACAGGTAAACAGCAATGTAATACAGTTAATCATCTACAAGATGTGCAAATAGTGGAATAGTGCAAACTGACAAGTGCAGATAAATATGTTAATATATGTACAGCAAATAAATAGACTCTGGGTAGTGAAAAAAATATGTGCAGAAGCCGTTAAGCATATATATATATATATATATATATACAGTGAGGAAAATAAGTATTTGAACACCCTGCTATTTTGCAAGTTCTCCCACTTAGAAATCATGAAGGGGTCTGAAATTGTCATCATAGGTGCATGTCCACTGTGAGAGACATAATCTAAAAAAAAAAATCCAGAAATCACAATGTATGATTTTTTAACTATTTATTTGTATGATACAGCTGCAAATAAGTATTTGAACACCTGAGAAAGTCAATGTTAATATTTGGTACAGGAGCCTTTGTTTGCAATTACAGAGGTCAAACGTTTCCTGTAGTTTTTCACCAGGTTTGCACACACTGCAGGGGGGATTTTGGCCCACTCCTCCACACAGATCTTCTCTAGATCAGTCAGGTTTCTGGCCTGTCTATGAGAAACATGGAGTTTGAGCTCCCTCCAAAGATTCTCTATTGGGTTTAGGTCTGTAGACTGGCTAGGCCACGCCAGAACCTTGATATGCTTCTTACAGAGCCATTTCTTGGTTATCCTGGCTGTGTGCTTCGGGTCATTGTCATGTTGGAAGACCCAGCCTCGACCCATCTTCAATGCTCTAACTGAGGGAAGGAGGTTGTTCCCCAAAATCTCGCAATACATGGCCCCGGTCATCCTCTCCTTAATACAGTGCAGTCGCCCTGTCCCATGTGCAGAAAAACACCCCCAAAGCATGATGCTACCACCCCCATGCTTCACAGTAGGGATAGTGTTCTTGGGATGGTACTCATCATTCTTCTTCCTCCAAACACGGTTAGTGGAATTATGACCCAAAAGTTCTATTTTGGTCTCATCTGACCACATGACTTTCTCCCATGACTCCTCTGGATCATCCAAATGGTCATCGGCAAACTTAAGATGTGCCTGGACATGTGCTGGTTTAAGCAGGGGAACCTTCCATGCCATGCATGATTTCAAACCATGACGTCTTAGTGTATTACCAACAGTAACCTTGGAAACGGTGGTCTCAGCTCTTTTCAGGTCATTGACCAGCTCCTCCCGTGTAGTTCTGGGCTGATTTCTCACCTTCCTTAGGATCATTGAGACCCCACGAGGTGAGATCTTGCATGGAGCCCCAGTCCGAGGGAGATTGACAGTCATGTTTTACTTCTTCCATTTTTTAATGATTGCTCCAACAGTGGACCTTTTTTCACCAAGCTGCTTGGCAATTTCCCCGTAGCCCTTTCCAGTCTTGTGGAGGTGTACAATTTTGTCTCTAGTGTCTTCGGACAGCTCTTTGGTCTTGGCCATGTTAGTAGTTGGATTCTTACTGATTGTATGGGGTGGACAGGTGTCTTTATGCAGCTAACGACCTCAAACAGGTGCATCTAATTTAGGATAATAAATGTAGTGGAGGTGGACATTTTAAAGGCAGACTAACAGGTCTTTGAGGGTCAGAATTCTAGCTGATAGACAGGTGTTCAAATACTTATTTGCAGCTGTATCATACAAATAAATAGTTTAAAAATCATACATTGTGATTTCTGGAATTTTTTTTTTAGATTATGTCTCTCACAGTGGACATGCACCTACGATGACAATTTCCGACCCCTCCATGATTTCTAAGTGGGAGAACTTGCAAAATAGCAGGGTGTTCAAATACTTATTTTTCTCACTGTGTATGTATATATATATATATATATATATATATATATATATATATATATATATATATATATATATATATATATATATATATATAGCTTTAGTGCAGATGCAGAAATGTTGTGCAAGGAGAATACATATATATATATATAGAGAGAGAGAGAGAGAGAGAGAGAGAGAGAGAGAGAGAGAGAGAGAGAGAGAGAGAGAGAGAGAAAAGAGAGAGAAAGAAAAAAAGAGTGAGAGACAGAGAGAAAGAGAGAGAGAGAGAGAGAGAAAGATATATATATATATTGCACCCAATATATATATAGATAGAGAGAGAGAGAGAGAGAGAGAGAGAGATATATATTGCACCCAATATATAGCTAGAGAGCGAGAGAGCGAGAGCAAATGAGCGCATGGCTGTTGACAGTAAACGTGGGCGGTCGAATTTCCAGCCAATCTGCGCTTGAGGAAGCAGTCACGTGACCCAAAGAAGGCTGCAAAACACATAAATGCACGTGACATCATGTGTTGTTTACGTGCAGGAGTGAGCTGGTAGAGGTGAAGGAAAGTGGACTTTAAAGAAAGCAAAAAAAAAAATAAAAAATACCCAAATGGCCACTGATATTGAAAGGCTGGTTTTGTTCGAGGAGGCGCACTATGACCAGTATGATTATTACAACCTGGATGAATATCCCTGTCATGCTGCAGGAAAAGGAAGAACGAAGAAGGAAATTGGATTGAACACGAACCGCCATTGTCCTTCAGGACACGAGAGGAAAATCGCTGAGAACTACCGCAATTGCGAGCTAAAGAGGAAAAGGACCAAAAGCTCTTCATCTTGAACGGTGTATCATTGGTAAGGAAGTGTGTATAGGTGCAGTTTGTGTGTCATTGTGTGTGGGTCATTGTGTAGTGTTTTTAACTGCCATCCCTTCGACATGCCCTGACTTGTACCATCATTAAACCTGTTGTGTAATAAACTACCAGTTTTTGGTTGTTATTTTTGCCAATTCAGCAGCACTTATTAAAACACATACAAAAAAATTAATGTTTTAATTTTTTCCCCCTTTTTTTTCTCGAAATGCAGTAAAAAAAAATAATGCCCTCACTGGAGATGACTTGAGAACCGGATCTGTGTCTAAACATTTTCCTGCCTTGTCGAACGAGAACGCGCGCACGCACGCACCCGAAGCCACGGCCTTTTCCCTCCCCAGTTGCCTCGTGAGCGCGCATTCCCGATTCCGCGTGTCCGCGTCTGCACAGAGTGGATCTTGTAAGCTGGAGTCAGGTTGCACCTGCGCACACGAATGCCGTCGTTTTTTTTTCTTTGGTGTTTGTCCTCCCTCCTTCCCTCTCTCTCCCTTTCTCTTTACTTCCATACCTTTCTATTTTAAAGATGATTTTACGCAGTGTACATTGTGGTGGTGTGTTTTAAACGGTGTGTTGGTGATAGAACTCACCTGAAGAATATTAAATAAAAACACTGAATTATTGGTATATCTTGAGGTTGTATTTTTTTTTCTTTGTCTCTCTCCTTAATAATCTTTGTGGCCCACTGTCCCTGTTCTTAAGAAACTCCATATCATGCACATGAACATGATCAATACATGGTAGAAGTCATAGTGTTAAAGCTTTTAACATTGTGTGTAAACGTGTATTTCTTATAAGTAGCTGAAAACAACAATACTTGCACTTGCATACAATCAGAAATAGTAAATATAATACATGCATTTGTTATTGCATTATCCTTTATATGAATTTTTCATATGAATAGCCATTGCATTTAGTTGCTGTACTGTATTTACATATCTGCATCTGCCACTTTGTTCAGTGCCACAATTTAATGCAATGACAAAGTAGAATCTATCCATCCATCCATCAGTGGATCATTAATGGAAACTCTGACCCCCTGATCTTACATCAAAATATCATTGTAAAGGGTTTCAATGGTACACATATACATAGAACACTGCTGTGGTATAGGCAAAGCCTATAACCTGCATAATGCATAAATATAATCACATTC
This sequence comes from Silurus aristotelis, assembly GCF_946808225.1. Lineage (NCBI taxonomy): Eukaryota > Metazoa > Chordata > Actinopteri > Siluriformes > Siluridae > Silurus > Silurus aristotelis. Next base: position 6,794,211 of record NC_139599.1, read on the forward strand.
AGAACTGATTCACTAAAACATTGGTCCAACCAGTTACCTTCAATTGCGTGCAAACAGTAAAAATGGTGATTGCATGTATATAGTGGTTTAGGATACCCAAGATTGGAAGCAAAAAAAATCCAATGTATTATTACCTAATAAATATATTCAATAAATGAAATCTGCATTTGTAGAGCTCCCTTTCAGTGTGCTGCATAAGAAAAACTGACCACAGTGAGCTTAGAAATAGATATAAACCAATGAGCAACAACTGCCTGCCTAATATTATGTAGTTCTGTTAGACCACTGAAACAGCTCTGAACCATCAAGAATCCACAGGACCTCTGAAGGTGTATCTGGTACCAAGACCTTAGCAGCAGACCAGCACATCCTACATATGATTAATCGAATGGAGATCTGAGGAATCCGAATCATTGCGCTTGGCCATTTTCCTGCTTCTAACACATCAAATATGAGACAGTTCTCTCATTCAAAATAGAGTTTATAAAGAAATCATAGGAATGAGAGATAATAGAAATCAGAAATCATAGCTTTTGAAAGAGGGATACACAAAAACAAATGATTTCTAGCTGTTTTATTAAATGCTGTACTACTATTGTCTAAACTCATTGGGAAAAAAATCATTGATTTAGATACGTATTATTGCAGAGGGTTGCTTTGCTCCATCTGTTCAGACATTGAGTCTACAGAACTTAATGAATTACTTATCCTATATGAATGACAGAGCAAAAGGAGGAAGACTATACTCTAGTCTATACTATAATTATGGCACTAATGTATTCCCTCATACATTTTTCACAAAATAAAAATCCCATCAGTGTTAAGACTAGGATCAAGTTCTGCACTGATTCGTAAAAGTATTGGCACTCAAGGACCAACATAGTCTTTCCTGAATGTCAACTCAGCTCGAATGTGTATGAAAAGACCGAAGTGTACATTGAAATACTGTAAAAACTCTGCTGTAGCTTTAAAAGAAGCCAGTGAGAAACATCAACATAAAAACCATCAACGTTAAAAACTGCAATTTAATGTTACATGGTATGCGAGATGTGCAGGGGACGGCATGTACCATTTCACAACCACATGTTGCTAAACCGCAGGAAGTGGAAACGGTACCAATGAATCATTAGGAGAGCAAAGCCACACTGAATCTCTGTACTTCATCCAGGGGACTTCCTTCAACCTGCTAAAGGAAAAGTGCACCCTGAAACACATTTAGTAGAGATTATGAGTGTATAGAGATTCCAGTGCAAAATGTATTGTTTTAGTATATTTTGGTATTATTGTGAGGCAGGTGTCACCTTGAATTTACAGTATGACTGTATTGCTATAACAGGAAGTCAGGGGAAAAAAAGATTTTCAAGCATAATGAAAAAGAACAAGGAATTCTTTCCCTACCCCATCATTCAGTGACAGTGTATATAAATAAAATGGTGACTATAGAAGTAGTAGAAAGCACAAATGTTTAAATTAAAGTTCCACAAATCAATGCAGCAACACACTGGTAGGTTCGACTCAGAGATCAACGTGATGATATACGCATGCGAACGCTTTATAAATCTGTTGAAGCAAAGTGTGCAGATGAGGAGGTGTGAAAACTGGACCGAAAAAATAAATAAAAATAATAATAATTCGTAATGCAGCAGCACTTTTTTAAAGAAAGTTAGGACACAAGAGCTTCCTCCTATTGGCTCCAGTTAATGCAGGTTGTCGGTTGGTGTTGTGCATTATGTTATAACTCGGTTTTTTTTTCCAATGGATTTTTTTTATTTATGGTCAGTTAAGAATTTCATTTGCAACAAATTTGACAAAATGAAAAATTTTATTAAAGAATTAATTATAAAGGAAAAAAAATTGCTGAATATTTCAAAGATGCACATTTGTTATATAAGGACACGTTCTAATAAAACCAGAACATTTAACAGCGTTAAATAAACAGCAAGCAGTAAAAGGGCAAAAAAAACGCAGACGTAGTTAAAATAAGGTTACTTCATTTTCTTCACGAGTCACTTCCTCATGTCGAAACCTCTATTTTAACAGACAAGGGAAATGGCAAAGAAAATTCACAAAGCTTTAGTGAAGTACTTTTGCCTCAACAGGTCATTTATTTTTATTTTATTTTTTAAACAACCTTTTATGAAGTCAGACAAATTCGCTGCTATATTCTGAAATTGGCTTCAGAGTGCATAACAAAACGGGGGAAAAAGACTAAACGGAAAAATAAAAAAATAAAAATTCAAGCAATATCCTAATATCTGGCATGTAGAAATGTCAAGTTTGGATGAAGGTCCATGCGCGATCCAATAAACAAAAACCTCGTTTCAAGAACGTTCTTATGACTATACTAAATATATATTTGAGGTATATTCTGCATTCCAGAGAAACCTGAGTGGCCTTGTTCTGTGTTATCATACATCATGCATAGCATATCAGTCAAGAAGTACTTACGTGTACAATCTGTAGCAGGTACAGGAACATGTATGTGCACTTCAATGTGCAGATATACAAATATTACAGAAAAGCATGCATAGCTTAAAAATGGTGATACTGAGAATGAGGCTCCTGGCTGACGTTAAAAACTATTACGGTGTGGTCAGAAGTTGTTAGCATCAATTAAATATCTATTGGGAGAAGTAACGCTGGTCTCCCTCTGGCTCCAGTGGAGCAGCAACCCAAAATTAATTTGGGCAAAATTTCCCAGAGAAAGCGAGTAACACAGTAAAAATGCTTCGTTCCAGATCGGATCATCTCAATTTGGGAGGGAAAATAAGACGAAAGAATACGATGTGGTCAGTCAATTTGTTGTTTGAAAGTTGTGAAAACATTTTGTGGCCTGGCTTTTTGAATGACAGCTCTGTCAAAACACAAAAAGCTAGATTTAAAACGCAAAAGTCGTTCAAATCTGATAGAACAGAAAAATCTAAGCGATCTGACGCTTTCAAACAATTCGTTCGATTTCAATTCGAGTTAATTGGATAATTGGAGTAAATCAATGCAAAAAAAAAGTGGATAATTATTTGTCAATTTAAACTGATTATAAATAGGGTTCTGTCCAAAAAAGGACAAACAATTGTAGATAGATAGATAGATAGATAGATAGATAGATAGATAGATAGATAGATAGATAGATAGATAGATAGATAGATAGATAGATAGATAGATAGATAGATAGATAGATAGATAGATAGATAGATAGATAGATAGATAGATGGCAAGTAACCCTAAATAGTTTTAAACAGAGGTTTCTCAAGGTCACATTAACCACACTCCAGATACTGGACAAAGTTGGCCATATGAGTTGATATGTAGCAGTTTGTATTGTATCAGTTTTTGTGATATAAAATATCGAAAAAGAAGAAGGTAGCTCAGTGGTTAAGCTGTTGGACTTCTGATCAGAATGTCAAGTTCAAATCCCACCAATCGCTAAGCTGCAACTGTTCATTTGTATGAACGAGAATTTTAAGTCGCTCTGGATAAGTGCATCTTCCAAATGCTGTAAACGTAAATGAATTGTCAAAATCGTATCATGCGAGTGAATAATCATGATCCTGAATGAATCATGAACCTGGACTTTATATAAACAACTAAAACACTATCTTTGCAGCTATAATAGTTCTCTTGGACACAAGCCAATTAATAATGTATGCATAAAACATGACCATTTTTTTCATTAAAGTGTACAAAATGCATTTGAACATTTTTCTATTAGACAACTCTGTGTGAGACATTAATCAGCTAGAAACTATAAACCATTAATAAGAAATGCCCATGTAAAACATCCCAGTATAAAAACATTGCTGAAAGTGGAATGAAACATGGTGTTAGTTAGATAAGACATAGATTTAAGGCCATGGTTGCACACCATGCATCCATCCGGTCAACATGTGAACCTCTGTTCATAAACACAAAAGGTGTTCATAGAGATTTATCAACACAGGTATGCAAAATAATTCCAGAAACAGTGCGGCCACCCATGAGGTGCATTAAGAGCCTGACACGTAGTTAAAGGAAACATGCAAGCATTCCTAACAGGGTAAGAGCACATAATTTGCATCCAAATAAACTGGCTTTAGAAACAGGCAGGTAGAAAAAAAGCTTCCAGTATCAAACCACTGGAACAGAAGTACACTAATTAGTCAAAAGCTGTTGGAGGGTGTGCAAAAAAAAAAAAAGTGTCAATTCGTACAAAGATCCGCAAAGCACTTTTTCCAAAGAAAGTCATTCCTAAGCGATCAATCAATGCTTAGTGTTTCCTCTGGAAAGAAGAGGACATTTAGTATCATCTTCTCCAGCCTGTTTTGGCTCCATAGGGTGACATGAAATTCATTTGAGTGGCTTTAGTCTCATCTGTTATGGCAAACTTACAGTTGAATGAAATATGATATCTCCTGATATCTCAAAAGCATTTTGCCAGTCATCCAAGAAACTTCATTAAATTCCCCTGCCAAATGTTCCCACGTCAGCAGAAGAAAACTATAAGGATCTAGGACGAGTGGTGAAACATCATCGAGCCCAACCACTTTAATGAACTACTGCTATCTATTCCAAAACGGTCTGCAATCTGCGGTCGATAAAGCACCTCAAGAAGTACGGAGGTGTACTAACTCTTTGATATATGGATCTTACGGCGGAAATACTCCGGCGCTGCTTCCTGTAGCCAGTCAGGATCCACCAGGCACAGGTCCCTCATGTAGCAGCGCGACGTATGAAGGAGCTCGTTGAAAATCACGTAGGCCGGCTTGGCCTGGAACAGGACAGAGGACGGGTGGATGGCGACGGTCTGGTGGGTATCCAGAGCCAAATAGGTGCCACCGGGCTGTAGCTCAGCGGCATTGGGGAACATTCCGTGAGCCAGGCAGCGTCGCACGTTAGCCAGCTCGGACAGAGAGGATTCGAGCTTCAGTCCCAGCTACAGAACAAAAACAATTATGTTGAAACTTCCTCCTATTTTGTTAGCGGATTCATTTATCATAACCCTTTAAGAGGACAAATACAATATAAACCTTGTTGTCCATAGTAGTGAAAAATTCATTACCTTGATGCAAATGTCCCTCAGCTGAGCTCGCACTTCACCAACCAGACCCATGTTTCTGCTGTTCACAAAGTTCTCCCTACACCACTCCTGCTTTGAAAAGACAAGTTGCCAATTTATTGGATAAATTCAATCCTTGTCCATTTTGAAGTGCAGGAATCATGTAAAAATCATAGCAACACCATAGGAACGCTAAAATGACTCATGAAGGAAATTCGGTACTGCAATGACAATGGCTTGGAAGTAGGTGCAGCTCTGCAACCGAAGAAGCAGAAGCAGCAGCATTTTTTTTTCTTAGTCTACCAACAATATAAACCAATCCAACAGAATCAGTCAAAAGCATCAGACACTATTACTAGGGGCTACGAAATAACGCTCTTCTCAAACTGATGAGGACCAAATGATCAATACAGTTCGAGATTTTTAATCAAAGTAGGTGTTTTGAGTAAAACCCATAAAAGAACAGAGACACCGACCTTATTTCCACTGACTTTCTTGAAGGCCCTGTAGATATTCAGCAGGGTGATGAGGTCTCCCTCGCTGGAGATGAATTTCTTGCGCACGAGGAGCACCTCGTCTCGACGAGCAGGAGGGTTGTAGAGCACAGAGTCCACGGAGAGCAGAGAGACGATGGTCAGAATCTCTTCGCTACAGGAAAAGTCCGGAGAGATCAGGATGGTCTGCAAGATAATGTTAGAAATACGTTATGTGAGGCACATGACCAAATACAAAACATAATTATTTGGTTTTCCCAATCATGTCCTACAACAGAGGATCTACACTCCATGGAACAGATTCCACTGTGCTTGCTGAGGGGTTCTTTGTTAGCTTTAATGTTAAAATATAAAAAAATTGTGCACAAAAGACCACTCTGAGGTATTTCATTATCATTTGAAGCGGCAGGACTGTAGTACTCCCTCTTTCTAGTTAGACAAGACTGGTTAAATAACTTCCAAAGTCCTACCATGAAAGCTATGGGCTTAAATCCTTAAGAAAAAAAAATATAGAAATGTATCTCTACCTATTTAAACTTTGCTATATTTATTTTATATATTATTCACTTGGCTATATTTATTTTTTATGATGCTCTGGTACTTTCAGATCACTTGATCAGTGTTCTAATTTGCATGGATACCCTAAAAATTCAGACTTCACAAAAACTGTTCAGGTCCCTGTCTTCCCTTTGCTTCAGCGAATAATTTCGCCTGAATTGTATAGATTTACATACCACAAATATGCTGCTGTAGGCATAAAGAATAACCTGTGTTTGCTTAAACAGTCAATCAGAACATGCTCATACTGAATGTCCTCTTAACAGACTTTATAATATACAGCTGTAGAAGAAAACCCGTTTATAATTTCTCTACCTGGTGTTACTAAGAAAAGGACGAAGTCTCTTCTTGAGTTTTTTCATCATGTATTCTGAGGAAATTATTTCCTTGACAAAGTCATGTTTGTTTTCTCATTAAAGACCAATATATAAATCCAGATCTGGCTTACTTAGTGCTGGTCTATGAGATAGACTTTGTGTCTTTACTTTACTTCTATACAAACTGTACTAAATGCAAGATAATTCACTCCATTTAACTAGAAAAATTACAGCACACTATGCATTTCTGGTAAAAAGCTGTGCAATTTCTACTCAGATCATTTTAGATCAAGTAGAACTTTAAATCCTCAAAGACATAATTAATCCTTCTTGTTACTAATTTAAATGTCAGAAATCTTTTTCAAATAATTTATACAAACAGGACCGAAGCTATTATGGAAAAACTATTTCAGACATTTGGTCCTGCTGGGAAAAAAATCGAATCCATTTGTGTTCTAGATACAATAATGATTACTACTAAACTAATCCACTCAGTCCTGAGAGAGCCTGACAGAAAACCCAAAAACAAAATGCGCCACCTCAGGGTGGCACAAAAACACATGCTTCTATTGTACAATCCCAAGTTACTTTAGCAAATCGAGGTTCCAAAGGAAAGCAGGCCATCTTCTTGCCCAGAGGGGTGAGGAAAACCTGATCTTCCCTCTGCTCCACTGCTCCAAGGAGATCCAGCTGCTCCACAGCCATTCGCATCGACTCTGTCAATGACAAGCACAAAATGAAGTTTAATTATTATTATGGTTGAGTAAGTAAGAATGCTGTTTAGAAATGAATAAACAACTAGTCACATGCAAAAGCATGTGTTTTAATATTTTATCTTTTTTTTTATGAAAAAAGGACAAACGCAGGATTTGTAAGAGATTTTCAATAATCACAAAGATAAGTGATGAAGTTATCAATGGATAATAATAAATATATGTGCCTATGTTGCAAAACCAGTCACTTGTCTGCTCTCCATGCCGTGCGTTTTGATGAGTCACATGTCCATGTGAATAACAATAATCATAATACTAACAATAAGGGGCAAAATGTAAAGCTGGAAAACAGGAAAAAAAAAAAAAAAAAAAAAACTCTTTTGTTCCTGTCCGCAAATGTCACTGTTTTTCAGAAACTGCACTGTTTATTAATATGATAGAAACATAAACTACTCAGCATCTACTATATGTTCAAGCTCAAAATACCAACATGTTGCATTCATTTGTGGACTAGGTTTTGCTCAGGTTCAATAGTGCCAAAAATTGTGCAAAAGATATATGCCCCTTACCAGGTGACGGCTTGGACATGAAGTCAAAGTTGAGGACGTCAGAAACACCGAGAGCTAACAGCTGCAGGATTACACCTGCCAGATTACACCTACAGAGCAAATCATGCCAAATGTTAATCATCATTATAAATTAAACTGAATATATATATTTTTTTTAATATATGAATCGGCTCGAGAACAAATACAAAAAAAAAAAAAAGAATTTTTTATAATAATAAATATTTAAATAATGTAACAAATAATACTTATCTTTTTAATTTGCCTAGTCCGAACGTAAATCTGATTGCAAAGTTGCTGAATTAAAACAATTCTTCTAAGAAGAGTGGGCCAACATTTGATTGCAGTCGTTGGTGCCAAGGGTGTCACAACCAATTATTAGGTTTGGGGGCAATTACTTTTTTTTTTTTTTTTTTTTTTTTTTTTTTTGGGGGGGGGGGGGGGGGGATTTGTTAAAACATAAGGCCAGGCACATTTCAACTGATTTTGTTCCCCCCACGCTTTCGTTTTCAATCGTTACAAAAAGTTGACCATCCACAGTGAAAAGACTGAAAATGCTTAATTTTGAAAGCCTCCGTTTTCACAGTCCACACTGAAGAAAGAAAACCGCATTTACAAATTTATCCTCTTTGGGGAGCGTTTTCAAAATGTTTTAATCGACTGAAAATGCCGTCCAAGTGTGGATTTAAGGATGAAACGGAGAGAGAAAACGTAATGTGAAAATGGCCAAAAATGCACAATAATAAAATTAAAAAAAATGGAGGAAGATACTTTTTTACAGCACTGTACCTATATACATCGCAAGAATGTCTAATCCCGAACTGCACTGTACCTTTGTATTTCAGGAACAGTCATGTTTGCCAGGTTCTCAAACTCATCTTCAGTGTAGAGACGGTAACAGGAGCCAGAGTCCTCTCTCCCTGCCCTGCCAGCCCGCTGCCAGGCCTGGGCTTTAGACACCCTCTGCACCGCCAACACCTCCAGACCGCTGTCTGACAATATAGAAGACAAAAAACAGCATGAATGTTAATGACTTATGCACAATAATACCCACCCGCATGCAGCCTTTTTTTAAATTACTATTATTATTACAACAATAGTATCAGACAATATGGTGTGTACTCTGTGGTGTATTTAATTATCGTGTCTGAAACGAGGTGCCTCAGAATCAAACACTGGCATGGTAATAAATACATACATAAATTAAAAAAAATAATGATAGTTTACATTAAGGCGTTCATTCAAAATATAGAAGTTGGCACAGCTCCACCAAATGACATTAGAAGCTATTGCAATCACTCAGTGTGTATGGAAATGACTCATGCTTTACCACAAATTGTATATGCAAAATATGGTCCAAAAAGTTTAGAATAAAAAAATAATAATAATTAATAAATTTAGAGACCTAAATACTTTGTATAGAATCGTAACAGAAAATGGTAGACTTATTGTCTTGCTGTAATGACTAACTATTAGGTGTGTAACAGTGTTTAAATCCACAGCCAGATGTTAGGAGTATTAAACACAGTGGGTGTGAATTCTGGATCTGGCAGTTCCTCAACCTCAGCTTCATCATTCCAGTTCATAATTGGTCTTAACTAGAGATCTGCCTGTTATGTTGCTATGTTAATAAACGTGGTTGCTCTTTGGAATGCAAGCTTCATATATTATAGCTGGCTAACAGGGGAAAAAATAAATAAATAAATAGAAAAGTCTACCATTTGACCCTTTCTAGAAATCTTGCTGTTTAAAATACATTATCTGTTGGTTCAAAAGAATGTATTTGTATTCAATACACAACACAACACTTAGCAGGTTCCAACTTTTTTTTAACATTCACCAGTTTCATGAAGGAAAAAAAAAAATTCCACAACAATGCAAGGTGGTCAAGTGCATAACAAAACACAATAAAGGGCATATTATATTGCTAGTATACATATTATATAATTTAATTTTTCATTTAATTATTACACAGACACTAAACATTTTACTCAAGCTGCCACTGATTCTGTATTATAGCAAGTTGATTTGTTGATGCGTAGAAAAAACTGTGCACGAAACAAGTGTGAAAAATTGGCAATTATTAGAAAGTGAAAATAAAACAACCTGCCCAACATGAAAGTCAATAAAATGGAAATAAAATGTTTTTTTATACTGCTCTATAGGAAACCAGCAGTTCTACCTGACTGCAATAAGTCGTTCTTTTTTTAACTAAATAAATGAACCGTGTCTTTAAATACTGATTGAATACTGGTACACCAAAACTCTGACCTGGGTTATAGCGCTTGGCCTTCACCATTCCTGTGTCAATTACGTATTTAATTCCAGAAATGGTTATGGACGTCTCTGCGATGTTGGTCGAGAGAATGACTTTTCTGCAGCCCTGAAATTGAGAAACAGGAAATTAATACAGATACACACAAAAAAAAAACCTCTGGTTCACATGTTCAATGGCTGACTAGAAGAAAACTAATATTTACAGTATAGGGTTTAAGGTTTGAAATGTAAAGTTATAAAAGGTGATAAAACGCTGTGTATGGCAAAGCTGTTTATTTCCTGACACCATTAAACGATATAGATCTTTATATCAAATCTACAATATTTATATTAAATCGATAAGGTTTTGTGATTATGGGTAAATCTTTTTCACTGTATAAATCATAGCACAAAAACTGCTTGCACACAGAAATCTGAAAACACAAATGCTAAATGTTGTCATGCCACCAGACCCCTGGACTAGTATTGAGACATTTGCTATTTAATCAACGCTGCTCCATTTTTTATTTGAAGTAACACACATGAAATCCTTCAGGTACCTTGGGTGCAGGATAAAAGACCCTGAGTTGCTGGGCAGGAGGAAGTGATGCGTACAAAGGGATCACGATCATAGGCCCACAGGTTTCAGGCAGGTGTTTGGCGATGTCCCGACACGTCCGGGCCAGCGCTTCGATCTCCTCCTGCCCAGTCATAAACACCAGGATATCATGGAAGAGAGGAGCTTCCTATGTGGCAAATGTTCAAAAGTTATTATAGTCTTTACACCTGATAATAGAAAAAGCAGAGCTGAAATGTTATTAACACTAAGCCTTCTTATTGAGGACACAAACACAGTATGTGGTGCTTAAGGCATTGGACTTTGGATCTGAAGGTCATGAGTTCAAATCCCGTGCCACTACTGGGCCCCTGAGCAAGGCCCTTAACCTTAAATGTAAATTATTCTTAAAATGTACTATGGACAAAACGCATTATTACACATATTATAGCAAAGTGAAATGCGATGACATAATATATGTCCACATGAGTAACCAACTTACTTGGTGAATCTGAAAAATGGAGACCAGCGCTGCATGGAGGTAATCAGACTGCGGCTGTTTGGTATAATAGATCTGAATCGGATGCTGCCGACCCTCCAAGTACAGCACAGGAGACTTATTAAAATACTGAGAGAACAGGTCCACATCCATGGTGGCAGACATCACAATGACCTGGGGATTATAAAAGACATGAGAAATAATCCTAAAACATGGCAAAGCAAAATAAGGATATAATTTGCACTACAAAAAAAAAAAAAAAAAGTTACATTCTAAATCTACTTTTAGACTACAATAAAACGAATAAACGTTTAGTAATACATTTAATAATTGTATATATTCTATACTTTTGTACATGGTACATTTGTATATAAATATAAAGACATGCTACACGTAGCTCACAAAGGGATTCAAAGGCCACTAAACCATCCTCAAGAAAAGAGCACATTTTTTGGAATGGTCTGGAAAATAATATACAGCTGATATGATATTGATTATATTGTCTCGCACTAGCTTGAAGTCTCGAGCTCATTGTTAACCAGTGTCATTTCCTCACCTTTAAAGGGATCTTATTGTGCTCTTTGCGTTTGCGCTGGGCGCTCTTGACCACACCAAACAGCACGTCGGTGTGGACCGTGCGCTCGTGAGCTTCGTCTAGGATCACAACTGTGTAGCGTAAAAGCATTGGGTCCCCGATCGCCTCTCTCAGCAGCATGCCATCAGTCATGAACTTCAGCTTGGTTTCCGCGGATGTCACGTCCTCAAAACGCACAGTATAGCCCACCTAGGGAATTGTTGGAGAGACGTTTTTAGACAAAATCCATAGCTTCAAATATTCGATTGACTGATTTACTTCCAAACAGTTTCTTAACCCACCAGTTTTCCAAGCTGAGTTCTTTTTTCCTCTGCCACTCGTCCCGCCAGCGAGATAGCAGCCACACGCCGAGGCTGTGTGACCGCAATGATGCCCTGTCGACCAATACCCGCTTCATAGAGGTACTGAGGAATCTGGGTGGTTTTACCCGAGCCTGTTTCTCCTAAAGAGCAAAGCAAACAGGTCATCAGGAAGTACTTTGTAAAGAACAACTCACAGTGACCAATGGCATGTCAGAATCCAAGTAATTATTAGATCTTGTCATCTCCTTGGGCTTGGAAATAACATTTCTACATAAAGGCATTAATAACTCAAAAGCATAAACAGCTACAATACTACACTATAATACGAGCAGAAAATTGATCAGGAAAATCATTGTTGAAGAATCTATGTGTATTACATATTAAAGCAAAAAGTTTGTTGGACCATATCAGTCTCGCTTGTATGTAATTTTCACAAATATAGGTAGGTGTACTTGATAAAATGACCAGTGTGTCAATGATAGACAGTGGTAACTTACAAAAATTGCTGTCAGGAAAGAGAAAATACTTAAAATTTCTCATGAATTCAACATTTACTCAATTGCCTTTAGATTTTGTTATATCTTAATGCTTTAAACTGGAATCTTTGACAGCATTAGAAGTTATTTTACTTTATTTCAAACATGACTGGATTTCCAAAAATCAAAAAGCCAGCAGTAAATGCCTAGTCAAGATGATCAAGTGTGCTGTATTAACCTCCATACTAGGAGAACGTGAGTGTGTGAGATATATATATATATATATATATATATATATATATATATAGCGAAAGCACGTACCGATCAACACAGCATTGGGCAGCTGTCTGAGCTGGTCGATAAGCTGAGATTTGGCCTGGTAAATAGGCAGATGTTTCCTTTGCACGTCTATTTGACTGGACGCATTTCCCTTCTTTGGCAGCAGCATTCCAGGCTTCTTGTTTGCAAGGGAAAAAGGGGAGCCCGGCTTAAATCTCTTGGCCGGAGGAGGTTTAGGGTCGTGGGGCATGATCCGGAGGAAGTGTCACGCCAATATCAACCCGTCCTATATAGACCCCACCACCGACTGAACACTAAAATCAACAACAACAAAAATCTGCACTTTTAGAAGTGCAACGAGGCCTTCGCTACTGCGGCTGTTTATCTCATCTTAATGGGATCCGCCGCTCACGTGGCCTCACGCTCCGAGTCGCAGGAAATTGACGTATGAGTTAGAGAAAGGATTCGATTCTTTGTGTCTGTTAAGCAAACTGTGAGAGTTGAGTCGGTTTTAAGGATAACAGGTTAAATAGATGATGATTATTATTATTATTATTATTATTATTATTATTAATATTAATATTAGTATATTAATTATTAAAGTACGGACACAGCAGGACACCATTGCTGCAGTTAATATTTTATTGATTAAAACACAAAACCTTTTTTCCCCCCACGGAAATTTCAGCTATTGTTCCGCGAAAAAAACTCTTAAAAAAAATCTCTAGTCAGAAAATGAGATTTAGAAGAAAAAAAATTTGAGAGAAAATGGTCATAAAATAGGTTGAGAGACGAAATAGTCGTCTCTTCATAGTGAATCATATGAATCGATTCACTGAAAAGAATCAAAGAACATATTTAAATGCGTCCCAAATGTTTAATCACAGTTAGTTTTGCTCTAAGAGAGTACTATAATATATATATATATATATATATATATATATATATATATATATATATATATATATATATAAAATATGTAACATGGCGCGGATCTTTCCTCTGTGTTGAATGCACAGTACACTTTGAAAGTAGTGGGCGGAACATAATGAGTGACAACCACATTGACCAATCAGCTGTCAGCCCTCAGTTCTATATTATCGCCCGATTTCCTCTTTCAGCCTCTTTTCTTTCACGCGTCCCTACAGAGGTGAGGTCCGCTCTGTTAGAGCACGGAGTTATAGTCTTTTCCCCTTGTTTTAACAATGATTTATCATTTAAATTTACCCGGAATACATAGAAATAGCTTTGAGTTAGCAGTTTGCCATAGTTGTATGGAATAAAAAACGCGTTTTGTATCTGAAATGTCTGCTCGGTTGTTGAGATTTAGCTGATTAGCTGTAGGCCTTTCGGCGCCATGTTGGTTGGTGAATCAGATTAGCGCCATGTGTTCGGCAAATATGGTAAAAGGCTCGGTTATCATATTATATTATTACATTTTTCTTTTAAAATTAACCTTTATCCTTTGCGAAACCTGCGGTGGAAACAAAAAGATCGAAAATGTCAACGTTCATGTATACCACAATCCTGCACTTTATGCGCATATTTGATCATCTCTGGACAATTAATTTTGTTCAACAATAATTTATAAAACAAAAAAATTAATTCGTTGTTTTTTCATTTAAGATCGATCACCTTGTCTTTAAACCGGCACTTAACCGATCCTTGGAAGCACTGCAAAGATGCCCAGGGAAGACAGGGCCACGTGGAAGTCCAACTACTTTTTGAAGATCATTGTAAGTGGTTCATTTCTTTCTTCTGTTGTGAAGCAACATCTTAAATCCTGAGTTTCATCCTGATGCTTATTCTTGCTCATATTTTTGGTTGGAAAGCGTTCCTCCAATTTGATGCTATAAATGTTTATACAAAAAATATACAATTTTAAGCCATGGTTAAGGCAACTGGTCTGCAAGTTTGTATTAGTATTAAAGGTAAACACCATGCAGTGTTACTAGTAAACTGATAAATAATGATGCCTTGGGTTTTTGACTCTGTTTTAAGATTCTCAATGTGGAGAAAACTTGTGTTCATGTTTTTTGGTCCGGACACTGAATTTGCAGGATCAGTTACGAACCAGCTGTTGCAGTGCTGGTTGGTCGTTCCCCCTGCGCAAATCAACTTGATTCTTACTATCCCTGTGTGTCTGCATCCCACGGCATGCAGGGACGCTTAGTCTCAAACATTGCGTACACCAAACTGTTAAATCTTGCTTTAACATGACCGAAAGAATGTAAGCACTGAAATTTTGCCTTCTGGTTTGCAGCAACTCCTGAATGACTTCCCGAAATGCTTCATTGTGGGCGCAGACAACGTCGGCTCCAAGCAGATGCAGACGATCCGTCTGTCTCTGCGGGGCAAGGCAGTCGTGCTCATGGGCAAGAACACCATGATGCGCAAGGCTATCCGTGGCCACCTGGAAAACAACCCGGCCCTGGAGAAGTATGTATGCACATTAGTGCACCCAATTTGTAGGGTCTTAAGAGCGCCTGTGAAAATGCTGAGACGTTCTCCTAATTGGCCACATGCTCTCTAATGTATGTATGCATTGTAACATGATGCAGAGCAGCTCTTCTTCCAGAGTGGGTTTTCAGTTTAAACGAAGAGCCTATAGTGACCAATAAGCTCCACCTCTTGAGTTTGCAGGTTCAGTTACGAACCAGCTGTTGCAGTGCTGGTTGGTCGTTCCCCCTGCGCAAATCAACTTGATTCTTACTATCCCTGTCTGCTCGCATCTCACGGCTTGCAGGGACGCTTAGTCTCAAACATTACATTTGCACCGTGAAAGTATATACTCGTGTATATGTTTGCGTCCGAATAAACGTCTGCCGTCTTTTTAACAGGCTGCTGCCCCACATCCGTGGGAATGTGGGCTTTGTCTTTACCAAGGAAGATCTGGCTGAGGTCAGGGACTTGCTGCTGGAAAATAAGGTAATTCTCTTCTTTTATACCCAACTACTACCTCATGTACATTTATTTATACACACATCTATATTGCAATTTTGCATGTTTTACAGTTGTCGTCTCTTTAGGTGCCAGCTGCTGCCCGTGCCGGTGCTATCGCCCCCTGTGAGGTGACTGTGCCTGCTCAGAACACTGGGCTGGGTCCTGAGAAGACCTCCTTCTTCCAGGCTTTGGGTATCACCACCAAGATCTCCAGAGGAACCATTGAAATCTTGGTAAGTTTAAAACATATTTTAGGTTCTTCAGTCTTTTGGTTGTGAGCTGTAAACCTTACATTGTCCTTTTTTTCTTTCCAGAGTGATGTGCAGCTGATCAAGCCTGGAGATAAGGTGGGTGCCAGCGAGGCCACACTGCTTAACATGCTGAACATCTCGCCCTTTTCCTACGGGCTGATCATCCAGCAGGTGTATGACAACGGCAGCGTCTACAGCCCTGAGGTCCTGGACATCACTGAGGATGCTCTGCACAAGAGGTTCTTGGAGGTGATTGGGCTTTTTGTTCTTTTTCTAGTACTGAGTCTTATTTAGGAAGTACATTTTATGCTATCCCTGTCTAAAGTCCTAAATGGTATGTTGGTTTCCTGGGTACCAAGTCATGAGTATGATTTAACACACTTTTTGTTTTAGGGTGTGAGGAACATCGCCAGTGTGTGTCTGCAGATTGGCTATCCCACTCTTGCCTCTATTCCCCATTCTGTCATCAATGGATACAAGAGGGTTTTGGCAGTCACTGTCGAGACAGACTACTCCTTCCCTCTGGCTGATAAGGTAAAATCTTCTGCTTTTCTTCAGGAGGGGCATCTCTACCAGTGCAGGTTAAGTTACAAAGCAGCTGTTGTGGTGCTGTTCTGTCGTTCCCCCTGCAAACAAAAACCCGATTCCTCCTATCCCTGTGTGCCAGCTTCCTCCGGCAGACAGGGACGCTAGGTCTCGGACATTAGCCGCACTTAATGACTGGGCGTTAGTCTTTCAAGTAGAGCTTATCATTATAATTGACACTCTTACCAAATGGTACCTTTATGGGGGCATTGGAGTGCTATTTGGAGCTATGCCTCTGTTAGGAAGGTTGAGTCTTGGACAAAATATGGTGCATTTGTTCAAATATAAAGCTATTATATAGAGGTCGACAGATCATGAATTTTACCGGTAATTAAGTTGCCTAGAAGATTACCTAACCAATAATTAGAATTATACTGTATATATTAAAAAAATTAAACCATGTAAAACAGAACTGAACTTTTATTATAAAAATAAAGTACTGAATCATATAAATTACAAAATGAAAAACATGAATATATTGATTATAATAAATGTTGAGGTAAATAGGACATGCATGTTTTCTGTAAAGCTGCTTTGAGACAATGTCTGTTGTGAAAAGCGCTATACAAATAAACTTGACTTGACTTGACTTGACATTTAGACTGAAAGTAAAACTCCAATTAGTTAAATCCAAAAATAAGATTTCAAATTAACAGCATGTAGCATCAGTGATTTGCCTCTAGAGGCCGCTCTTGTATTGCATACTGCATCCAGGTTAAACTATCGGTATGGATTTATTTATTTATTTTACTTTAGTTCCAGCAATTAACTCTGTGCCTTTTTAAAACTGATTCGGTTAACCTCTATTATATACAGAACTGGATACAGGTCATGAATTTTCTTGTCCATATGGAAAGTGATGTGTTCAATTACACAGAACTCTTGCAAACCTTTTATACCAAACATGGAACGCCTTTTAGAGGAAACCTGATGGATTCCACAATGTAACTTCCTGCATTTTTCTGCTCTGCTCCAGGTTAAGGCCTTCCTGGCTGACCCCACTGCTTTCGCTGTGGCAGCAGCTCCAGCCGCATCAGCTGCTGCGCCAGCCGCCGCTCCTGCTGCCGCTGCAGAGCCAGCCAAGGATGAGTCGGAGGAGTCTGATGAGGACATGGGCTTTGGCCTGTTCGACTAAAATAACAGCAGTGGTCACTGTAACCTGCTTGATTTGAATGCCAATAAAACATTGGAACTGATAAATGTGTGGAGTTTTTATTTGTATTATTTTTTATTTATTTTTTTTGGGGGGGGGGGGGTGTACAGCTGCTTGTGTGGTGGCAGTTGCTAATTGATTTTTTGTTATTTATGTAAATCGATTATAAAGGGAAGCTGTAGATATTTTCTACCTCTTGCTTTTTTTTTTTTTTTTTTTTTTTTTTTTTGGGTTGAATCAAAACGGGATGCGCGTCATAGTGGGGCGGGCGGTGTGTCCGCGCATGCGCAGTGCGGCTCCGTCGTTCGCAGGGTGTGTGGAATCCTGAACCGCAGCAAGAGCCGCGCAGCAGCCGCATGTTTCGTGTGTATGAACCGCTGTGGAAAATCTCCGCCGGCTACACCCTAGGCATAGCCATCTTCCGTAGAACGACAACAGTCTCTCAGCCGAGGGGTTTGGGGGCGGGGAGGGAGACACCGGTTTACACCCAAGCATTGTGTGTCTTCACGTAACCGGACGTTCGGAAAGGGAAACGACGCGCAGGCAGGGGAACCGACCAGCGGTGCCATGGCGCGGGACTACGATTACCTCTTCAAGCTGCTCATCATCGGCGACAGCGGTAAGGAAAGAGCGGGGATGCGGGACGGGAAGCAGGCCTCGGCTAGCGAACTCGCGACGAAACCGTTTAAATTCACTTATATGGGTTGTGTTTTGGTTTAGATATGATTTTACATTACCTGCGTGTTTTTATGGAAATGTACATAAATATTTATATAATATAATTGGTTAGATCGTGCTGCACATTCAGTCTCACACACACACACACACACACACACACACACACACACACTGGGGTGTAGCTAGGTAGAGAATGTAGTCCAGGGCGGGAAGTGGTGTTAGCCAAGCTGCTTTAGTAGCAAACCTAGAAAAATAATAAAAAATGTTCCTAACGTTATTTTTACCCATCATTTATTATCCAGTCATTATCACTAATGGAGATTTATGCTTAAGGTGAACTGGGTGTGCTGTAGTCTGTATTACCTGGCAAACACAGGATCTGAATAAACTGAACATTTCTTACATCTCGGTTGTTTTTATGCCAAAAGCCATTTGTGATTTAATTAATACAAATCAGTCATTTATTTGACTAAGATTAAGACATAGCAGGTGTGTCTATCGCTTATATTTCTCTTTAACACTCAAGCTTAGATTAGGATTCATTATAAGGCAATGTGTCAAAATGTAGGGGTCATTTCTTTTAAATGAACTTCCAAAAGTAACAATAAAAAACTGAGATCAGGTTTATTTCACCTCTTAAATCTTCTGTCCCTTTTTAAAAAAAAATAAACTAACCATCACTGTTGATCAGGTGGTTTAGGGATGTGTTGCTGTTGTCTTGTCAGAAAATTGTTATATTTTGGCAATGGTAATGCTTAAGGAGGAAGGTCTGAGTTATTATTTGTAATTCTGGATGTAAGAGCAAAGAGAGAGAGATTATGGAAGTGATCAAGATTTCATTGTTTAAATCCATCACTGAACAGACTTTCGGTGTCACCCAGATGAGGACGGGTTTCCTTTTGAGTCTGGTTCCTCTCGAGGTTTCTCAGGGAGGTATTTCTGTGAAGCTGCTTTAGGGCAGTGTTTGGTTTTAAAAGCGCTATACCAAATAAACATGCAATTAAAAACATTAGATAATGAATTCTAAGGCAATGACACACACTTGTTACTGCATACAATCTGTTTGCTTAAGATGTGTGTGAACTTGCGGAGGACACGAAACCCAAGTACATCGGCGCTTAGCTTACGTATCTCTATGGCATCTTGCAGTCTGATATACTGAAAGTTAAAAACGAGCTGCCCAGTTTAGCCGACTCCAGGATTTACTCATTTACACCTGATTTGAAGCAAGAGAGTTGGCTACGACAGAAACAGCAAAATATCAATCTGGATTGAGAAACAATGATCTAGTATTCACAGAAATGTTGCATCAGGTTTACATTGTACCCCATTCGATGAGACTTGTTTTATTACCTGATAATATTCTGCCTTTCACTGGTGATTTAATGAAAAAACATTAAGCAACTGTTGCCATTAAATTTTGAAAGCATACCAATATTTGTATTTAAATGCAATATATATATAAATGCAACAAAACAGTTTAGCATATTTGTCATATGATTGCAACACAGTACCTCATGATAACGCGTATAACAAGGTTATACCGCTTGAGGAGTTCGAAGTCACGAGTCACTTATGTCCAAAGTGCGATGCATATTGAAGCATTTATGTCTCAGCCTGCTACCATAATGTGTCTTCCTCCCCTTCTCTATTCTCTACAATTAAAGGTGGCTTTTGGAACACCAAACAGTGTATAATGCAGTGTGAATGCGCAGAGGCGTTCAGACATGCCTACAAAATGGCTTCTCAAAACGATGCGAGTTCAGTTTGATTATTTAGCAGGTCAACCGAGAGTACGTTACTGTTCTCATTCTTTTCTCTTTAATGTCTTCTAACCACAGGTGTGGGGAAAAGCAGTCTACTGCTGAGGTTTGCAGACAACACGTTTTCAGGTAGGAAACTGCTCATCGTCTGCTCTTTTTCAATGGGTCTATCTGTACTCATGTCTGTTTTACAATATTAAAGGCATCCTATGAAAAAGCAATATAATTAAAGGGGTTATTTATTATTTGATTTTAGCCATTTACTGAATAAATTAATTGTATTCCAAAATACTACTCAAAGGTGCAAACGGGCCACTTAATGTATAACGTGTGCAAAAACATCGCTCGTCTCTCACCCTGGGATTTCACAGTGCATAAAACACAGGCAGTTTTTGGTCTGCAGGAAATACAGTGAGGATTGTGCCCATTCTTTTAACCTCACACAGACTTTGTTAAGGATTTCTCGTTTTCTGCGGTTGGGTCGGAAATCCAACGCGTATTGCAGAACGTATACTTTACAGTGACACAGTATTTATGCATTATGTAGTGAGTACATGCAGGGAGTAGGATGCCGTTTTGGATTCTGCTTGTGTTCAGGGCGAATGTTACAAATTTAGATGGTGAAAGAAAGCGAAATCACCGTGTTCCTGTGTGGTCAATAAATCCTAGTGAAACTGAGTTTAAATATCAGTAAAGCCACAGCCAGCTGTCGCTGGCAGTCCAAGAGAGCAAACCCAGCCATACTGTCTAGATGGGAGGCTTGGCATCGCTCTTTCACTCCCCTGCCTTGTGATGCAGTGGTTAGAAATTATGCAGCTCGCTAGCTTTATTTCTCTCGAAGCAAGCATGTGTTAACCTTCACCCTCTCGACTTGGTATCTGTTGTGTTACATGCAAGAGACAGCTTGTGAGTGGGAAATAAAAAATTTAGCTAAATACACCAATCAGGCAAACATTATGACTGGTAAAGTGAATAACACTGATTATCTCTTCATCATGGCACCTGTTAGTGTGTGGAATATATTAGGCATCAAGTGAACGTTTTGCCCTCAAGTTTGGTGTGTTAGAAGCAGGAAAAATGGGCGAGCGCAAGGATTTGAGTGAGCGAGTTTCACAAGGGACAAATTGTGACGTCTAGACGACTGGGTCAGAGTCTCTGCAAAACTGCAGTTCTTGTGGGATGTTCCTGGTCTGCAGTGGTCAGTATCTATCAAAAGTGCTCCAAGAAAGGAACAGTGGTGAACCGGCGACATGGTCATGGACGGCCGAGGCTCATTGGTGCACGTGAAGCGAAGGCTGGTCCATGTGGTCCGATCCAACAGACGACCTCCTGTAGATCAAATTACTGAAGAACTTAATAGAGGCTGCAAATAACGATTATTTTTATAATCGATTAATCAGGTTTTTAAAAAATTTTAAGAGCCACATATTGAATTTAACTATCTGTAATTTTTGATATTTTAAAGCTTATAGTAGCTGCTTGTTAAGGAGCACATGGGGGTTTTCTCCTTAAACAAATTCACAACGGTTTGTTTTTTCTGTATTGTATTGTATTTTGCAGATGGCAAGTTGACAACCATGTTTAAAAAATCCATATAAAATACAACACAATTTGACAATTTTTGTTTAAAATACACAGACATTTTGTTCATTTGTGAACATATAAGAATCTATAATATAGAAGTCAATGAATTTGCTATAATAATTAAATGCACATATGCGTAAAATTAAATATACAGACATTAAAAACAAGCATTTGAACGTAGTAAAGCCGCAGTTCATCACGTTTGAAAACAGATAAGTTACTGTTGTAGTAGACAAATGCTATAAAAAGAGACTGGAACGGAGAAACGCAGCATGATAACAGGCTTGATTTAAAAAAGAAACAAATATGCATTGGTGTACAAATGCAAAATTATCAGCTGAAAATCAGTGACTAAAAAAATGTAGTTGTTTACTGCTGCTGTTATTTGCTGCTTTTAGATTCAGTGTTTGTTCTCACAGTTTTTATTAAATCCATCATGATATCGCGAACGAGCCGAACGCGCAACCTGATGCTCGCGAGTCACGACAGAACAGATCCAGCGCGACTTTCCCGAAGTTACAAACAAACAGTTTACACAATAGCGCTTTATTAAAATAATATTTTCACATGAAAAGGATAAACAGTTTTTTACTCACCGTGCTGATGTTTCGCCTTCATCCGTGACACCAGTGTGTTTTCTTTTCACTGTGCTACTTCCATCCCACACAAGCACCGTTTTGCATAACTTACAGGTACATCTTTTTTTTTGTTGTGTTTAATATAAAATGCTCCCATGACTTGGCACGCTGCCGGTTGGCCCTTTACTGTCCGCCATTTTACAAGCGGCTGTGTTATCCTGTCGTCGTGCTAAACTCTAAATCGAGCAGCCCAATTAATCGATAACGTTCATTATCGATTATTATAGATTTTTATCGATTAGTGGTTGCAGCCCTAGAAGGTAATGATGTTATTGCTTGATGGGTAAGGACTGGTTTGGCAGCAAAAGGGGAGCAACACAATATTAGGCAGGTGGTCCTAAAGTTGTGCCTGGTACAAACGCTGGTGGACACCTGATCATCTCACTCATGTGGTTCTTCCGTTAAGGTTTGCAACAAAACTGAAAGCACACAGTAGCAAAGGGTGTCTTTGTATATTATTGTATTGCAATCTCTTTCACTGGAATTAGGAGGCCACAAAATCCAGGAAGGCATCGTTTGAGAGGTTTATAGTGAAAGAACTGCACAGAGCCCTGACTTAACCCCACTGAACACATTTGGGGTGATCTGGAATTCAGCATCCCAGGTTTATTTGCCCAGCAAAGATGTCTGACCTCACTGACTAAATAAGCACAATATTTCCAACACCACCTCCAAAAGCGTTTCAAGAAGAGCGGAGGCTGTTCTAGGGAAATAATTAGAACAGTTCTAGTGTTAATACACATAATTATGTCATGGAACATTCAGCAAGCACTCATGAGTGTGATTTGATTTCAGCATTCAATACGTTGAGGAAGTCAGAAATCAAATACAGCATAGGTACTTAGTTCCAGTCACATGACCGTAGAAACAACTACGAAGTGGTCATCATGGTGTTGTCACCATCCCCTGCCATATGTGATTGTCTGGGATTGGACCAAATGCCTACAGAACAGTTGCCCGTCATTATAGTCATTTCAGTGTATTTTTATTTAATATCCTGAAAAAGAACGCATTCATATGACAGTGTTTCTTATAGTGGTTGCCTTGAATGATGCCTTGAGTTTGATGGCCCTCTGTGTATTTCAGGTAGCTACATTACCACCATCGGCGTGGACTTTAAAATCCGGACGGTGGAGATTAACGGAGAGAAGGTGAAGCTGCAGATCTGGGACACGGCGGGACAAGAACGGTTCCGTACAATCACTTCAACGTAAGTACCACACTCTCAGACGACAGGACACGCGCTTCACCGGCGATTTATTTTTTGCTTTGCCGTACGTGAAGCTGTATGTCTAGCCATAGCTATGACTCATGCAGTACGACTTTTCTTTTGCCTAATCGATTTTGGAAAGACAATATTAGAAGTAGGCAACAAAAGAAAAACCATGTACGAATCATGATTACGGATAATCCCGCATCAGCTACTTTTTTTTTTTTCCCCCTCAAACCACAGAAACTGAAGTAACGTCTTTGCTTTTCATTATGTTTACTGACACATCACGCAACCGTTCTTCTGTTCCTTCCATCTGTTGGTTGTTTAGCTATTAAAATCTATTCGTTTATTTATTTTAACCTCCATTATAATTACAGTTGGGCATTAGCTTTTTTTCTTTCTTCTTCCATGAGCACCACTTCATCGGATGAGAAACAGTTGATTAAACTGCCTCACTTCCTTTTTTACAGCCACCAAAAAAAAAAAAAAAAAACACAAGTCTGAACTACTTTCCTTTTAGTATATAAATTAAGTTCTGTCACCCAAAGATTGGTTTCAGAGATCAAAGTGTAAATTCTCAGTTTTTGTTGTGACGTTTTCTGGTCAAATCTAGTGAGTATGGTGTTTTAGGTTTTTGCGTGTTGCAATATAACATATAGAAATTTCAGTTTGTTCCGCTTTTCTGTTGTTAAATTCTACATGTCTGATTTCTTCTCTGAATCCGTAGCCATTCTGCAAAAGATTTTCTGAACGTGTATAAAACTCCACGTGTTTACACAGACTGAAGAAATCTCAGTACATCTCAATCCTTGTGCTATGTGCAGTCATTTTTAACATAACTAACAAGCTAGTGCACAACCCTCCCAGTTGTTTGCAGTAGACGGATGAACAGATGCTCGAGTTGTTGCTGTTGTTGTTGTTGTTAAGGTTTGCTGGTATGCAGGAGCGCAGTGGCGGCGTCTGTCATTAGAGTAAGTGAATTCGAGCCTTGTTTTAGAGCCGAACAGCAGCGAGAACGAAATGCCGCTCATAACCAAGGCTGCTGACTTTTCTAAATAGAAATAATGGCGTTTTGTGGACGCGGTAAAACTGTGTCGTGTTCTGTGTCAGATCCCGTCAATGTAGCTCGCATGTGAAAGCCTTGGAGCAAAGAATGACTCGAGTTTCTACAGCTCATCTCAGGTGACCACTTCCTGTGTTTGGAAACCATCACAGGAAGTGATGCAGCCTCAGGTCACCTTAGCTTAACACTCCACCCACTTCCTCTTCACATCTTGATAAACAGCTTGAGCACCCAGTAATCTTTACGTTTCATCTGCAGAACATCACTTCTAGGGTACATGGCTAGTAGAGTGCCTGTCAAAAGTTTGCAAACACCTTTTTTTGAGACATGTGCATGTTTCCTTTTGTTTATATGCAGAAATGTGAAAGGCAAAAGCACACAGGTAAACAGGGAATGACTGAAAGAAAGTGCTGTGGACATATTTGACATTTTTGGCTTCAACAGAAGAACTAATGTAAGATAGAGAATGGGGGTGTAACGTTACACAAAATCCAAGGAGGAGTTTATGGATGTGGTGAAGGAGGAAGACATGCAGGTGGTTGGTTTGAAAGAGGCAGATGTAGAGGACAGTGGGGTATGGAGACGGATGATCCTCTGTGGCGACCCCTAATGGGAGAAGCTGAAAAAAGACTTCATCACTCATAACTTGAAACAAGGGTGAAATTATATAGAAAAGTTTGTGTGTGACACGAATTTCAGAAGTAACGTAGATGTTAAACTGTTTCTCTACAGGTACTACAGAGGCACACACGGCGTGATAGTGGTTTACGACGTGACAAGTGCCGAATCCTTTGTAAATGTCAAACGATGGCTTCATGAAATCAACCAGAACTGTGACGATGTTTGTCGAATATTAGGTAAGTGTTTCTTTACTGCGCATGCCACATAAAAGTCATGGTGTCAGCATATTATTTCACACTGCAGTGATGTTCCTTTCTCCATCAATAACGAATCATCAATATTAGCGTTTCGCTTTTCGTCTTTCTCTTTATGGTGCAGTGGGTAATAAGAATGACGACCCCAACTCAAAGGTGGTGGAGACGGTCGACGCACAGAAGTTCGCAGAGCAGATGGACATTCGGCTGTTCGAAACTAGCGCCAAGGAGAACCTCAATGTGGAGGATGTGAGTAGACTGTAAAGCAGCAGGGTTTGAGCTGGAACTAGGCACTGGAGGGGTTTAATCCCATGTTCTATGCAGTTTTACACCTCCGGCAGTTGTTTTCGCTTAAAACCGTGTACAGGGTGCAATTCAACTAAATGTAATCGTCATTTTATCATTGTTGAAATGGACTTTCTTTTTTTATTTCAACAAAACAGACTGATTTATTTCATGGCTGGAACAAGTCAGGAGGGCGGATCCAACACATAATATTTATTATTTGCAGTAAAAAATTCAGTCCAAACGGAATTGATTCAGGAATGTAAAAAATGAACGAAGTTCATCAACTCCCCAAGGTTGCGCAATTTGGACGCATAAGCAAAAAAAAAAAAAAAAAAAAAAAAAAAACACACAGAAGAGGGCATGCTGGGAAAAGCTAAAAACACAATCCTTAATACATTTTTATCACTATTAGAGTGTTTACGGTAGATTCAATACATTAATAATAATATTCTTTATTAATATACCGGTAGTCTTTTACTCACGATGGAGATACGTTACGACGACCCCATCGTAAGTCAAAAATATCGTAAGTCGAAGATGCTGCTATGACTGTGACAATGACAGGCTGATTTATAATTTTGGTTTTCTGCTCTAAACTGATGGCTTTCCTCTTCTTTTTTTCATAAAGACATACTTGGGCGCATGGAAGACATGCTTTTAACACTAAAATTGCTGTTTGAAACCGTTTGAAACAAAAAAATACAGACTCCGTCGACTGCTAGAAGAAGTGGGGCATCTCACAGAGCGAGAGCTACGCTCATCCCAGCTGCGTGACCAATGTATCGCACATTGTACTCCTGTGCCTGTTGCGTGAAATTGTTAATATTTTTACAATTTGTCGTATCGCTCATCGTAAGATCGGAAAATGGCAAGTCAAACCATCGTAACTCTGGGACCATCTGTAGATACATTTTTATTTATTCTAAAAAGAATATATATAAAAATGTATAATATATTTAAATGTAGGTATCTTAAAAGTGCTTTAGATTTAAGGTACAAAGGTAGCTTTCATAAAACAGTAACAATATTTAAATGTAAAAAAAAATAAAATAAAATAAAAAAAAAAAAAAAAAAAACACCAATGTGAAATACTTGCATTTAAAAAGGTTAAGTAATTTCATTTTATTTGTGAAGGAAGGTTTAATGGAA
Organism: Silurus aristotelis; assembly: GCF_946808225.1. Taxonomy (NCBI): domain Eukaryota; kingdom Metazoa; phylum Chordata; class Actinopteri; order Siluriformes; family Siluridae; genus Silurus; species Silurus aristotelis. Next base: position 6,821,037 of record NC_139599.1, read on the forward strand.
ATGTATTTTAGATTTTAGACCTCTGGTACATAAAAGTTTAACCCATCATCAGCATTGTTGTTGGACAATTTTTGTTGGACAAAATTCATTCTTGATTGTAAGAAACTATTAGGTACTTAGATAATCGGGATCTCATTTCTCCCAGATGTGTTACTGTATATACTTGATGTGTATACTGTAAGCATCTACAATGGACAAACGTTTGTGGACACCTGACCATACGATTTGTATGTGCTTTTTGAACATCCCATTCCACATCTGGTCCCCAACCTTATGAAGATGTTCCACTAGATTTCGGAGTGTGCTTGTTGTGCGACAAGGGTGTTAGTAAAGTTGAGTGAGGAGGCCTGGAGTGCACTCTGTTCCAATGATCCCAAAGGTGTTCAATAAGGTTGAGGTCAGAGATCTATAGCAGGCTACTAAAGGTCCCCCACCAAACCATGTAAACCATATCTTCATGCAGCTGGTATTGTGAACAGGAGCCTTGTCATGCTGGAACAGGTTTGAGTCTCCTAGTTCACGTGAAGGGAACGTTTTATGCTAACACATCCAAAGTCATCCTATACAATCGTGTGCGTCTACGTGTATGGTAATGGTTTGGAGAGGAAGCACAGATACCATTACATGACAGTGTTACAATGACGGTGGTGGAGAGCATTCAAACTTCAGGATCTGCTTAATAGGTTGGACGGCGATGTGCCTGTCAAGGACAAAATACATAATATAAAGTATAATTATACAAAGTGTAATTTAGGTGTCCCAATATGTTTGTCCATATAGTGTAGCACTGAAAGGTCAGACGTGATTTTAGTGAGATTGTCTGACCCCTAGATTGTTTGAAACCATGTTGACTTTACAGTTAGCTAGTTCATGCCAGACAATGACATCATCTCCGTAAAGCCCTGCTTATAAAACACCTGGACCTTTTCTCATAACATTTCACATCATCTTACACGACCGAGACCATGCCGAAGCACGTCAAGTGAAATAAGGAGATTGAAGTTATATAAATTTCTCGTTTGCATTGGAATATTGAAGCGAGATTGCAGCAGGCGAGGTGTGAGATGCAAAGGGTGCAGAAAGACTCGCACCACACGCATTTCACACTTTATCTCACAAGTCTTTGGTGTACAGGTTCAGCGTAGTCTTTTCAGTCTGTCGTAGTTTTTCTTTTTGTTTGTTTGGTTAGTTTTTTAGTTTCTCTAATGTTCTCTTGTCTCCCCCCCTCCATCTCAGATGTTCAACTGCATTACAGAGCTGGTCCTCAGGGCGAGGAAAGAGTCCATGGCCAAGCAGCAGCAGCAACAACAGAGTGAAGTGGTCAAACTGGGCAGGAACAGCAAACGCAAGAAGAAATGCTGCTAACAGAGCGGAGTGTATCGCAACACTCTCAGAGCCAACTGAAAATGCCACTGAACTGACAAGAGCCAGAGAGCAGCCACCGAACGCAGCATCCCCGAGAGAGACGAGCCAAATTCAATTTAAAAGAGATGTATCTATATTGAAATCCGCTAATCCTTTGGGACTTTCTATTTCCATACAAAATGGACTTTGAGTGGCAATCACGTCCTTTTTCTACAAAGGTCGAGGAGGTCCACTACCAAGATGACCTTTTAAAGGAGAAACGCTTTTCCTTTATGTCCGTAATCACGCCAGCTCTCACATAAACGCCGATTTTGAAATTCACATCTAATCTGCTCATTTCGTTGTGTGTCATGTAAAAAAAACACTGTGCCATTTGACACAAATGAGGATGACACTGATGAAGAATCATGCTCTCCCCCACCACCTTTTTTTTTTTTTTTTTTTTTTTTTTAGCTTTTTATGCTTTATTTTTGTTTTTTTTATTGACAGGAAGTCTGGCAAGCCTGGACCAAACCTTCACATCACCACCAAGCCCTCAGAGATGAGATAATTTAGCTTGTAATAGTTTTTTTTTTTTTTTTTTTTTTAACTAACAAAATATACCACTGTAATCAGTCGCACAGGGGATTTGTGCCACCAGCCGGACCTTTTTGCTCTTACAGTGCTGAAGGAAATTGCTGGAGCTCAGTGCAGTGAAACAACTGAACTCATACATGGGAAAAGTGATAACTGTGTTCCGACCTACACACAGTAGTGCTATTGGGAGATTCGAATCAGTCATCGAGAGAAACTTGCTTCAGATTTCAGTTTTCTGTTTTACCTGGACTCAGGTGTGATGACACTTCATCTAGTAGATAAATGATATGAGTGATAGAGTGAAGTATGTTTAGAATTGAGAGCAGTACTAGAACGAAAAGACTGAAGTTATAATTATGAGCATTCTGACCTGTTTAATTATTATAGTTTTTTTCCTTTTGTTTTTTTATTTTTAAAAACACCATAAGCGGTGCCAAACCAGGTGAATATTTCAGCAAGATACATTTTAGAATACTTCTAGAGAAGCGTGTGTGTGTGTGTGTGCGTCTTTAATAAGCAGGCAAATCGAGAAACTCCTTTTGCATATTACATCAGCGGTTTGAATTCAAGGCACAGAACTTGATCATGTTTAGATACACACATGAGACGCCACAAAGCCGGAACCTGGAAAACGTGACCGGAAATGTGCTTGTGCATATCAGTATTGTAATCCACACGATGTACATATACAAACACGCATGTCTGTATGTAAACATTCTGTGTGTTTTATATATGTGCAAGCTTAATGATCTGGTGTACACTGGAAAAGGATATTTTAATATTTTGCCACTCATTCATTTTGTTCGCCTCATCATGAATCTAACCGATGATAATAAACATTTTAAATTAAATGCATCGTATTATTTTTTTCCACCACATGCTACTTTCCTGGTTTCATTTCTCTCTATTGAAGTTGCAACTTTTTTGTGTTACCAAAAAAAGTTTGGTTCTGTTTTCTTTACAGCTTTATCCATGAAAGCACTAAAACTGGAGACTCCTTCAAAAGTACTAAATCAGAACGGAGAATTCAACTGCCCTTTATTATAACATGCATTTATGAATTTGACTTTTACAATGATTAGAAATCCTTAATTAAAAAAAGCATTACTCAGCATTACTAAAATGTTTAATAAATTACACATATAGTTGTCTGAAGAAGAAAGAAAACCCTCCCTCATGTAGTTCTTATCAGGTCTTAAAATTAGGTCAACACTACCTCAGAGTATTTTCTGCTTCCATGGGAATTGAGTAGCAGCTCGTTTGATTCATTGATCATCAGCAAGTGTGCCCACCTCTATAAAAGCCAATGTTTTAATAGGTTGCTTGTCTGGAGCATTCAGGTGTGTGGTAACACAATCTCAAGGAGGAAAGACATCAGCATTGATCTTAGAGAAGCAATTGTTGCTGCCCATGAATCTGGGGGAGGGTTAAAAGGCTGTTTCAAACCATCTCAAGTTTATAACTCTACAGTGGGGAATATTATTTACAAGTGGAAAACATTCAGGCCAGTTGCCAATCTTCCCAGGAGTAGATGTCACAGCAAATTCACCCCAAGGTGCAATGTTTTGATTGAAAAAGTTCTCTACATGGTTCATTTATCATGTAAATGATAAAAATTCATAAAAGAACAATTAGAAAAAGACTGAACAAGTATGTTTTGTTTTAAGGGTTGCCAGGAGAAAGCATCCTCTCTAAAAAAGAACATGGCAGCACAGCTTATGTTTGCAAAGTTGCATCTGAATAAACCACAAGACTCCTGGAACAATGTTTTTTGGTCAGACGAGACCAAAATGTAGATGTTTTGCCTAAATGCACAGCACCACGTTTGGTGAAAACATAGACATAGCATATTAGCACAAACATCTCATACCAACAAACATGGTGGTGATGGTGTGGGCTTGTTTTGCAGCCACAGGACCCGACCATCTTGCTGTCATTGAGCTGGCCATGAACTTCTCTCTATAACAAAAGTAGAGAGTCATGTGAGGCCATCTGTACAACAGCTACAGCTTGGCTAAAATTGGGTCATGCAACAGAACAATGGACACAAACACACGGGCAAATCTACAACACAATGGCTAAAAAAAAGAAAAGAATCAAGGTTTTGCAATGACCCATTCCAGACCTCAATTCGACGGAAATGCTGGGGCGAACATGTCCGCACTCCCAACTCTACACATATGGATGCGTTTGTCAGGATCCCTTGGCATCACTTTTTGACGCACTAGTACCCATTTGGCGGATTTTTTTAAACGTGCAGGGATTCCCACAGACTTTGACCCCTTTGGCGGAATATTTCAACTTGCAGGGATTTCCATAGACTTCTATAGAACTCTGAACCGAAGCCTGAGTTGTTGAAATATGACATGTTATGTAAGCAGACTGCCTCAGGTTATGTTGATCCAGCTCTTCAACTGAAACATCGTTCAGCAACACATTCTCACTCTCAACTAACCATAAGCCTGCACTATGCAAAATGACGTCAAAGGGGTACCCAGGGCATTAAAAAGTGACACCAAGGGATCCTGACAAATGTGTCCATATGTGACTACCGTATTTTTCGGACTATAAGCCGCTACTTTTTTCCCACGTTTTGAACCCCGTGGCTTAAACAACGAAGCGGCTTATTTATGAATTTTTCCTAGGTTTTTCCCGGTTTCAAAATCTGAGCCCCATAACATTAGACCAATTAAATTTCCGAATGAAAACGAAAAAACGCACCTGTGTTCTGAGCTGCATGGCATCGGGAGAAAAAAAGTTTTTTTTTAAAGCACGACGATGCCAAAAGATAAACTCCCAAAAGAAATAGTTGTGAAAGGAAGGAGGAAGACCGTGAACAATGACTTTCTTGGTCGGCTACTGTTTAGATACAAGGCGTTGTAATGCGTTGAGTCTGGGTTAGGAGAGAGCTCACTAACTCCATTTGCAACACAAATCATATAAGCACAGACAGGTTTCCAAAACTCTTGCTTTTTTATTTTACTTGGCAACAGAAAATAATAAGGACATATTCCTCGGTCTTGCACACATGCAGTAATACCGGGAAAATGCGGCGGCGTGCTTTTCCCAAAATGCCGCTCTGCTCTTAAAGGAGCCACAACATATTTTACGCGTGTAACAGACACTGTCGTTAAAGCCTGTGTAAAGTTCATTACTTTCAATGTAGACAGGTGCGGCTTATTTATGTTTAAAATAAAAATCTTTGTCAAATTCAGTGGGTGTGGCTTATATATGGGTGCGCTTAATAGTCCGGAAATTACGGTAATTGGAAGTGAGAATGTGTAGCTGTGGCAGGACCTTAAGAGAGCAAAAACAAATGCCCGCAAACCTCAATGTGCTAAAGCATCGTTGTAAAGAAGAGCAAGCCGAAATTTCTCCACAATGGTGTAAGAGATTAATAGTCATACAGAACATGATCACTTCAGGTTATTGCTACTAATGGTGGTTCAACAAGCTACTGAATCAAAAATGTTACTTCCACACATGGTTTCTCCACTGGATGTTGAATTTTGTAACTTGAATAATGACGGTGTAATATGTTATGTGTTGTTCATCTGAAATTGTATTTACCTAATTCTAAGACCTGCTAAGAATCAAATTGCAAGTCCTGATACATTAAACCGTAGAATTCATATAGGAAGTACTTTCATTTTTACATGACATATAAATTAAATCCACTGACAGGTGAAGTGAATACCATCTCGGTGCAATGGAACCTGCCAAGGGTTGGATTATATTAGTTCTTAAATCAGTTCTTTGAATTTGATGTGTTTGAAAGGAGCAAAAAATGGGCAAACTTTTGATATCTGAGTGACTCTGACAAGGGCAAATTGTGGTGACTGTGACTGGGTCATTTCTGCAATTTCAGAACAACAGGTCTTTGGTTGTTCCCAGTAAGCAGTGGTTAATAGCACTTCATTGTCACTCATGTTATATAAACCTGAGCCTCATTAGCATCACCTCCTCTAGCCACTGTTCATGCTAATGGGGGAAATGCTGACTCATTCTGTCAGCTTCATTTTTGTGACTAAAGTCTTGTTATTAATGTATATTTATTGACATTTAGAGAAGTTACAATTTCTCCGTCGCATGTACAGAGATGCGTATGTGCACTTCTTGGTTTTGATGATAATGTGACAGTGCAGGAGAAGCCTGGACATTTTGCCAGCTGCTATCTATTTACAAACTGAATTGATTAGGCTTATGCCCATATCACTATGATACAGGGATCCAATATCTTGATCAAAATCATGAGATTTGATCTTCTCCTCAGATCTAGCTAGATGTTCAGGTAGACTAACTGCATTTACCATCCAACAAGAATTTATTCTGAACATTTCATCCAGACCTGATACCATTTATCATGAAAAGATTTGTTCATTCTAAAACATTGCTACAGTCCAGCTATCTTATAATAGAGGTCAGTTCAGTGACTTGTTCTCTACATATGTATGTAGGTTGTTATTGTCTTGTTCGGTCCATCGAGCTAATGTATACTGTGTCCTGTCTGGCTCCGCTTGTACTCATTTGTCCCTCCTGTTGGTGCAGTGAGTGAGTCTGGTGTTAGCGTGACAGCTCCATCTGCTGCTCTAACGGAGCTGTGAGCGTCTTCATTCTGCCTTTTGGCGTTCACCTCAGGGCAGCATTAATGTGGGTGTTTAGTCGAGCTGTACGTTGATTATAATACATGGTTCAATTCTGGATGTGACTCGGTGTGGCCTGCTTTGTTTGTCTGTCTAGGTCATGATTTTTTTTACCTCATAGTCTAGCTAGCATTTTCCATTCAAGTTTAAAGACCCACTCTGCAATAACAGTCCTTCCTATTTCTTTTTTTTCTTTTACATTTTAATAGGAATAATTGGATGGTATTGGTGTCGGACATGAGCATTCAGCAGCAACACGAAACTTTAACGGAATGTGTATGTTAATGAAATGCTGTAAAAGAGAATAATACATTTATGTACATTGCATTTAAAGTATACTTATGATTCCATCTCAAGTATAACTGTCGCATCCGTGCTCATTAAAGTGTGCACGATTTTCCTACGACTTCCTTCACGTGTCTCGCCCTCATCACGAGCGCTCTTGTTTCCGAGACAACTCTGCAGAGCCGTTGCCATGGCATTTTTTGGCCATCACCACGGAAACAGGATCCCAGTAGACCTCTGTTATACAGGAAAAGACTAATCAATGCTCGTCACATTGGTGAACCTCCATGCTGTGGAACCCATATAAAAAAAAAACCTTAAGCATGATGTACATATTAGATAGAGGCTGTTTTTCTTTCACGGCTAATATCAGGTGGACTTTGAGTTTTTGGTTTAGCAGGTTTGTAAGAGGAAAAGAGGGACAGTGTAAATTAAATAGAAAAATATGTACAAAAAAGCAACTTTTCTTTTTATGGGTTTCTTCTGGGTTCTCTGGGTTCTTCCTACCCCCAAAAAACATGCAAAAAGCCAGTGTTACCTGGACAGGCTCCGCTTGCCCCTGCAACCCTGACCAAGATAAATGATCTGAAAACAACTGAATATCATGAAAATGAAAATGCTTCATTCAAAGGATGTTTGTTATTTAGTCTACATTTAAGAATTATACATGTCAAGTAACAAAAGAGATCAATAAAGAAGTATCATTCTTTGGGGATCAATAATGTCTTATACAAGCGATCAGGCTTAACATTATGACCACCTGCTTAATTTTGTGTTGATCCCCCTTTTGCTGCCAAAACAGTCTTGACCCATTTAGCATTAACAGTATAAACTACTTCAGCAATTTGAGCTACAGGAGCTCCACTGTTGGATCGGACCACACAGTCCAGCCTTCGCTCCCCACGTGAATCAATTGGTCTTGGCTGCCCACTTTTGATAGACACTGACCACTGCAAACTGGGAAAATCCAACAAGATCTGCAGTTTTGGAGATGCTCTGACCCATTTGTCCAGCCATCAAAATTTGGCTTTTGTCAAACTCGCTTGCCCATTTTTCACAACACATTAACTTTGAGGACAAAATATTCAGTTGCTGCCTAATAATATCCCACCATTTGGTTATAAAGTTATGTCTGATCAGTATATGCCATATAGTAGCCAGCCAAATAGTATCAATCATATCCAGCTGTTGGTAATATAATAAACATTATGCACTGACATACAACCTAACAACCACCATGGATGAATATGGCTGAAGTGCCTTAAATAAATTTGCAACCTCCTAAAGTTTTTCCCTTGAATGTAATATTCTAATTTACAGTGATTGGGAATTTTTTTAACCATTGAATTTTTATAAGGAAGTATAAATGCAGTAAACAAAAGAGCTGGTTTTGTAAGTAATCAGCCCCTGGGGGTCAACAGCTTTCACAAAACCACCTTTGGTTACAATAGCAGCTGTCTTCTGAAATATTTGTCTAGCAGCATGGCACATTTAAATGACAAAAGGTTAGACAGAAAACGTCAAAGTTTCAAATCCAGCCTCAGATTTTCAGTCAGAGTAAAGTTTGGGCTTTCATTTTTGCTATTCAAACACATTTTTGGGTTTTAGTTTTGGTTTTGGTTTTGAACCACTACAGTCCAACTTTGAGTCAATTAGATAAAAAAGTATTATTTAAAGCTAACAAACGATGTATTAATACATTTTAAAGATTAAACATTTTAGTTACAGTGCTCTTTATTGGGTCTCTTAAAATTTTATTTTTACGTCATTCATAGCTCCACTTCATGGATTTCACAAGCTGTCATTATTATTATTATTATTATTATTATTATTATTATTATTATTATTATTATTATATTTCTTAATATTCAAGTTAATCTTCCCGTGGGTTTACCACCTGCAGGAGGGACCGTAAGGGACGGTGCTGTGAGGATTGGGCAGCAGTCGAAGGCGGGGGCCTGCTTAGACTGCTGCCCCCGCGACCTGAATTACGGATAAGCGGGAGAAAATGAATGAATGAATATTTAAGTTAATGTCAAGTTAGGCCACTTTAACTGAACTAGTTTAATTCGAACCTCAATAACTCCTATCACTTATGTCAACTTGGAGATTAAAATTGCTCAATAGTCACTTTATCCAGTGACATGCAGTGAGGTTAGGGCACTGGAGAGAGAGTCAGATTTTTAAATATAGAAACTCCAAAAAGATTATTTAATTCTCAATAACTTGGATTGATTAGGCAATATTAATTCATTGTTTATTTAATTAATATTGCATTGTTTATGCACACATAACCTGTTCAAACCACATTTTATTCCCCGGTTTTAAGTGTTTTTTTTTAAGTGTAATTTTCATTATCACTTGGTGGATACATGCAGGCTGACCCAAGGAAAAACACGTTTCATTTTCGAACGGCTCCTGTTACCAGTACAGTTCAAATATTTACTCGTTCAACAAAAATGCAACCTTTAATTATACATTAAATTTTACATAGTGGGTTGTACATTTCCCACCTAGGTTTTAGTGGTGATCTACCTGAATCACAGCTGTGCTGCTCACATACCTCACCTCTAGCAGAAGCATCAGTATTACCCTAAATGACCCTGGGTTTTCTGCATTTTTGTACTATTTTTTGAGTTCCCCAAAAAAGGAAACCCCGGTGATTATGTGGTAATCCCTCCTGTAAAATTTGTGTTTGTGTGCAGGAAAGAAAAAATCTACAACCAATTAATTCAATCAATTTCTTTGCCTCGTGTCACTAATTTGGAATCTGATGGTTAAAGCTACAAGTTTCTTTGACATTGGCAACACATGATGGCTGAAATATAATTGTATAGAACCTCAAACATAAACATACAGTACTGGAAGCAATGCAGCCAAGAGGAAAGCTATAAAATAAAGAGACTTTCCTACTGGTAATAATTAAATACATATTCATAATATATATATATATATATATATATATATATATATATATATATATATATATATATATATATATATATATATATATATATATAAATATGTCAGTGATTCTGAATTGAGGCCAGCAGAGAAGGCTGGTCATAACATTCTTCCACTGGAAATAATTTACTTAGACTATGGAAGGCAATGACATGCAAATAAGAATCTATAAACAGTATATTGGTCCCAGGATGTCCTTATCTGAGATTAAATGAGATTGCACAGCCAAAGATAAGGCAGAGACTTACAAATGTTTTAATGATCAGCGTTTTTTCAGAACGTTACTTTAATATAGTTGCTGGATTTATGTTCTATGCTTGTAATGTTTCAACAATATATATATATTTCATTTCATTTCCTCTTCTCCCGCTTATCCGTAATTCGGGTCGCGGGGGCAGCAGTCTAAGCAGATTCCTCAGACACTTCTCCGTGTCCAGGAAACGGGCTGTCAAGGCCTTTCGACTGCTGCCCAATCCTCTCAGCACCTGTCCCTTACGGTCCCTCCTGCAGGTGGTGAGCCCACGGGAAGGTGGACCCACGTTGCGCCGACGTCACGGTCCTTGATTTATTTTTCTCGTAAGGGTCCCCTGGAGCATAGAGGGTTAAGGGCCTTGCTCAAGGGCCCAAGAGTGGCAGCTTGGCTATCTATCTATATATATATATATATATATATATATATATATATATATATATATATATATATATATATATATATGAGTATACATGAGTATGTGTTTATTTTTATTTATTTATAAATTTTATTTTATTTTATTTGTTTTTTTTTTTGACTCGGTCGCAGAATCCAGAATCTTTCGAATTTGAATGCATTCCCAATTTAGGTCTTGTTTCTAATGTCCATTTCTTGCTCTGTTCTTGTATGTTTTAGGAAGTACAGTACACATAATGTTTTGTCACGTGTCAAATCACCCGCTTCCTGAGAGAAGGGCGAGGATACGACGGGGCGGGGTTGAAATATGCTAGTGACGTCATCCCCATTAGAGCCAATGAGCTGTTTGGGATTGCGCGCAAAATTTGAAAGTTACCCGGAAGTGCCAGCTTTCAGCTTTCAGCAGAAGCAGGTGGAGGAGCGGCAGCGGGGATGTTTTTGAATGAAAGAGGATTTATTTAGACAAAGTGGTTTGCTGACGCGCTTAACAAATATAGAAATATATATATACAACACTACAAACAGCACTCTTATATGTATTTGGTAAGAACCGAGTCGTTTTAGTGCTGGTTTTGGCGTTGACATTTTGTGTTTTGACATTTTGGAAACGAAGTTCCAACAACAGCAGGAAACAGTGAGCGACTTTAGTGCGAATTGTGTTTCTTTATTTGTCTCTTTGTTCGTTTATTAATTAATTTATTTATCTATCGAGACTTTGGAGCTGAACTGTAAGCTTGTTCGATGATCTATGAATGGCTCCATGTTGACCGTTAGCGGTTCTCGTTCCAGTCTTATCAATGCAATTACTGAACCACTGCCCTTAATATGGCCGTTCAGCTCAAAGCAACAAAAAACATCTAGATTCATTATTCAAATCTGCAGTCTAATTTCCTGTTTTGTGTTTATCCACTCTACTTTAAAATCCACCTGCCATGTAAACTGTTTTGTGTTTATTTTCTCCAGGGATGTTGAAGTTTAAATATGGAGGACATGGCAGCCATAAGGATCTGGCCTTGGTGGAGGACATCACCAGCCGCTGCTCAAGACTTAACCAGCTCTTACAGGTATAAACATGAGCAAAAAGGTTTTTGTGTCATTTCATTGTTAAACTATTGAATTAAGTGGATGCGATATTTGGCAAGTGAGTGAGGGAGGGAGAAAAGAACAATGCTGCAGGCAAAACTGTCAAACCTTCATCCATCTCTACAACTTCTCTATCATCTTCTTCTTCTTTCGGCTGCTCCCATTAGGGGTCGCCACAGCGGATCATCCGTCTCCATACCCCCCTGTCCTCTACATCTGCCTCTTTCAACCCAACTACCTGCATGTCTTCCCTCACCACATCCATTAACCTTCTTCTTAGCCTTCCTCTTTTCCTCCTTCCTGGTGTCTCCATCCTCAGATTTCTCCTACCGATATACCCCATGTCCCTCCTCTGAACATGTCCAAACCATCTCAATCTCGCCTCCCTCGCTTTGTCTCCAAAACATATCTCTACAACTTCTCTATACTGATACAAATTAAGCATTTCGTTGGTATCAGTCAATTGTTTATGCTGTGAAGATTTTTGTTTGTTTGTCACATATACATTACAGAACAGTGCGATTTTTTTTCTTTGCATATCCCAGCTTGTTAGGAAGCTGGGGTCAGAGCACAGGATCAGTCATGGTTCATTACCCCTGGAGTAGAGAGGGTTGAGGGCCTTGCTCAAGGGTCCGACAGTGGCAGTTTGGTGGTGCTTGATCCGCCGACCCTAAAATCAGTAACCCAGAGCCTTAACCGTTTCCGGTAATTTTGTTGTTGTTAGTGCTGTTGATTCTGTAACGCAAGACACAGCATCCATTACAAACAATTTGAAGAACAAAGTCGACTTTAATGGTATAATGCAATAATGTTCTCTGTAGTAGTCAAATGATCAAAACAGAGAAATTATTTGGTGCAATCATTATTAGGGACACTGCATTATCTTAAACCGCCTGCTGTATATGTTACTGTCTTATGATTATGATCTTATAAACTTTCGAATCCTCTTGAGAGAAATGGCATCGGAATGAATGCTGAATTTTTTTTCTCTTAAAAACTTTTGCTCTTTTTATCCATAATAAAAAAGGAATTATACATTTTTCGACGATTAGCGTTTTTTTTTTTAAGAACGTTACTTCAATATAGTTGCTGGATTTATGCTCTATGTTTGTAACCTTTGGCTGTGTTTTCTTGGTAAAACAACAACAAAAAAAAGGATACTTGATTATCTGATAATTCTTTCCTTGCTGTGAAAAATTTGAATAATATTGTACACATTTAAAGAATTATATTAAGATTCAGTTTGTTTGATTGTGTTTTTGTTTTATAGCTGAAGATGTAAACTGCTGAATTTAGGAATTTAAGAATTCCTGCATTACCATTATAATTGACTTCCAGTCTGCAGAGTTTTGAGAAATGCATCAATAATTCTGCAATAAAAACACAGGGCAAAGCTAACTAAGAATCATTTCGCTATGTGCCTCTCTTGATTTCAGATGGGATTCAGATGTATTGAGGCTATGATTGATAGCCTCCGAGTTTAAAGGCACTTATAAAGGCAAATAATTCTTGTCTCTGGTAATCAGACATGCAAACGTATGCAGACTTTTTTAGTCATATGTGGTTCTTCCACATGTGGTTCACAATAGTATGGAATGTCTTAGGATGTGGAAGCAGTGAATGTTTCATTTCATTGAAGTCACATTACCCAAACAAGTTGCATCATGGCAGTGCACCTGTGCACAAAGCCAGCGCCATGATTATATGGTTTTTCATGGTTTTGGGGTGGAGGATCTTAAGTGGCCTTCTATAGAGCTGTGACTGCAACATCATCATTACCTGACTTTCCACACTCCAAAATCTAGTGTCCCATCTGTTCAGAAGAGTCGTTATAAAGGATATTATAACAACTGAATGTGGACTCGGATGTTCAAAACATACAAATCTTACGGTCAAGTGTCCACAAGTTTATACAGTGATATAGACGGTTATTTTGAATGGCTAGAATCTCTTCTGTCTGTGTTTTGCTTTATGCTGTTATATCGTTGTAATGATGCTCTAGGGGAAGACCAGTGCGTACGGCTCGGCTGGAGGAAGCGAGTTGAGGAGGGAGACCCTGTTAGATGCTTTGCTTCTACTCCATCAAGAGTGCAGCTCTCCAGAGCTCATGAAAATCAAGCATGTGGCCAGATTTGTCAACAAATGTAAGTCCTTACAACCTGATATCCGGTTTATTAAAAAGTTAATGCTAGAGTGTGCTCGCTTAAATTTTTTTATTGTTCAAGATAATGTGCGGTTCATATCGGTGCAGTATATAGAGATATATTTTTTTTAACACTTTCTGTGTGTGTGTCAGTCTCAGATGTGGTGGCAGAGCTCCAGCAGTTGCAGCCGTCCAAGAAAGATTTCGAGGTGAGAGGAGTGGTGGGCCGGGGCCGTTTCGCAGAGGTGCAGGTGGTGAAAGAGAAGACCACAGGAGACGTGTATGCCATGAAGGTGATGGACAAGGATTGCCTGCGCACACAGGACAACGTAAGACACCTCCGAACTATTATGGGTTCTAACCAAGCTAATGAACAACCAAAATAAAATAAAACTATTGAGCAAAATATAAAATGTGCAGTCTGACCTCAAAATAAAATAAAAAAGCTTTTCCTTATTAAATGTTGTTAAATGTCCTGAACCAAGCAAAGTCTTCTAATTTGATGTAATAATCCAATAAAGGTGGTGCTGCTGCAAAAAATCTGCCATTGCCTCACTCACTTTTGCTCAGCATGACTATAATTCAGCCTGTTTACTGTATGTTTTTTCCATTCCTGTCTCTCCTCTAGGTGGCGTTCTACGAGGAGGAGCGGGCCATTCTGGCTCTCAGCACCAGTCCCTGGATACCGCAGCTCCAGCATGCCTTTCAGGACCAGGATAATGTTTACTTAGTAAGTCCAATTAGACTCACGTGAACTATTCGAACACAACTTGGGTTTAAACTCGAGTTCGGTACTTCGATCGAACGCTACAAATCCCAGGGTGCGGTCCTGGGAATTCAACACTGAGCTTCACAAACGCTATTCATGTAAGAAAGGAAGTCATTCCCAAACAACATGACTTGTTCTAATGGTCATGTGACTTCCTGTTTCAGGCTTTTACAATGGTCAGGAATCTTTAACCTGCAGCTATATGCATATATATTAAGCTAAGACGAGGCTGAATTAATTTTTTATATTTAAAAATCAAAGCTCGTGGTCATTTACAGATCTAAAAACAGCAGCACTTTCCTGTACAGTTAATTGGTCTGCTTGCTTTCTTTATTTTGTGGATCTTGGATACATTTTTTATGGCCTGGAAATGAGCTCCTGAGCAGGAACAGAGATGATCACATCTGAGTTTTTATGTGTGACTCATAAAGCAGCCACAGTTTGAACAGAGAAAGGCAGGTGAATTCGCCTGTCAGGCAGCGCAGCGCACTAAAAATACAAAACAAACACGTGCTTTGCATAATGTAGAAAATACGGCATGCAGTACCGCAACATCCATAGAACCAACGCTTTAAATTTCATCTCGTGAGACTCTGCCCTCTACACAAGACCTGTTTAGGTGGAATGAATGGGCTGTTTTATAATTAGTGTCGTGGTCAGGAATGACCTCAGTTCTTTTTTTTTTTTTCTTTTTTTTTAAGGTATTTAAGTGGTATTTTTTATTATTTCTTTCCCCAGCTGAATAATAGAGCACATGAATGGAGGCCGACTCAGACACTTCTCTTTCTCTTTGCAGTTGGTAAAATTTTGTTGCGTCACATTATTGCCCTAGAAAGAAAGCTGTTAGTTCTCTTATAAAATCATGATTCAGAGAAATCGAGAGTTGCATAAAGCTTTCAGTTCATTTCTGAGAAACCTCCCTGTTATTACCACTCGATGCACCGCCATTGATTGTGTTCTTTGCTTGGAATCAATTTTGTCCTGCTTCTCCAAACTCTGTGCCTCTGAGATCTGTGTTACAGTGACCAAAGAAGGTACGGATACAGCATTTAATGCTGGGAATGTTTAAGAGGAGCCACAAAGTTACTGCGCTTCCTGTACAGTAAAATATTCAGATTCCACTTCTTGCCAATTGTCATGCTTATTATTATCCACTAGAGGGACTCTTAACCATCTTGGGCAGGGGTGGGCAATTAATTTTTACAAGGGGCCACACGAACGATAATATTTTAGGGATGCACCGAAATGAAAATTCTTGGCCGAAACCAAAAACCAAAAAATGAGGAAACCAAGGCCAAAACCGAAACACCAAAAGAAAAGATTGTCAATTTTTAGAACCATTGCATTTATGGCTATAAATGAGTACTAACCTCACTAAAATTAATGCATTGCAATTCAAAGAATAAATCAATTACAAAAGTGTTTTATTTATTATAAATTATTGTTATTTATTTGTTACCATTCATAGTATTGACAGACAGGCAGCGGTCAATTATTATTAGCAACGGGTCTGTTAAACAAAAATAATTGACCGCTGAACGTTTGGAAGCCCATTCAAGTGAATGGAAGGTTCTAATCTACCGCATTAAGAAAAACCGTGTAATAAATAATATTATATTATAATCATTATTATTTTCGGGATCCACGGGGAATGTTTCAAAGATCAACCCGTCGAGCCACTAGAGACCACTGATCTAAGGCAATGAATTCCATCATTTTTTGTGTTATGCCTTTTGCCTTGGCACCATCACTGGAAAACTTTCCTGCCTTTTCAAAAACGTCCTCTACAGACCGAGTGCGCATGCTCAGATCGACTTTACTTTTCTGCGCCGCGTTCTTCTCATATTTAGAATGGCAATCGGGATGTTTGGATTTCAGGTGATAAATTAAACCCGACTTGGAGAAACTCTTTGCAGATACACCCCCTCTTGAACTTTCAGCATTGCATGTTTTGCACATCTCTCTCCGCACACCGCAGACATGTTGCTCTTATCCAGATAACCGTGTGCTGCTGCGCTTTTTTATTGCGTCATTACAATTGTGTTTCTGCCGTGTTGTTTTTGGTGATTTAGGTATTTCGGCCGAAAATGTTCGGTGGACGAATTTTCAGTGCATCCCTGTAATTTATGATTGGCCTCACGCGGGCCGGACAGGGACGTACAAAGGGGCGGATGTGGCCTGCGGGCCGTAGTTTGCCCAGGTCTGATCTTGAGTCTTCTTATAAATATACATGAATTATTATTTTCATCCAGATTCCCCTCGTAAGGCACACAAACATTTGAAAAGATTATTAGAGTAAAATGTATTATAATTCTTTCTTCAAAGATTAGATATTGGTGCTCCAGATTTTATAATTGATAATTGTAGAAACCGCAAATGAAGGGTGCTGGATTCTGCCTTATTTGAACTTCATTAAATATTTAGTATTCAGATGCATATTCATTATAATTTGTCTTTTTTTTTTTTAAGCAAATTAATGCGTTCTTGGTGATGACATTTTGCTTGAATTTACATGCAGTGTATGGACAAAAGTGTTGACTTTTCCAGCTATATGTAGTGCACGACCCCCGACGACCCCCCCCCCCCATCAACTTTAACCCAAACCTCTTCCAGCTTGAGGATGCTTATGTACATGAAGCCAGCACTGTAAAGACATGGTCTGGAAGGAAAGATGATGAGTCCCACTATAGAGCTCTTCCCTCAAACGTCTTTGGGATGAATTGTAACACACCTTTGTGGAACGAGTACAAATCTCTACAAACCCATTATAAAGTCTAGTGGAACATTTAACCAGAAGAGTGGAGGTTATTATAACAGCAAATGGAGACTAGATTTGTGGAATGGGATGTTTAAAAAGCACATCTGGATCTTATGGTCAGATGTCCCCAAGCTTTTTTTTCCATGTATACAGGATTCTATTCATTGTATTTATAGTGAATGATGTTTTATGGTGAATTCCAGCAGCTTCAAGATGTGTAATGTAGCCGTGTAACGTGTCAAATGTAGGCATTAGACCACTATTGTAACAAAATCTGTCATACTTTTTCCACGCACAAACCGATTATATCTTAACTGAAACAGACAAGCGACATCTTTTGCCCCCGAGCGCCTAGTGGTTACTGTAAAACCCTGTATATACAGACACTACAGATTCTATAGGGGGATTTTTTTTTAAAGCTCTTTCAGGAGTGTTTCACACGTGGCTCACCTTTTGTATGTAAAATTTGCCATTCGAATGTTAAGTGGTTATACTGGTGCAACATTTCATCCCGTCGCATTAAAGAATGGATACGAATCGAATTCCATGTAACTGTGTTACAAAAAACATAAAAAAAATTCAAAGGACTTAATCGAATCTTATCAGGTTTAATAAGTTTGCACGTGACAACGGTTTTCCACTGCGAAGTCTCCAGTGCGAATTTTAAGGTATCTCTCTAAACCAGCCATTTCACATAGAACGGGATTTCCCTGGCTACGCATTGTTCCCCCCCCCCCCCCCCCAAGCCCCCTGCATGTATGTTTTCACACGCAGTTCGAATGGATCTTGTTTTCCGTGAAGCCCCTGTGAAGCCCCCACTCATGTGCGGGGTGTGGTGAGATTTAGAAGAAGCGGGATTCTCACGAGAGTAAACCAAGACATCTCTATCTGCGCAAATGATTTTTCTTATTCAAGCGTAAAAAAAAAAACCAACCTTCCATCCACCCTCTTCTTACTGCTCGCTTCCTTAAACATGACCTGTGCATATTAAATCAAAAGAGAGGGGAAAAAAAAAAGAACGGAACATAAAATAAAAAATCCACCCAAATCTGTCATTGTCTAAACACCGGAGTTAAAAGACCCTCACTACCTTGTTGCTAGGTAACGTGGACTAGAATGCTGCGGCTGCCGTTTACGGTCTGGCAGCTCTGCCTCCCATTCATGGTGTGTGTGCCCGAATGCATCACTACACATTCTCAAAGCTCCTGTGTGTTATTGGGGGAATGTGAGTGAGACAACACACACACACACACACACACACACACACACACACACACACACACACACACACACACACACACACACACAGCTCTGTTAGAGCTCTGCAGAGTGCCCATTCTAGAAACCACAAGGTCTCTGCATGGTTCTGTGGTGCACATCAAACCTCAGGGAATTTGACACTGATGTGCTGGAGCCATTGTTCTGAAGGGTCCTAAATCACAGCTTTAAAAAAAAAAAAATTTTTATGTGAAGGTCTGACCAGAGCCAGAGTGTCATCACACCGTACTGAATCAGACATATCACATCCAACTGCACACGGGGCCGAGCACGCATCTGACAGGCGATCTCTTGGAACAGATTGGAGCAGCCATGTATCTGATCTGATGTCTTTGAGAAAGCGAAAAGCGGGCAATTTCGATTTAAAACCTTCAAGCGCAGCAGTGGTGCTGTGAAACTTCACGCAGTTATCTCATAAAATAAGGGGTATTAAGTAAATAAGTATTCAGGCACTCGTGCTTTTATTTAAGATGAGATCGATCTTTTGCCAGAGGCTGCTTTAGATTACAAGAACAAAATAAGACTAAATTAAATCTAATTAAAAAAAAATATATATATTTATTTATATTTTTATATATGGGATTCTCTTTCACTCCTCCATAATGACATCATGGATGTTAGACACATGGCACTTCTCCACCTTCTGCTTGAGGATACCCCACAGGTGCTCAACAGTGTTCAGGTCTGAAGTCATACTTGGCCACTCCATCACCATCATAATCACCATCACCTTCAGCTTCACCTTCAGGAAGGCGTTTGTCATCTTGGCAGTGTTTTTGTGGTCGTTATTATGTTGGAAATCCACACATCCACCGTCTTCAGTTTGCTTCTTGCAGCAGTTTTTACTTATTTCCTATTTATGTATGCTATAAATGACATTTATTTGTTCTAAGTCAGAAATGGATTTAGCTTTGAATATGCAAATACTATGGAAATGTCAAGCACTTAAAGTAAAATACGCTTTGACATCCCGAACACAGGCAACTGCCTGATGCAACACAGATGAAGAGATACTGAGAAAGATTTCTGTTTGTGTGTGTGTGTGTGTGTGTGTGTGTGTGTGTGTGTGTGTGTGTGTGTGTGTGTGTGTGTGTGTTTGTGGATTAGTCACATCCTTCATGTTGCTGGCGGGTCTTATGAATAATGCGTGACAGTTTTTGCATATTGAACAAGTTTGTAAATGGCAAAACACAAAACTTTTTTTTTTTAATCAGTTATTTACCAGTAAACTAATTCTTCAAGCTTAGTTTTGCTGTAAGTATTGTCAGTTTAAACACTTTTTGTACAAGATGTTAATTCATTTTCTGTAACAGCAGCTCTGAAAGCTGCACCGTCTGCAAAAAGAAAGACTAGTGACAAAATGGCTGTGTATCGGTTCTATAACTCAAGTAATAACCGGAAGAAATATGATTTGTGAACTTTCCACAAAATCTTAAAAAAATTATATATTGGCAAGTAACAGTTTTGAGTAAAATAATTTTTTTTTAAAGACTACTGTTCAATATTTTTTGCTTATTTCATGCAAATATCTTTTTTAAGGAAACATAGCTATCTTATTATCCAAGACAATTTAAAGCTTGACAAGAGGCTTAATTGCCTTTCATTTGTCATGAAACTAATATGAATTTCATTGAAGAAGAAAAAAGTTTGGAATATTTTCACTTGCTAACAGTGAAGGCAATTTGTAAAATAGAAAAAAAAAGAATCGAAATGTGAGTGTATGCAACTAAATCCACATAAAAAGATCTGATTATGCTATTTTTTTCCCTATTTTTTTATTAATAAATATCTGCAATATTATATATTTAAAAATTCTTTTATTTACATTTTCTGAGTTTTCTTTATTTTAAAATATTGACCTACTAGGCTGTGCATCTATCTATCTATCTATCTATCTATCTATCTATCTATCTATCTATCTATCTATCTATCTATCTATCTATCTATCTATCTATCTATCTATCTATCTATCTATATATATTTTTTTTTTTTATTGGATTTTTAAATATTTGTATAATTTTTTTATATGAAATTTTTTTGTGGTAACATCCTCACTTTAGGTTGTGTTTCGATTATCTTACTTTAACAGCAGCGTTCTCATGACTAACCTGGCATTCATGTAATATACAAAGCTCATGTTGAGAGCTGCTGGTGCAATTCATGCGTTTGTTGCTTGCATGGCAAAATACTTTCATGATGATCGTAGGGTCATTTTGATGAAGAGTTTTTGTTGTTGTTGATGAAGAGTTAATATGGCTTAATGGCCAAGATGTATTCAAAACCCATATAGTGAAACAAAAAACAACAACGCAGGGTTCAGTCCTAGTCCAGCGGATAAATGACAGATCTGGCAACTCTGTGTGTCGGTAAATAAGTTCAGTTCAATTACAGTGCCATTCAGCTGTAAATAACGGTCATCAACCCGTGAGTCATTCATCCTAACTGTAGCTCTTGGTATTTAGGTAATGCTCATGTTCTAATGAGTAGATTAAAGGTGCAGTTTGTAATTATTGGAAGTGTTTCTAGGCCGGTCACAAGTACACCATTTCAAAAGTACCTTTTAAAGCTGTGAATCATGGTGTTGCCATGCAATGGATCAGGCTTATTTTTAAGGTGAAGTTTTCTGGCTGTAAATTAGCTTTACATAACCCTGAATGGTTTTCTTTTATAAATCAACTCAAGTCAAGTAGGCTTTATTGTCATTTCAACCATATACAGTGCAGTACACGTGAAACAAAACAACCTTTCCCCAGGACCGTGGTGCTAAAGCAAACAACATAAATGAACAAAAGGGAACACAAGGAACACAGAAGTACACATAACTCTGCAACAACACAAAGTGCACATGTGCAACATTTAGTGCAAAAAAAAAAACGGGACAAGGTAAAAGAGTAACGCTATAGCGCCGCCTAGTACAGTACAGAAGGTTGTGCAAAATGGATTGTCCGTATACAAATTAAGTGCCTCTGCATTATATTGAGGAAATGAGTCGACTTCTCGGCGTTTTCAGTGCAACATTAAGTGGCCTTCAGGTAGTGGAAAACTATCAAAAGCTGAAATGAAGCTTCTCAGGTTACCATTTAAACTTAGTAATTATCACTTTAATCACTAATCACAAACATTATTCACCCCCCTGTTTGATTTTTAGATTCTTAAACGCCCTCAGCTCATATCAAAACACGGCTTTATTTAATATAGTGCGCGATACTGAGCGTGATCATTTTGAGCTGCGTGCATTATGTCTTGAAGGGAATTAGAGGAAAGTAGCTGCTCGCCGCTAGCACGTTGACACATTCTCACTAGCCGGCTTATCGGCGCTGCTGAGCCTCACATGCGGAGCGTCGGAAGCACTTAATTCTAATCCACCTGCTGCAGAACTTTAATAGAGAGCGCTATAAACAGATGTGCTGTGCTTGTGGCTGTGTGCGTATGTATGTGTGTGCGTGCTCTAATCTCCCTGAGCGCAGAATGTTATCTGGATTTGTGCCTGTAGGTGATGGAATACCTGCCTGGAGGAGATCTCATGGCACTGCTGAACAGATACGAGGATCAGTTTGACGAGTCGATGGCTCAGTTTTATCTGGCAGAGCTGGTGCAGGCCATCCACACTGTGCACCAGATGGGATACGTCCATAGGTGAGCTGCTTTTTGTTGCGGGTTTCGGTAAGGGGGGAAGTCTTGAAAAAGTGAAAGAGACGGAGCGGAAAAGTATAGTCTGGTTATAATATAGCTTTCTTCATCCAGCTACACAAATCAAAAATGGGTGGAGTTTAAGTAAACCTAAGTTCATTTTTTTTTTGTCTCAAGTGAGATGCAGCACCACTTTCAAGCAGTTTCGTGCAATTAGAATATCTCACTTTAAATATCACACCATAAATATGCTCCAAAAAAGATTTAAACGGCACAACAGATAAGTCTTCACTTCATCGTCTCATAGGCGCCACAGCCATCTGTGGCTAGAAAAGTTGGCCGTGTTCTCAGGGTGGGAAGCACGGCATATTCTTTCTTTCCTGTCATTCACACCAGCAATAGCCAGTCATTGGCATTTGCGAGCTCATGTATGTGTGAGAGGGCAGATATTGCCTTTTTTACTTCCCTGTGACACAGCATAAACAGCAGTAGCTTCCTTATATGTCTGATTTACGACTTTAATTTCAAACAAAAAGGCAACAGCACGTCTTGGATCAAGTGCTATTTTATAAACTGGACAATAACTAAGTCGGACGCCGAATTCTTCAATGGAACCGGCCACAATTATTTAATATTTATTTCAACAAATGCCATTGTCTCATTTATATACCATTTGTATTAGTTTGGTTCTTTTAAAAATAGTCCCTTCATATATCTTAAAACAGAATCCTGTTCCTATTTCACTCAGTTTCTTTCTCCTCAAATGATTCTCTCTTTCCCACCACAGAGATGTAAAACCAGAGAACGTTCTCATCGATCGTACGGGACACGTTAAGCTGGCAGATTTTGGCTCTGCTTCTAAACTGGCCGCGAATAAGTTGGTAATGTTTTCCTTTATTAAGTCGCTTTCCGTTATCAGCTTTTGTTACATTTATAACAGTTTACCAGAGTCTACTGCATTATGACGACATTGATAATCACTACGATAACTGTCATGATGAGCTCATAATTAACAACTGATTTGGTTTTAGGTGGCCTCCTCCAAGCTTCCTGTGGGCACCCAGGACTTCCTCGCACCAGAGGTCCTGTCAGCCCTGAATGGAGGTTCTCAATGTAGTTACGGTCCCGAGTGTGACTGGTGGTCTTTGGGGGTTATTGCGTATGAAATGATCTACATGAAGTCACCGTTCACTGATGGGACCTCTGCTAAAACTATCAACAACATTATGAACTTCCAGGTAAGACCTGCAAGGATTGTTCTCGCAGATATGTGCCTCAAAATACACTATATAGAAAAAAATATTAGGACACTTGTGTTTTTTAGCCATATGTGGTTTTTGCCTAAACACAATCATATAGGATGTCTTTGGGTAAAATTTTCCCTTCTGGAGACCCAAACCTGTATCAGCATCAAAATGCCACAACGTGAGCGATATGAAGATATGATTTACATGGGTTGGAGTGGAAGATCTTGCTGGGTCTGCTATAGAGCTCTGACCTCAACCCTATTAAACACCTTTGGGATGTATTGAAAGGCCGAGTGCACCCAAGGTCTCCTCACCTCACCTACGTCAGTACCTGTCTTTGCTAACACCCTTGTGGCTGAATGAGCACAAACCTCCACCAGCACACTCCAAAATCTGGTGAACATCTTCCCAGAAAAGTGGAGGTTTTTATAACAGCAAATTCTGTCGACAAACTTTTGTCCATATAATGTATAATGCAAGGATTTTTTTTCAGTTTGAATATAATGACTATCAAAGCGAAACAATTACACTTTATGATCATTAATCTCTAATTAAGTTTTACTAAACTTTACAATAATAAAAATTTTTTTTAGTTTTTTTTTAACATTGCTTTGGCAGTTTTAGGTTGCGTTTCCAATTTAGTGAAATCGACTCATTAGAGCTTCCCTCGTTTTGCTTTATTTTTTGCGTACACTGAACCTTGTAAAAGGCAAAAGATTTATGTTCCATTTTTTTAAATTAAAGTTGTTTCCTTATCTCCAAGCGTTATCTGAAGTTCCCTGAGGATCCCAAGGCCACCTCTCAGTTCTTGGACCTGGTTCAGAGTTTGCTGTGTGGGGCACGTGAACGGCTCGGCTATGAGGGCCTGCGCTCTCACCCCTTCTTCTCCAGTATCGACTGGAACGGCCTCAGACGCGGTAAGGATTTAACAGTCACCTTAAAGATTATAATAATTATATTAATCAATTCTAGCTGTAAGAAGGGATTATGGGCTTTATTCGGTGCTGAAATGAGCAGTATGCACAGGATAGACGGGATCGCTGTGATGTAGCGACTTTGCCCGATATCACTGTTGGACCGATGTAGTCCTGGGCTGCACTAAGCAAATTGGAGATGTTGTTTTTTTGAAAATATCACACATGTAGCTGTTGGCCATCTTTTGATTTGTGTCCTACTGATTGATTGATTGTTGTGTGTGAGTTTTATTTGGTGGCAAATGAAGTGTTGTGGGTAGACATTGGAGTGAAACCAGATGTGGTTCTTCCCCAAACTTTTACCACCATTATATATTTGCATAATGGCCATTTCTTGATGCATTTTCAGGCATGCAGGTGTTCTCAGATGGACATCGTGCTAGTTTCTGCCCAGACAATGCAACACATTTTATATACACTTCCACCCACACACAAATATACAGTACATCACACATCCAGATTGGCCACGCTGATAATTTATGAAAAAAAAAAAACAGGTTTGAAAGGATTTCAGCTTTTGTTTTGCATTATATGCCCACTATTAATAAGGGTGATTACAATCCATTGGTATTGGTTTCAAGATATGAGAGTTACAGAAAAGCTTTCTTATTCAATCTAGACCAGCAATGATTTAAATTCCTGAATCATGTACAGCAAATAAGAGGGTGTTGATTGGGGCATGGGTTAGGGGTTACAAGCATGCCCTGTTATCGAATAATTTTTATGCTTATAGTGGTTAATATTATTGATTATACAGGATTAACAGGGAGCGATACGATAATGGAAATGCAGAAACATTATGACTGTATGAGTTTCGATTCAGAACAGCTTTAGTCTTGCTGTCATGAGATGTGTTCTGTTTAATTTTGGGGCATTCTTTCAAAAGAAAAGCCTTGTAAGTATTAATTAAAGGATGATATTGGAAGTATATTTGTTACAGAAATCTAGTTTGTACCCTGCGCTCCAGAAGGTTCTCTACAGATCACATTTCTGATCTTGTTTTAGAATTTGTTCAATTAGTAAATGACAAGCATCTATTCCAAACAAAATGGCTGCCCGCATCTTACGGAGTCACCATATGAGCAGTAAGTAATTTGCACAGACACGAATAAGAAAGCTGGTTGAATTTGGGTGTATTTATTTGTCGGTTTGTTTAGAAACAGACATTTCTTTATATGCTTTAAAGTAAAGTTTAATACAAGCCGTGATGCTCATTATGGTGGTCTGAGTAGTCTGAATGTAGTATGCATAATATCTGTGTCTAATGGACAAACTATTGGTCTCTATTTTATTTTCTTTGTCTATGTAAGTGTGTATACACATGCTCATGTGTGTTGGCACACATTTATGCCAAAAGTTTGAGCAAATTTTCAGCTTTGTCAAATTTGCCAGGGCTTCATCAAAATGTTCATTTCTGTTCCCATCAAACGTACCAAGTTGCCATTGCTAACGTGTTACATGTACGTAGCTCGACGTTTCTCATTGTGATTTTGTAAAGGCAGAGAGACACAAAATGTTGGAAATATCAGAATTTACCAGAGATGTCAGGATTAGTTTGCTAAGAAAAAAAGAGTACACTCTGTATGACTCAAATGAAACTCTAATTGCACCTACCATCCTACCATTAGCCAGCCAAATTCTCTAAATAGATTTTTTCCATGATGCCCATTGAGTCTGTTAACATTTACATAACAACCTGATATAAGTTTCGAAACCTGGAGGTGAGAAACTGCATTTTATTGAGGCATGCGATTGCATAGGGTGTCCTTGGATGTGGTGGGATTACATTTTCCAGGCAGTGATGCGTCTGTTTAGGATTCTCTCAATAGTACCTTCTCAGAAAGTTTTCCAGCCATATGCGGTTCTTCCCCAAACTGGTACCACAATGTCGAGGCACATGATTGTATAGGACGTCTTTGGATGCACAAGCAATAAACTTTCCTTTCACTCGAACTAGGAGACCCAAACTGTGCACAAAATGAACTTTTTGAAGATATGGTTTACATGGGTTGAGGTGGCCTGCTATAGAGCTTTCACCTCAGCCCTACCGAACACCTTCGGGATGAATTACCTGAAGTATCTGACCTTTCTGACACTGGTGTCTGAATCAGCACAAATCTTCACACTCCAAACTCTTGAACATCTTTCCAGAATAGTGGAGGTTATGGGAACCAAAAGAGATGTTAGAAAAAGCTCATATAAATCTGTCCTAAAGCTGCCCCCTGAAACCTGCAATGGATCCAGAAAAGCATGTAATTATTATTTTTTTTGTGGACCAACAAATTGAACTTTTGTTAATACATAGGTATTTAACCTTTTCATTTTCAATGACTATTAGGTGTGGCCCATGATTGTTTGGAATGAAAACCTGCACCCACGCCGGCCCTTTGTGGAAAATAAATGTAACACCCCTGATTTAAAAACAATATAAAAAAAATATAGTGGAACAAAAAAATTAAAATGGACGTCAATTTGTAACGCACGATAAGCGGACATCTAATTGAAGAGTAATATAGGGCTATAAATCTTTTTAATGTCCTAATACACTTTTTCGAAAAATCCATTAGTATTTTCTATGACTAATTTAATGTTACATTTATTCTGACTAATTGTGTGCTCAAATACAATTTTAAATGTAGGACATAAAATAAAAGTAATATTAACCTCTTTTGTTTGGTCATTTTCTGGTTGTCTCGTTGAAATGTCAGCATGAATCTTGATAAGATATTTTAGTCTCATCTCCCACTCCTACTATAGTACACATTCATTTCCTTGCCGATGCACCAGGGTGACATTGCATTGATCAGTCATGTGAAAGATCGTGAAGGTTAAAAAAAAACAAAAAACTGTCCATTAATGTCCTCCTCACAGGAATAATGAAGAACAGCTGCCTTCACAGAACAAACCATACAAAGGGACTTTTAATCTAAAGCTCGGCTTAATCACTGTCTGGGAAACCGTCCAAACTAAAGGTTTCTGTTTCTTTTAATTCTGACCCATAAGTATATCGCCATGTATATTAGGTTAGTTTTACCTAATATTACTTAGGAAACTGTGTTTTTTTATATAGGAAGAGCACCAGCTGCAGCATTGATGCATAGAGAAATTAATAAAATTTCACTACAGTACAGTGACTCGTGTTTATAACCAATAAGATCCGATCTGAGGTCATGTATTAACAAATGTCATTACATAGCTTTTGAATTCTGTAATGCGATTTGGTCGGAAGGTGTTGATTAATTTCAAAATGACCACGGTACAAAAGCAGCATGGAGGCGAAACATATAACACAGTGTCTAGGTTCTAAAAAGGAAACATTTTATTTGACCATTTTGGAAGTTTGTATTTAGTGTCATGAGGGTGAGGATGTTTTTTTTTTTTCTCTGAAATTCTAACCAGATTATATGTGACTATAAATGTATTATGCGCAATGTTTGCTCGGGCAAATTACTGTGATATGAAGGAAATCAATTATATCAGGATGTGCTGGTTACATAATAATCAGCTTGGTAACTTTGCTTTGATTTAAGACACAACTCACAACCCCACTATTAATTAATGAATGAATTCCCTATTACAGCATGACCTGCTAAAATAGAAGGTCTAATTGAGTATCGGTTGACGATCGCCATGTGAGCAGACATGTGATCCCCTGCTTTGCATGATGAAAAGATAGTGGTTATAGTAGTGTTTTTACATCAAAACCACACTGACTACAGCTTAGATTTAGTCCCCCTTTGCTGCTATAACAGTCTTGGAAGGCTTTTTAATAGATTTGTGGCTATGGGGTAGAGGGATGCATTGGGATTTCGATCCCGCGGGAAACATCGCAAATCTCAAGGGTGCGGGCGGTTTTACCTTTGCCGCGGGCAGGAGTGGGCGATCAAACCAATATAGCGCGATACCAGTCATCCCGCAGATCCCGCTAATGTAAAGATTTGTTTAAAATTTGTTTATAAGATTTAGTTTTTAAGGCTATTAAAAACAAAAAATGTAAATCCCAAGGTGTTTGTCATGTGTGGTGCTTTACTTTAGCACTGCTTTATCAGTTTAATTGTTTTGTCTGTTATTGTTATAAGTTAATCGTAGCCCCAATCTTCTCTGGGGATTATTCAGGGAGGTGATGTTTTTTAAGATGGTGTAGGGTTCAGTCAGTGTTCAGTTCCGAGTTCTTCCACTTTTCAATCCCGGAGCTTGCTTTGCGTACTGGGTTATCGTCATGCTGGAACATGTCCGGTCTTGGTTTCAGGGAAGGACACTGATATTCTACAAAAGCATTCTATACAACTGTGTGCTTCCATCTTTGTGGCAACAGTGTAGGGAAGAACCACATATTGTTGTAATGGTCAGGTTTCTACAAATCCTTTGGCCTTATAATGTGTGTGAAGGTAAGGGATGGGTTCTGTATCATTTGGTGAACTGATATTTGAAGAAACGGCAACCGGAGACCATTTTTTCAACCTTCTGTCTAAAATAAAAAAATAAAAAAAAGATTTATAGGATGTTTACAACCAGAAAAAGCAGTTTTTTATTTTTTTTTATTTTTTTACGTTGTCAGGATGAAGGCGTCGTTTTCAGTTTTGGCTTGTAATTAATCAGAGTTGCGCTAACATCCTGTGGGATTGTTGCAGTTTCCACAGTAACCTGGCTTTGCCACTGTGACTCCATTTATTATGATGGTACACTATAGTCAACTCACAACCCGGTGGTGATTGGATGGTTAGTTATTGTTTGCTGAGGTTGTACAAGTAAAGTACATTTTGAAATATGTTTTTTTTTTTTTTTTACATGTATATAAAATGCTACAGTGGTTTCAGATAGTATTATGCTACGAGGATGTGAATACTGTCTATGTACGTTTGGTGTCTTATGTGTTTGTCTGTATGTATGCCTTAGGAACATGTTTTACATAGGGATATGCTTGTGTTCCTGTGTGGTGTGTGTTGTGCAGATCCAGAGCTTAGGCTGTGACTCAGGCTGATGAGCTGAAGCTGCTGCAGTGAGGGAGAGAGAAAATGTGTGTGTGTCTGTGAGAGAGTGAGAGGAGGGGAGAATGAGTGTGAGAGAGAGAGAGAGAGAGAGTGTTACTGCACTAGAACCTCATCACTGAGACCCTCTCCTCCCTCCTTCCCTCTCTCCCTCCCTCCCTCTTTCTCTCCTTCTTTCTCCCCCTCTGTTTTCATCTCTTGCTTGCTGCCTGTCTCTCACACACACATACACACACATATATATATATATAAATATATATATATATACACACACACACACACACACACACACACACACACACACACACACACTCTTGCCTTCTCTCTCTCTTGCTCGCTCTCCTCACCGTCTTTTTCTATACTCATTCTCTCTTCCAGTTGTCCCTCCCTTCGTTCCCTCGCTCCGTACTGAAGATGATACGTCCAATTTCGAGGAGCCGGAGAGGGCCCCTCGGCGTGCGCACGCTGCCCAGCGAGAGCCCCCGCGCCCGGGCTTTCAGGGACAAGACCTGCCCTTTCTAGGCTGGTTTTTCAGCCGGGCCCTAACTGCACTGGCCAAATCCGAGTGAGTACATACACACGCGCATGCATACACATGGACACGCTGTTTTTTTTTTTTATAGGGAATGATTTGATTATTACAGTCACAGGTGGTGGACAAGATGGCACGATCGCCACGGTTACTGTCACCAGGCAACATTAGTGGTGTATAGGAGTTATGCTGTAGCCATGCAGATGTGGCACCAGTGGTTTTTCTCTCTCTCTCTCTCTCTCTCTCTCTCTCTCTCTCTCTCTCTCTCTCTCTCTCTCTCTCTCTCTCTCTCTCTCTCTCTCTCTCTCTCTCTCTCTCTCTCTCTCTCTCTTTCTGTGTGAGTGAATGGGAATGAGAAGTGTGTATGTGGGTGTGTGTAATGGAGAAGACTCAACGCTTTTATCATGTGCTTGTGGCTCCTTGTTATTTCAGTGAAAACAATACACTGGGATTCCCCATCTCCCTCTGTTTGTGAGCGTGCTGTGTGTGTGCGTGTGTGTGTGTGTGCGTGTGTGTGTGTGTGTGTGAGAACTCCTCTTTGCAGATTGCTCCTTCTTACTGTGCTGCCGTCTGACTCTGATTTCTGTTTTTAATGGCCATGTGTGCTGCATTGGTGCTCGGTCTGCACGCGCGCACACCTCTGCACACACACATGCGTACGGAGCAATCGTTTTTTCACGGTCCTCAAAATAACTGCACAGTACGCCAAGTTCGCCATCCCTGTTTGTTTTAGATGTTGGGAAGAGATCTCCGGTCAGCTGCGTTTGACTGACAGCACGCCCCCCTCCTCTTACTGCAATATACGGCTATAAAGCAACGACATAGAGGAAAAAGAGATTGAGACGTGATACGGCGGGAAAGAGAGATATCAAATGGGTCGGACGCGGATAGAGAAAAGAATTGCATTTCTATGGTAACCAGGGGGAGATTCGTCCGCAGTAGCCGTGTTTACATGCAAGCTAATAATCCATAGAAAGAGAAACTGGATCATGTTCATTTGGAATATTTCGTTTAAGGAGTTAAAAAGAAGAAGAATGAAAGAATAGTTTGTATTAAAATCATTAAATGTGTTCACTTTCACATTTCGAATGTTGTATATAATCTGATTGTTTGCCATTACATTCAGTGTATAAATGTTTCTGTAAAAAAAAGATCGAAAACAATCATTAACGATGGATTGATTTCCATTTATATTTTAATAATAATTAGTTTTACATTACATTTCAACATGTTCCAATGCAGCAAAGGTGATCCAAGTAATATTTTTTAGTATGACTGAACCCCCGCACCCCTCATTTGAACTGAAGTCATTCATGTCTTGTCTAAAACCCAAAAACGACGATCGAACCTTAGCTACTTTTGCGATCCTGGTTGTTATGGTTACACTGGCAGGAAATGCTGCTCTTCATATGTGCGTACATTTGGCTCGGATTTTGCGCTTTCTTTCTTCCGCATTCTTCCTTCTCACTCTTCCTCTCTTTCACATCAGTGCTCTGTCCGTACTTCTGACATTCATCTCACCTACGTTTCCAAGCTTCCGCCTCTGTTAACCGGCGTGTGTCTAGTGCGAGTATTTCCACGCCGAGCGTGCTACGTCTTGAAAACCCATCTCCTATGCTTCCGCACACCTCTCCCACTGGCTTCCCTGAATAACACAGCCACGTTTTTCATTCATCTCACAACCTTTCCTGGGCTACAGTCCTTTTCCTGTCATACAGTAAATCAGACTGAGCTAACAAGTCCTCTGTCCTTTCAGTCTGATCTGTAGGCGAACAGTGCAGCCGAAGACGAGGCACGCTGCTTAATTTGCAGTCAACACACATCAGATGTGAGCATATCTTCTCTCAGCATCAGAACTTCCAATGAACGTGCATACAGTACACCCAGAACCACTTTGCGTTTTCTTTTCTGCACCAGAATGTGTGTTTCTGCACGTTTATCTACTAAGTGTTTTATTCTTGCGTTAATACGTCTAGTTATGGGAGGGATTTCTTTCCCCAATTTCCTCCTAATTTAGTCAGAGCCTGTCACCTCGAGCTCGCGTGGAGCACTTTTCCCAGTTCGACAGTGAAATGGTGCAGTTACTGTTTTCATTCACGTAATCATACCAGTTAACAAGCCCACCTTTTGGGCAAACTATTTGCTTTAATGTAAAGAGAACGTTTTTAGAATCAGGTTTTTGCGTTGTAGTCAATAAGAAGGGGATTTTTTAGAAACCCTTGCATAGTTTAGCCGTTCTAAAATTACGTTTGAAGATTGTTTCGGATCCTGGATATCTTGTAGAACCCCCATAGAATGTACAGTACCATATCCAACATTTTTTCTTAAGGCACTGATGAAAAGTGTTTACCCCCATCCATAAGGTTTGTGGACACCTGGTCATAAGTACGGTATGTGCTTTTGAAGCATCGCATTCCACATTTAGTGTCAGTTTGCACTTATGATCCACTCTTCTGGGAAGACGTTTCACTAGCGTTTGGAGTGTGCTTGTGAAGGTTTGTGCTCATCAGCCACAAGGATGTTAGTAAAGACAGGTACTGATGTAGGTGAGGTGAGGAGGCCTGGGGTGCAGTCGGCGTTCCAATTCATCCCAAAAGTGGTTCAGTAGGGATGAGGTCTAAGCTCTATAGCAGACCACTTAAGATCCAAGACCACTCCAAACCATGTCAAGCATCTCTTCCAGCACGACAGTGCTCCTATGCACAAAAACAGAAAAGGTTCCCAAGTTCAAGTCCAAAGACATCCTGTACAATTGTGTGCCTCCAGCTTTGTGGTAACAAATATAGCAGAAAAGTAAAAAAGAAATCAGACGTATTCCAGTTCTTGCCCAAACTATTACCACAAAGTCGAATTCACACAATTGTATAGGGCGTTTTCTGAATGCGGTAAAATTAGGTTTTCCTTTTACTCGAACTAGGAAACCTGTTTAAGCATAATAATTCCCCTGTGCACAAAGCTAGTTCCTTTAAGATATGATTTGAAGTGGAAGATCTTGAGTGGCTCCGCTATAGAGCGCTGACCTCAGCCCCAGTGAACACTTTTGGGATAAATAGGAACACAGATTACAATTAGTAGTTACTGTTCAGTAAGTTTGTGGACACCTGACAATAAGCTTCATATGTGCTTTTTGAAGATCACAATCTACATTGAGTCTCTGTTTGATGCTAAATGTAGATTGTGATCTCCAAAAAGCAGATATGAAGCTTATTATCAGGTGTCCACAAACTTTTGTCTATATAGAATATATGCAAATTTGAGATAATAGATAATGGATATACTACAGGGGTTGGCAGATGATAAATGATACATTCTTTAGTGAACCCACCGAGCAAGTAAAAGCTCTTGTATTTCTCTTTCTTGCTATGTGAAATCTGTTTCTATTGGTCAGACCCTTCTGTCATCTGAGCATGATGAGCCCCATGAGCCCTTGCCTGGTTGAAAGATTTGATTTCTTTCAACATGGAAGCGTCACCTCGCATGCAAGCATCTCACAGGGACCAACAATAGTTCGGGGAATTGGAATTCAAACGTCTGTCGAAAATCGTGGTGTCTGGAGCTTTATGATTAATATGCGATTACATTTAGCCTATTATCTAGCCTATAAGCCTTTATAACTCGTCGTCTGATTTGGAGCAAAGCACCTCCTTTGCATTGCCAAAGAAAAGCCGGAGAATACAGCCAAGAATGCCCTTTCTCTCGAAACATGAATGGGGGTCTAAATTTAGAAGATGAGACACTGCGTTGTTTATCAGGACTATTTCCCCATTGCAAGAGTTCCACAATTATCTTCACTGTCGTTCAAAATGTTGTTTTTGTATACAGCAGTGTTTTGACAGAGACGTGGTATCCGGTCTGTGGAAAGATATCATTCCGGTCTGGTTTACATTTTGACATGTTGTACAACTTGACATGTTTTTTTATTTTGATCTCAGTCCGTCAAGACACGTGTCTACGCGTTCCCGATTCTGCACAGTGTTTGCATCTGTCTAGTAATTAAGCATTGTACAATGTGTTGCGGATGACGGTTAGAAGTACAATATGTTGGCAAAAGTTTGCGGACACCTGGTCATAAGTATGTGGTTTTTGAGCATCACGTTCCAAATTTAGTCCCGATTTGCATTTAGAATTCCCTTCACTCTTCTGGGAAGATGTTCCTCTAGATTTTGGAGTGTGCTTGTGGAGAATTGTGCTCATTCAGACACAAGGGTGTTAGTCAAGGGAGGCACTGATGTAGGTGGGGTGAGTAGGCGCTGAGGTGGGGTGCAGTCGGTGTTCCAATTCATCCCAAATGCTTCCAATAGGGTTGAGTTTGGAGCTTTATAGCAGGAGATCTTTCACTCAATCTATGCTATCCATATTTTCATGGAGTCGCCTTTGTGCACAGGGGCATTGTCATGGGGTAAGAGTGCAGGGTCAGGCATGATGCAGTACCCCTGGAGAGAGTGTTAAGGGTTTTGCTCAAATGCTGCATCTTCTCTGCTGAACCCTCAACCTTCTGATCAGTAACCCAGAACCTTAAGCCATTCATGGTGTAACTACATAGCATATGGGGGATGTGGTATCTCAGCGGGTGAGGCATTGGCCTCTGGATCAGATGGTAACAAGTTCAAATTCCAGCACCACCAACTAAAACAAGGCCCTTAACCTTTAACTGGTCAGTTGTAAGTCACTGGATAAGGGTGTCTGCCAAATATCATAAATGCACCATAATGTACCAAAGACATTTGATATCAACGAGGACTGTAAAGAAAGATAAAAAATGTATTTATTTATATATATATATATATATATATGTGTGTGTGTGTGTGTGTGTGTGTGTGTGTGTGTGTGTGTGTGTGTGTGTGTGTGTGTGTGTGTGTGTGTGTGTGTGTGTGTGTGTGTGTGTGTGTGTTCACGTGAATGGGACGTGTTTATCAGTCAACAACGATGGCTACCAGAGGTGCATGAAAAGCCTGTATGTGCATGTATGGGGGTGAGGGGAACATATAAGGTCTCCCCTGTTCTATATTTCTTTGTCTATTTTTGCAGTATGACTCCTACGAAGTAAAACTAATGACAAAATTGACACGATTTGCTACAATGTTGTCAGAAAATGACCAGAAAATTTGGATTTCCTTTGCTAAGTAGCAGAACCAATTACAGCCTGGACAATGCTGGGAAATTCTGACTGTATTATACGATGCTCGGACAGTCGCACCGCTCGGGAACTCGTGTCAGAGGTGTCCTAGTGTTTGTGTGAGACCGAGGTGTTGTCCGTCTGCTCACGTATCAGGCGGAATCGATATGACCGAGGTTTTGATTTATCCGGCAGCCCATTTTTCACAACGTTTAGAAGCCGGACGTGACGCGCAGGCACGATCAGTTTGTGGACCCCGAAGCTAAATAAAGTGCTGCAGCTGCATTTTGCAGCTTCGCCATAAGAAGCCTTGACAAATCCATCTTAATCCTCAGCATCAAATCTTTTTTTAATTTTACATGCTCTCTCTCTTTCTCCATTTTCCCCCCCTTTTTTTCCTTTTAACCTTTCTTTCCCTCCTTATCAACATCAGGGTAAAAATAGATTTGAACGAATTTTAATGCGTTATAATATATCATAAATAATGCGTCACAAACAGTGAGAACCAAACAGCCCCCGGAAGCGCGATCTCAGTCGCTGTTAATTGCAAATCATAAATCCCCACAAACAGGATGTTTAATTAATGCAAGGCTGCAGCATTGTTTTGTGAAAGAAGCCTCTGAAAGTCGCTTTGGATTTGGGGGTCTGGCAAATGCTGTTGATGTAAATGAAATCATTCCTAATCAAAATGCTGCTCAGTTCCTCCTTTGCTTGCAACAGGCTCTTTGCTGCTTGGTAATGGTTGGATTCCTCTGTGCTTTCTGCTCTCCCTAATTGGCATATCTGGCTTAGCTGGTCCCTGCTGTAGGGTGCACAGAATTATATCCATTTTTTTGTTTTAGTTTTTTTTCCCCTCCGTGACACTTTTTAATGACCAACTTGGTTGTTTGTGCCACATTGGCAGTGTAATAACTGCCATCGGTGTGGGCTAGTTTGTGTCCGGAAACAGAGTACTAAGTTTGCAGTTGGAGCCATGTTTAAATCCACACTGGTAGGGTAAACAAATTGAACACTCGTGTGTTCTCAGAGCCGAGCTTAAAATAGAAGAGACTGTGACTCATTCGCTTGCATCTTGCCGAGCAATGTTTGGCTCTTGTTAACAATTTGGCTCTTATAGCAAGTGCGAGACGTTTTAAACCGTTGAGATCAAGACTGCACAGCGGTTCCCTTGCACGCTTTTTCATGGTAGTGACCCGAACGCACCACTTTACCATGTTAACGTACAATAATTCTTATCTACAATCATTTGTATATATACTGTACATATCCGTCTTCGTTTCGCTCCGTTTTTCGACCGAATAGGGCTTTTTTTAAAAAAAAAAAAGCTCTCTTAAGTGGATAAAACTGAAAAACGCCTCTGCGGTGTGAACCGTGAAAACGGAGGCTTTTGAAAACAGTGAACCGTTTTTATATATTGCTGCGAAGTTCCAAAGTAAACAAATGGCAGGCGGAAATGACGAGGAACAAGGCCCCCTTACCCCTTTAGTGTATGCAGTACAGGGACGTAAGCGATTTCCAGTTTCAGTGTGAATGAGCAAATGTTTTGGTCAACAATTGAAAACGAAAGCGAGGACACGGAGCGGTTTTAGAGGAAAACTGTGTTTTTAAATGTATCCAGATTAGTGTAGATGTAGCCTCTATCGCACTTGCAATATCAGCTTTACTGAAAAGTACAAACGTTTTTTGTCTGTATGGATAAAAAAAACAGGGGTATAGAAGGGAGTCTGTGTTTGAAACCATCTAAAATAATTTCCAAATTCACATTGTTAATTTGTGCAATTGTTTTGCACATTATTTGCTTGTGTAATAATGTTTCTAAAAGTTTATCAGTCATATTTATGATACTTTATTTAACTTAAGTTTTTAAAGTTTTTTTTATTTAGCATTTCACCTTCAAAGCAGGATAAACCATGGATTCACTGCACCCCTTAGGGCCTCGACTTCTGAAGTTTGTATGTTGAACTGTGTGCTATGAAACCAGAGCAGGAGTACAGAGGATGATGGATGTAGCTTGAAAGTGAACATAAGGATTTTACAAAATGATTTATTTAAAAATGAAAGTTTTTTTTTAGTTTCATTAAATGTCAGCACGAGCATGTTTTCATTTACCACAGGATTCCATTTAACTTGAATGTCATGACTTCAATGGATTTATCGTGTATATAGGCTGGAGAAGTTATAATCAGAGTGAAACTAAATTAATTAAAAACAGTAGATTTAAGCTTTCCTTGCATTCGGTTTAGACCCTGCTGCCTGAAAAAAGAAAAAAAAAACGTATTACATTTTAATAAATCTGCTGCACTTTTTTTTTTGTGCACTTTTTTATTGCATGTAAAGATTTGAGCTTTTTCTAATGGTCTATTTCTTTTTCCAGTAATAATCTCGTCAATGAATAGATAAAAATAAATAAATAAATAAAAAGTCTTATTGTGTGGGGGTGTGTCTGCAGTGTGCATCACGTCTAGAGAGGAGGGTGTCCGCTGAAATGTGTGTGTGTGTGTGTGTGTGGGAGTTCTTTTGCCTGATATAGAGCCAGGGAATGCTAATGCCCAAAGTCAGCAGGAAGTATTTCTGAAACTGTGATTCATAGCTGGAGAATGTTAAAGATGCAGGCTTTGCCTCCTGGATCGCCATTCATTCAGCATCTTCGCATTCATTCAGCCATTCACTCGATTGTGACACTAAAGCAGGTTTCTTTTCTCCCCCTTATATTTCTCTCCAATTTTGTTCACATAGTTGACACCCTCAGCCGACTGTCCTGTATTTTCTGAAAGCCACCAACACTTGCTTTCTCCAAGACTCATTAAACCAGTCGAATGAATGAAGTGTAGCACATTGGTAGCAAAGTGCAATCTACCCCCCTTCCACATACATGATTTCACAAATGCTCCCAAATGGTGACTTCCCTGACTTCAACCCCCACTGCACACCTATGGAATTAATCGGAATACTCTCTGCACCCCGGATATCTTCGCACAACATCAGTACCTGATCTCACGAATGCTTTTTTTTTTTTTTTTTTTTTATATATATACATTAAATCACAAATCATGCTCAAAAATCTAACTGAAAGCCTTCTGTGAAGAACGAAGGCTATAACAGTAAAAAGGGTCTTGTGGAATGCACTGTTCAAAAAGCACCTATGGTTGTGATGGTCATGTGTCCATATACAAGGTGGTATCAAAAAGTTTCAGTCTTCAAGAAAGTACTTTATTATTCTACCCACTATCACCTTTAAAATAGTTCCCTTGCACAGCAATACACAGCTCCCAGCATTGCTGCCTCTTCTGGAATGTGTCCTGGGAAGAGGGCGAAGTCCGCAGGTGGCAAATCTGGCGAGTGGGTTGGTTGCGGAAGTGCAATCATGTTGTGAGGAGAGCTCATTGACGGGGCGCTCACGTGGTCAGAATAGCATCGGTTGTACAGCTTCCTATTTTTTTTTTTGCACACTAATTTATGAAGGTCGGTGCTCCCTGTGACTGTGCATCTAGCCTTGCGCTGCCATCTGCTGGCATGTTACAAAACTAGCCATGAAGCTTTTTTATGCCACCTCCTTTATTTGGACATATAATGTACAATAATCACTTATTAGTTGAGAAATTTAAATAACAACATCTTTAAAACAAGGAAGTTGCCAGGACAGACATTAAATGTACTTGTTATGAAAACACGGCAGTAGAAAAATCACTGAATATTGTATCATTGCAATAATGCATTGTCTTAATGATAGTCAGTGATGTCCGTCATAATTATTGCCCATATAACTAAGCGATTTTTTTAATTTTTATTGTGGCTCAGCACAATTCCTTATCATTTGGTTAAATGTCAGGCAGTTATCAGAGACACGTTTTTTTTTTTTTTTTTTAAGTACTGTACAGCGAATTGATGTGGCGTCAATACTTGATTGACGTCAAGTCTTGTCTTTACTTTTAATGTAGGCAAGTATTTTACATGAAAAAAAAAAGCTATAGCTTGCAACGATTTCTTTATTACAAGATTCTACATGCCTGGACTCTGAAGTTCCACTGTGTGTGGTCTTTCTTGTGTCAGGATATATTTATAGGAATCCCGAGATTAAAAATAGGTAGATTCATTTCATCTCACCTCAGACTCCTTTACCTCTCAGAACATTTTTGCTTTTTTTCCTCCTGGTGGAACATTTTACTTTCTGTGAACCCAATTTCATAATTATATGTTTTAAAAAAACTTTTTATTTTTTATTAGTAGATGCTTTTTGTTTGCTGTGATATATTTAAACGGTGTCCCAAAAGGTACCATGAAAGGTGCTTACTTACATAAGGGGCTATTTCTGTTGTTGTTGTTGATGTTTATATTTTTATCTTCTGCTTCCATTTGAAATGTGTAGCCTGTAATTATGAACTGAGACTAAACACAGAGGGTTGATAATCAAATTAATTATGGGCTGTTTTGCCCGCTCTCTATAGGTGAGATATTGTTTTTCTAGGGCAAAACTGAAACGGGAAAAAAAAAAAAAAAAAAAACGAATCAAAATTACTTCTCTAATTGTAACAGAGCCAACGCCACAAACAAATCTAATACACCCCGAAACCGTGTGCTTATTCTCAGCCGCCCACACATTCGAACAGGCTTTCACACAACTTTAAGCGCTGCCATCGCAAATAACACAAAGAACCTTCTTGATAGATTGTGCTGCCCTGTCCCCAAAGGGCAGCACCAGTTGGCATCGCTTTGTTGAAATGGCGACGTTGGCGGTCAAGAAGCCCCTGCTGTGCCCTGGCAGCCTGGCAGGAACAGGTTTTTAGCAATTGCACCATTGAGATGTTTGAGCCGAAACTGAACATCTTCTATAACTTTTTTCCAGTTGGAGTTGCCTTCTGTTCTGATCCTTCTTGGGTCACATGAGAACAATATTGCTTTAGATCACACTAGATTTTTTTATTAAAATGACTTACTTCAATGAAATTTGCTGTGAGCTTACTTCCCTTGAGGATGCCACAGATAACTATGGACAGAAGGCAGCAGAGCAAAACATCCAGTGCTGTCATGGTGGTGGTGGCACAAATCCCAGCAACACTAACCATTTATGCAGAAGAGGACTGATTTCCTCTCACTTTCCTCAGAGTGAATTATGCAAAACTGCGATGCCGCACAAGCAGTGGTCGAAGTTTTGATTGGCTGATTTCTCGTGTCTCTGAGGACGCACACGTGAGCCTTCGGCTTCCCTGGTTGGTAGCTGTGGATTGACCTGTTGTTTTGGAGAAAAATTTGGGGGAACAATTCTTCGGATTCTTTGAATGTGGAGACAGCAATTGATACAGGGACCATCATATCCTATACTAATTGACTGCTCCTCAATGAGCACGACAGCATCAAAAGATATCTTATTTGGCCTGTGGTTACACGATCTGTACTGGAAATACTGTTTGTAGTGTGTGCAAAATTGTTCTTTACCAAAAATGTGTATTTATATCAAGAGAATTACTAGTAAAGAACTGTGTGGATCGGGTTGTTTCAACAAATACAGTATTATAAATACCCGAAACTTCCGTAATTTGTTTTGACATGCTTCAGACAGGAAGTTGAAGCAATTGCGCACACGCGCAGTACAGCATTTCTAGTAAGGTGCGAGTAGCCACATTACCTTCCAACTATTTGGGTATCAGTTCTACAACTGCTTAATGATGCAAATTCCTGTATCAGTATTCAAAGAATCCAAATAATTGTTCCCCATGTTTCTTCCCAAATTGGTCACTTGTATATTCCCTATATATACTGATCAGGCATAACATTATGACCACCGGCTTAATGTCCCCCTTTCGCCGCCAAAACAGTCCTGACCCTTCAAACATTAACAGCATTAACTTCTCCAGCAATTTCAGCTACAGGAGCTTCCTTAAAGCACTTTTGATAGATTCTGACCACTGCAGAATTGAAACATTGTACAAGAGCTGCAGTTTTGGAGATGCTCCTCCCCAGTCGTCCAACCATCACAATTTGTCTTTTTTCAAACTCGCTGAACTCCTTAAGCTCGCCCATTTTTCCTGCTTCTAAACATCAACTTTGAGGACAAAATATTCAATTGCTGCCTAATATTTCTTAACCACTAACAGGTGCCATGATGAACAGATAATCATTGTTATTCGCTTCACCGGTCAAAATGTTATAACGTCATGTTATCCCTAGTTGGTGTATAGGACATAGGATGATTTTAAAAGCTTACAATTTTTTCGCTTCGAAATCTTTAGCCACAACTATGGCTGGGGTTATACTTTATTTACGTCTATGTTTGAAAGATGGCTGATTGGCGTGTCAAATTTGCTGTCTGGTATGGTGCAATTTCACCATAAACTTACAGTATGTAAAGCAATTTACCATTTAATGCATATGCCTTAGCAGCCATTGAAAGGAAATAAAGAAAAATGTTATTGCAAGTGCTCTGTGTTTTTAATATAAGGTTTGATATGATCTATACATTGGTATCACTGTGTGCTTTAATGAAGCAAAACGGTTCTGGCAGTGGGAGGTGTGTTGACTGCATGTTATATAGGAAACATTAACCAAACCATCATTTCTTTTCCAATTTTCAATGGTCCACAGATAGCAGCAAATGAAAGGCACTAGCAGCTGTTCTTACAACCTGGAGTATTTTTTTTAAAGTGTGTTTAACTGATGCTATCTGACAAATGGACGCAGGCCAGATTGTGAAATGTTGTCTCTCCCTGTGTCTGCCATTCCCTGTCCGTCCATCTCTCACAGCATCAGGCACTAATTGCCTCTGTGAATGATAAGCTGCTTCAAGCGGCTTACAGCGCCAGTCTACCCAGAGACATAATCACACACGGGTATAGAGCAAAAAACCCTCTGCCTTTGTGTATTTGTGTTCGGCGAGTTTTGTGCATTGCTGCCGTCTGTTGAACTGAAACTCTGACTAACTCCATTTCTGGCACTTTTTAAAAACCCTTGAGATAATGGCTGTAATGACAAAGCCAGCAAAACTCGATTGAACTGTCTGAGTTTTTATGCCGCCTTTTATCTATGTTTCCACGCACGTACATGTAGAGATTTTTTGCACTGATGGAGACGAGCAGATTGTGTGAAAATTGTGCCTCTGCATTTGGGCTGTGTATCTGCTTCAGTCAGCAAGATCATGTACCACTAGTTGGTGATAGTACACTTATTATCATTTTTTTAATGTACATATTAACTTTGAGCGATTCAGCGTGATTACATGGAATCGGTATGCAATGTTCTATTGGCACTAATCTCAAAAATGGTGCAGTTGGTATATTGATAAAGGTTGCCCATAAACTCACTTCTACAGAGGCAGTTGACCAACAGTTGACCTTTTCCCATAGCTTATTGGCAACCAAGTGAGATTATCTTGTTTACTTGCCTCTAAGTGATTTATACGCAGGGCTCCATGAACTTTTTCAGTAAATATAAATTTTGCTTTGTTGTGTAAAAATTTGCTTACATAAGTAATTAAGATCCTGAAGTTTGTAGCTAACAGTGTCTAAAGGGTACTATAAAATCTACACACACACACACACACATACACCCACACACACAGTGAATTTGAAAAGTATTCAGACCCCCCCTCCCCCTTTAATTTAATCAATTTTGTTATAATGCAGCCTGATGCTACAATCATTCAAACAGATTTTTTTTTAAAAATTTGTTAAATCTTTAACCTGATTTAAATGAGGTCTTTTTATGTTTTTATCTCAGACGATGATTGCTATATTATGTCCTTCGCCTGAGTGTGCAGCTCTCTGCTGACTAGCTGTCAGTTATGTGGCCAAAGCATGAATATTCATGAGCTGCTGCGCTTGGTTTGTTTGCTTAGATATTTCACTGCATAATGTCCATCTCAGTCTAGTTTCTTGGTGCAAACCTGATACCTTTGTAGATGAAACCGGTCCGTGAGGAACCAAATGCTTCAGTACCTTTAGGGTGAAGAGATTTGTGTGAGGGTTATGTGGTGTAAATATCTGTGTTGGACGGAAGAGAGACTCAGGTGATCATCTTGGCTACCACTATTTGCTGCAGGTGAATCTGAGATGGTGCAATTTTCGAACCAGGGAGTGTTGCATCTTCTCAGGACGTGCTCAAAAGTCTCCCTGTATGTAATGTTATAAGGATGATTGTGAGAGACTTTTCTCAGCTTTCGCAGAAAGTTTTCCAGCCATATATAAAACAAAGTTGGAGGCACACGATTGTATAGAAGGACTTTGAATGCGGAAGCAATAGATTTTCTTTTTACTTGAACTTGGAGACACAAAGCCAGCTTCACAAAGATACGTTTCACATGGGTTGGAATGGAAGATCTTGAGTGGCATGCTGTAGAGCTCTGACCGCACCCTTATTGAACACCTTTGGGATGGATAGAAACATTGACTGCACCCCAGGACTTCTCACTTTAGATCAAAGACTTAGTTTACTAATGTCTTTTTGGCTGTATGAGCAAAAATCTCCACAAAATCTAGTGGAATATCTTCCCAGAAGAGTGGAGGTAATCAGTCAACTCAAGTCAAGATGATTTCATTGTTTTTCAACCATATACAGTATAAGTATAGTAAATACACAGTGAAAAAAACTTTCTCTATTCCTTTTACTTATAAGGAACTCTCATTTCACCTTTTTTTTGGTTCCTTTTACCTTCTCACACTGATTTGTTAATCCACAGGCCTGCTCTATCGCACAAATTATCATGCCACAGATGAATTCTGATATTTCAGACTATATTTTAGTGCTACTTCATATGTCATTAGACACTAGCCGCAGCAGTATCAGATGTCTACTTTCATTTTCTTCATTCGGTTTTTATCCAGGACTTTTTCTCGAATTCTGTATTTAATCGCACTCATAAATTGTTTTTATCACTGTTGTAGAACTTTGGTTGCAAAGGGTTGGAACATTTTCGGGTAAATTTCCATAAAAT
Organism: Silurus aristotelis; assembly: GCF_946808225.1. Classification (NCBI taxonomy): domain Eukaryota; kingdom Metazoa; phylum Chordata; class Actinopteri; order Siluriformes; family Siluridae; genus Silurus; species Silurus aristotelis. The sequence continues at coordinate 6,864,978 of NC_139599.1, forward strand.
TTCCATGGGAACTTCATCTGGGGAATTTGTGGAAGCTGGAAACTTACCAGGAATTTAGAGGAATTTATGGAAATTTATAGGAGTCATATGGTTTGAGTTTAGCTGGGATTTTGTATGACGCGCATATAATTGAATAGCTAGTGTTAGATGAAGGATACCCATCAAATGAAGCAGTTTTTTTAGGTCTTCTGTTTGATTTTAAGTGATGCCTGTAATCTGTAAACTGTCTAAAAATGAACTAATTTGGGATTGGGACAAAGAAATCAAGAAATAACATAGCTGTATAGACAAGAGCCAAATAAATGACTTTTTCTCTCAGTGCTCGATGATTTTAATTGGCATCCTGTGGTGCACTATGAAGTCTGATAGATGATAGTTTAAAAAAAAAAACATTGACTGTTTAGTAAAGAAAAACTCAACACTTTAAAAGCTTGTTTCCAGCAAAAAATCACATTTTAATGTATTTAAGCTTGTTGCCAGAAATTTGTTTTTGAGGCTTAGATTAAAAATATCAAATTTTTTAGGCCGCACCAGTATCAGGTGTGTACCTTCATTCATTTTTTTTTTTTTTTTTTATTTATTTATTTTTTATCCTGTACTTTTGCTTGAATTCTGGATTTAAAAGCACTCATGAATTGTTTGTTTTCTCACTGTTTTAGATCTAGGGTTGCAAAGGGGTGGAAAATTTCCAGAATATGTCCATGGAAACTTACCAGGAATTTATGGGAAATTGTTAGAAATCTGGGGAAATGTATCAACTGTATTATATACAAACATAAATATAAAAATTATTTTTTGGCCATGAGCTGACATGCATGTAAAGTAATACAGATTTGAAAAATGACCTTTTTTTTTTTTACTTTGTTATAATATAACAATAGCTTACACACAACATATTGTTTAAATATAAATTTGTGTAATATTTGTCATTTATGTGAATAATCACTAAAAATTATTATTTTTTTTCTTTTCTTTTCTTTTTTTAACTATTTTGTGTGCAGGATTTTTTTTTGTTTTTACTCCATTATTCTAATAAATACTGTTATTAGAAAACCTGCAATTTTGTAAATTCCCAGTTTATTCCAATACATTCTTGTTAATTCCTATGGCAAGTTTCCAGTTTCGAAAATTTCTGGAATTTTGCAAACCTATTTAGGACAATCAATAATTCAGAATGTATTTTGTTCTGGTTTGAGTTTTTAGACAGTGGTGGTTCAGTTTTGAAGGTTCTAGGGTTACTAATCAGCAGATCGTGAGTCGAAGCTCAGAGGGTGCCAGGTATTTTGGAAATGTGCTAAGCTGTTAGTGAAGTTACAAACAAACAAGTATGATATATTTTTAATGCCAACCTATCACGGGTATCCTGGTGAGATAATGGACCAATGCAGGAGGTAAATCACAAGTGCAGAAAACTCCAGGTGAATAACCAAGAGCAAGAGCAGAGCATCTGGATGAATCAGGCTGATCCAGAACACAAGATTAACCGTAACCTTCTCATAAGAGTGTCATTATCTGGCACTGACTTCATATCAGGCAGCAGGAGTTCAGGTACAGCTTGACTCAGAGAAAGAACAGATTATAAGGCATGCCCTGCTCATACAGTGGTTGAAATGGTGTACAATGTGTTTAGGGTGTTAGCAGGGATTCCAACAGCGTGACTAAAAGGAAGAGCCAGAAGCTAACATAGGCATGATGGGGGCAAACCAGGTGATCAGATACACCTGCCTATCAGACACACACACACACACACACACACACACACACACACACACACACACACACACACACACACCAAACTCTATCCATAGCACCTGATTTTTGTTCGGGTGTGTGTGTAATAGGCTTCGACATTGATATAATGCTTCTCAGCAAGGATCCATGTTAAGTGTTTAAAAAAGAAAAGAAAAAAGCAATCGTCTCCGTCTGTGCCCTTCTTATCTGGTAGGTGCCAAATTGCACGGTTTATGTGATAGGATGATGCTCGTGGGCACAATTCTCTCAACATCCAAAACAGCCCGAAGTGGTTCTGACGCGTATCTGACAGCTGCGGAAACGGAGCAGCCCGAGCCAATGCCGATATTTCCGTCCATCTGTCGATATTGTTATGGCTGATTTAGCTTTGTTAGATGTAAGCGTTGGGTTCCCATGAATGATAAACGGTTTGCAGCACTGCAAGTAAATAACATGCTTTTCTGCCTGCAACTTGCCTCAAGGTTCAGCAAATAACGGCAAAGGGGAAAAAAAAGAAAGAAAAGTGCATGCTATATTTGGTTAGATTCAATTAGTGCATTGAGCTAGCAGAACAAATATCATCAGTGATGGGCTGATAATATAATATTACTCGAGCGCAAACATTTAGTGTGTTGCAATTGTTTCCACCATTTTCCTTCTTTTTAATTACTGAAACACAATTGGTGAACTTGTCTACAGTGTTTTATTGAGCCTCCTGCTGTCTGATTGCATACTAGAGTGAGAGAGGGATTCATTTTGAGTGCGATTCCAAGAGTTATGTTTTTTTTTACACAAAGCTTATTTGTATTCAGGGAGTTTTTCTGTATCTGAATTCAGATTGCTTTTTGGAGCAATGTACTGTAAATAAGCCTATAGACAAAAGACTATACATGATTTTTTCCAGGTGTAAACCGGATGGCAGAAGCAGCAGCGAGTGCTCACAGGTATAGGAAATAAAAGCATTTGCAGATTTAGAAAGTAAAAGAAAGGGCTGTTTTTTTTCCCTTTTCCCCACTTCCGTTCAACCGCTTCACACAAATATCCGAGTTACGCAATCGCGATTCAGCCTTACCCAAGCAGTGATTAAGGGGGTCAAGACTGGGTCCCCAACCCATTAATGACTGAGAAAGACCAAAACTCACTAGGACCAGAGGTTCACCCATAGTGAATTTTGCTGATAACGAAAGCTAGTTTGGATCGTATTTGCTGATAACTGATTAACCAACCAATAATTTTTCAACTGGATTTAAACACAGGACATGTTAAAACAAACAGCATGTGGCATCAGTAATTTACCTCTAGAATGTATAATGACAGCTGACCTACCCGCTCTAGCAACAGACACAACCCGGAAAAACTATCGGTATGGAATGTTGCAGATATCCAATAGTTCCAGCAATCATATATCGGTACCTATTAATCAGCAAAACCGATGAATCGGTCAACTTCTAAATGGGACCATTAGCACCTATATTTCCAAATGCTGTTTAGCAATCAAGTTTATTTGATCGTCGACAGGAAAATGTTTTAGCAAGACAAATTTCATAACGATTAGACATCCAGATTGAGCAGAATTTGTAAAAGAAGATCTTGGAGGGGGGAAAAAAAAAGTGGTGGTCAGTTTAATGTGATGGAAAAGAACATCATGGTATGCAATAAACTCTGCATGACCTGAAGAGTCAGAGCAAAGTAGATTTGCATTTCTATGACTGTGCACTGTTGAGTTATTGGTGGTGCTGAAGTGGGATACACCAAAATGACTGTGTAGGTAGTCTTCTATAAGTGTGCCTAAATAAATAATAATAACAAGTAACATGTATACATATGCATTAGAGTGCCTGGCCTCTAATAATCATGCCTGTAAGTTACTATTGTGCACCCGTAGACTGGGATAAGCTAACATTATCACTCATTCCAATCAGAAAATGGTGCAGATGCAATTTTACGCTCCGCATTTAAAACGCAGCCTGCGTCTCTGTTCCGCTGAGTACCCAGGATGCGCTTTTAACGGCCTGCAGCGCTTAGCCTTTGTACACCGAGCAGACAGGAAGCAGAACTTCCTGCAAAACAGTCTGCTGAACATCATGTTGTTAAACCCCGCTTTATTTGAAAAAGAGTTAAAATCCATTCATATTCAACTTAAAACCTTTAAACGTCCACACATCCGACCTGTAAAAACCGCACTTTAAATACGCATGTGCTGAACTGCTCCAGGCGAGCTCTGACTCAGCGTTTCGGTTATTTAAGGATCCTGTGGAGGAGCAGGTTTGGTAATTATGTCTGTATGAATTAATGCTCTTCTGGGGATGAAAGGAATCCACCTCCAATAATAGTCAGGTTTCTTTTATCATATTCTCTTTTTTTTTGCACTCTCTTTTACGCACCGTTCCACGTTAATACCATGGTCATAACAACTATAATACATTCCTTATAATACCTATTTCATACCTGTTAGAGTTTGATTTAGTAGTTAATGCGCTGTCTTAGACACGTTACAAAATTATCCACACCCTTCATAAGCATGACCAACAATAAATATAACAGCAAAATACATTCATGCATTAAGATTGAACCTTTTTTATTTTTTTGAACTTTGATTTTAATATTTGTGATTACTGCATACAGCATACGTCTTTTTCATAAAAAAAAAATTATGAGGGACTTTTTTATGTGTATGTACAATATAAGTGCTGTTTATAGGACTGTGGTGAGACCTGTGATGTTGTATGGTTTAGAGACAGTGGCATTGAGTAAAAGACAGGAGTTGGAGCTGGAGGTAGCAGAGCTGAAGATGTTGAGATTTTCGTTGGGAGTGACGACGATGGACAGGATTAGAAACAAGTTTATAAAAGGGACAGTGCATGTAGGACGTTTTGGAGACAAGGTGAGGAAGGCAAGATTGAGAAATTTTGGACATTTGCAGAGGAGGGACATGGGGTATATCAGTAGGAAAATGCTGGATGGAGCCAACAGGAAGGAGAAAAAGAGGAAGGACAAGGAGGAGGTTTAAGATGCAGATGTAGAGGACAGGGGGGGCATGGAGACGGTGATCCGCTGTGGCGACCCCTAATGGGAGCAGCCGAAAGATGAAGATAAAGTGCTCATAATGTTGTTTCTTTTTTATAAAGCTGATTTATTTAGAAAATATTTTAGGATTCAAGGTCTTCAAAGAAAATAAGCATCACCCCCAGAAATTCAGTTTCTCATCAAACGTTTCTGCTGGTTGTAACAGTAATTCTAAAACTGATCAAACATTAATTTGGAGCATGCTTCATGTTGTGTTTGTTTTTTTTTTTTTTTTTTTTTTTTTTTAATATATAAGACCGAGATTTGAATATAGAAGCAGATGGCAAGCATTAAAATGTAGTCTGCTTCATGCTTGCTGTCATTGGAAAGTGATTTATATATACAGTAATCCACCGTTTATCGCAGGGGTTACGTTCCAAAACCACCCACGATAAAAAAAAAAAACCGCAATAAAAGGACACAAGCCCAAAAATGCTATTTTATGTATACTGTACTGTATTAACATTTTACTTAATTTTGTAATTAATAATTGTATTTTTATTAATACATTTAATTATTTCAACATAAAACTCCATAAAAACAATTCCCCAGAATTTTTTCGGTCTATCGTGCTATCCGTGTGAGATTGGGAAAAGTCAGCCAAACAAATTAGTTATGTGGCAAATGCAATTCCGTTATAACCGGGGGAGCAAGATCCGACCATGGGAAAGCGGGGGATTACCGTGTGTGTGTGTGTGTGTGTGTGTATATATATATATATATATATACTGTATATAGTGGAAACTTGGATTACGAGCATAATTCATTCAACGTTTTCGCAAAATCAATTTGCTTGTATATATAGTTTTCCCATAAGAAATCATGACATCAGACACTCGAAATTATTCATATAAAAGTACAGTAATACAGTATAATAACACATTTATAAGTGATGTGTATTGTATTACTGTATACTGTAACAATCTTTCTTTCGGCTTCTCCCATTAGGGGTTGCCACAGCGGATCATCTGTATTTATGATCCGCATGTTTTTACGCTGGATGCCCTTCCTAACGCAACCCCCCCATTTATCCGGCCTTGTGTGCAACCCTAATGGCTGTAACAATAATAATCTTTAATCAAAGCAAATATACGTGATGTTTACTGTACCTTTGAGTAGAGCCTAGGCTGGTATGAGGGAGATGAGGAGGAGGAGAGGAGGAGATGGGTTATTGCTTGTACCTCTTTCCATTATGATGTCGGAAAGACTTTCACCCGAACCGACTCGCTTCACTTAATTAACGCTTGTTTGATTCATAAAAAAAAAAAAAACATTTATTTTTGAGTCACTTAAATTCTTTTCTCTCAGTTTTAATCACCAACCAACAATCTAATGACACTGGCTTTTGACCGGTTTCTCATTATTTTACAGATATGTGACATTGCATTATCAAAAAAGAGATTTGTAGATCTCAAACCTTGCAAAACAGAGCTGCACAAAGACTGAGGGCAAATACTCTACTCGGGTAGCTGACTTGGGCGAGCGAAAACAACCAGCTCGGGGTGCGTGATTGCGTTCAACATTTCAACATACATTTTTGCTCGCATAACAAAACACTCGTAACTTGTGTGTGTGTGTGTGTGTGTGTGTGTGTGTGTGTGTGTGTGTGTGTGTGTGTGTGTGTGTGTGTGTGTGTGTGTAAATATATAAAACATCATTCTCTTCTTGGTACAAATATTAACATGAATCAGAAAGAGATCACAAGTGCAAGAAAAAAATTATACAAATAATTCACACAAATTAAACTACAGGTAAATTAATCCTAGTGGAATGACTAAATAAATGATTTGGAATATTACCTAACACTTTGTAACTAAATGACATGAAGATAACCTCAGATGCATTCAAATTTATAATACTACTACCAATCGATCCAATCATGTCTATGATTTATACAGTTTGCACATAGTGGACTAAATCTGCAGTTTAACTAAAGATAATCGATCATTACATATACAACCAATGCATCCTCAGTCTGTTTGTTGTAATCAGGATTATCTCAGGCTTAGATCAGAAAACTCTCCTAGTTATCCCCGAGTGTTTACACATTAAAGTCAGTAATGTTTACAAACTGCTCTTGTTTTTCTTCTCAATTTATAAATTGAGACTTTTATGTTATTTTTTTTATAAATTATGCATTTAAACTGATCAAAAAACTGCGAGCGGGTGATGTGCGTATGCGTGTGGGGGGACAGGGGACTTAATTGCTGTCTCTTATTCTACAATTTATGGTGATACATCTGAGACTAATATCATTTGTCGCATTATTCTAACTTTCCTCTGCACATCTCCATCCCTGTGCTTTAGATCAGTGGCGGCAGGCCTCAACTCCCCTGCCAAGTCCAACTCCATGGAAAAAAAACTGCAGCTAAAAAGCAAAGAACTTCAAGACACCCAAGACAAATGTCACAAGGTAGGATTGCACTTCACCGGCGTGAGCGTAGTCACTTTTGTGTAAATGTCAACATGCAGTCATGCATTTTATTGTAAAAGGAGCCGCGCGTCTCGTGCGAAAACGAGGCGGAATATTTTATTTGTGCGCTTTGCATACTAATTTGGTTAAAACCTGTACAGGGGTAATGAGCTTTCTAACCTTCTCCGATTTGAAGTTCACTTGTTCTGCAGTTGCACTTCATTAATCGACTCCGTTAATTAACTGATTGCTTTTCACATTACAGTTTGAATCGCAGGGTCTCATGTGTGCGTTCTCATACAGCGCTTCTTTTTTCTCGTGATGATTGTGAGGAATGTGTGATCGTATAATTAACACTTAACCTGACACTAACGTATGTCGACAAAAGTTTGTGGACACCTGACCGTCACACAGCACAGCGGCGTGGTCTTTGTGTGCAGTAGCATTACAATTTCCTGTACCTCAGGGGGAACTGTAGTGGTCTGCCCCAGACCACATCTCTAATTAACAGCTTTGAAATGAACTGCAGCAATGACTGCACCACAGGCTCCTATGCCCTACATCAGTGCCTGACTTCACCAAATGCTCTAACTCCTAAATGGACAAATCTCCAAAGCCGTACTCCATAATCTTATGCAAGAGTGGAGGTTATTATGTCAGTAAAGAAAGACTTGATCTGAAAAGAACGAAAAAGCACAAATGTGTGAGATTTGCAGGTGTCTACAAACTTTTGGACATATAGTGTATATTGATCAGTCCATACAATCTGTAGAGTTTGTAAAAGTTTCACCAATTAGCCACCGACAAACACAAGACATGCTTTCATAGGGGAGAAATGAATGATGAAGGGATGAGATGCAGCTAAGAGTAACCACCCCATTTGCTCCAATCCTAGCATGTCCCCGAA
>NC_139599.1:6880594-7110594 GCF_946808225.1 Silurus aristotelis
TAGTCTCACTCTCTTGCTCCCACTCTTTCTCTCTTTCTTTATCTGTGTGTGTGTGTGTGTGTACATTTATACAATCAATGAAGCAGAGCTGATTCAGCAGCAGACTCAGTGAGACCTTCAACTTTTGGTCGACATTCAACTCGCAGTGCTGCAGTATAGCTGGGATTTGCTAAGATATGCACGACCTCTTGGGGGAAAAAAAAACAACTTTTGGTCATTACATTGAGTTGTGTCTGTTTTAATCGAGGAAACAAATGAGTAGAAGCGGATGCGTTCGCTATAGAACGAGAGTGTGCACTGATTAGGTGCAGGAAAAGATGAAGCACAAAGAAAAGGGAATGGAGGAGGAGGAGGAGGTTTGGGAGAAGGGGAAACGGCAGAATGACTCATTTCTGTCTGCGTGCTCGTACACGCAAATGCAGAGGCGAGGTTCATCTTCTCGGGAACAGTCGCGATTAGTGATTAAGAAGATCAGGACAGTGGCAGAGATCTGTTCAGCACCTAATCCAAAGTTTTCCCTCTGTTCTGCACAAATTCCCTCACCTTGTACTGACACACACACACGCAAGCACACACACTAATCAAATATACTACTCTGCTTTTCTCTACTGTACCATACTGCATGCTTTAAAATGTAATCAAATACTATACTACATTGTTCTACATAATTGAAACACAATTCAAATATTGTGCAGCACTATATACATTTTGATAAAACAAATAAATATATTGCATTTCATTGCTATACTGTATTATACTATACTTTACAAACTTTAATCAAACACCAAGGTACTGTAGAATCTTATTTAGATTGACATCAAATATACAGTATGTTAATCTGTGGTTTTACAACTACAACCAAACAATATACTGTATTATCAGTTAATCAGTGGCATAATTTATAAGTGGGACAGCGCATGTAGGACGTTTTGGAGACAAGGTGAGGGAGGTGAGATTGAGATGGTTTGGACATGTGCAGAGGAGGGACATGGGGTATATCAGTAGGAGAATGCTGAGGATGAAGCCACCAGGAAGGAGGAAAAGAGGAAGGCCAAGGAGGAGGTTTATGGATGTGGTGAGGGAAGACATGCAGGTAGTTGGTGTGACAGAGGCAATAATCCCAAGAACACCAGCAAATGTACAACAGAAAGAGAAAAGAATCAAGGCAATGACATAATGACATGAAATCTTCATACTGAAGCATTGAATTTCCTAGTTCGTTACATACAAACAAAAGGAACATGCATGTCCGGAGACATGCTTAGCCATTCCATCACCTTGAGTTTCTTTAGGACGGAAGTTGTCATCTTGGTGGTGTGTTTGGGGTCGTTATTATGTTGGAAAACCGCCGTTCAGCCCACTTTCTGAAGAGAGGGCATCATGTACTGCTTCAGATGATCACAGTACATGTTGGAATCCATGTTTCTCTAAAGGAACTGCAGCTCCTCAATACCAGCAGCACTCATGCAGCTCCAGACCATAATGCTACTACCACCATTCTTGGTACTTCTCACCAGGGTGTTACCACACATGCTGGACACCATCTGAGCCGAACAGTTTTATCTTACTTTCATCAGACCACAGGACATGTTTCCAGTAATTCATGCTCTTGGTCTCCAGCAAACTGTTTGTGGGCTTTCTTGTGAGGCAGCTGCAGAAGAGACTTGCTTCTAGGACGACGGCCATGCAAACTGACTTGTTGCAGTGTGAGGCGTATGGTCTGAGCACTGACAAGAGGACCTTCTGCTTCTGCAGCCTTTAAAGCGATGCTGCAGCACTCATGCGTCTGTTTTTTGAAGCAGTTTCTGCACATTTATCCAATTAGTCTCACAGCGTCTAAATTATCTTTTTTTTTTTTTTTTAACAAATAGTTTGTACACAGACAAGTTCTTTGTCATTTTCGCTGCTAATGTGTCTGTAATGGAGGAAGCATTAAAAAGTCTTATTATCCTGGTTTGCCTTCGTGCTATGGCCATCATTTAGAGCTGTGTGTTTACAGTAAAAAGCTTGCCAAGGCTTTTTCAACATGGGACTGTTGTGTACTGTGGGTAGCAGGAAGGACACACACACATGCTTCTCCTTGTTTTGTACTTAAGGCTCCACAGAATCATTTGTAGTTTTTCAAGCAACTGTAGTTAAAAACCGGGATATTAAGGCACACAAATCGAGCTGTCAGACTGTGAGAGATGGGGGAGCAGGGACATTTGATATAGAGGGTAATATGTCAGAGGTAATCCAGATGGACCAATAGCAAGGCAGGATGTGTTCACTGGTGGTGATGGACTTTGTGTGGTCTTTGTAAGCGTCCCATGTTAGATAAATGCAATTCTGCTGTGCGTCTGACTAGCGCTTGGCCTTTCTTTTTCAATATGTGCTGTCCGTCTTCTTCCTTGATTATGATCAGCTATTAATCCGGTCCTTTTGTACCGCCAATTAGTTGTCTTTCCGTCTCTTCCCTTCAATCTGTTGAACCCTCCAGGCTGTGGTGAGGGTCATGTCTGGCTTTAGGGGTTCTCAGTTGGAAGGGTGGTTAGTAGCTTGATTGATTTGCCGCACTTCCCATCCTTCTGTTTCAGTGCCTCTATCACCACCCTTCTGCCAGCTGGAACTGTCACTTAGAGCTTTATTTCTCCTCTACTATTTCTTCTCCTTTCATCTCTCTTTTATCTCACTCATTCGTCCCTCAATCCAGAGTAGTCTTTTTCCCTACAACTGTAATTAAAAAAATATCAACAGCCCCGAATATCGCACCCCTCAAATTTGTACAATTTCCACATTAATACTTTAGAATGATTTTCTTTGCCCAGAATCTTCTCTTCACCCCTCGCTGTTTTCTCCCCGTCTTTCAGTTTTTTAATTATGCAGCCTTCTACGTTACCTGTCCAGAGCGCTCCGGAGTTTAGTGGGAGGTGCGTCAGTAATAGCGGTCAGTGGGGAAACACAGTGCTCTGTGTTTTTAGTTAAATGGTCTTAACAAACTTTTTTTATATTCGAGTTACTTGAGGAATCATTTTAGCCCTATTTTCATCTATTTCCTTTGTTCTACAGTTGAAGGATTTTGCGTCCGTTTGTGGTCAATACATATACTTCATTAGTGAACCTACAAATCATTCTTGAATCTTTTTTTCCTAAAGTTATATCTCTGCTTTATTGTGGTTGCTTAGGCAACAGTTTTAGCACATCTGTGAATATGCAGCTCACTGAGTCTGGGTGCATGGCCTTTGCAAATGCTGCTTGCCGCTTGAATTATTATTAGAATTCATCAAGCTGTGAATAAAATTAGTATGACTGAGTTGTCTGTTTTATCAGGTACAGTTTTTTTGCATTTGAAAGCAATTAGTGTTTTAGTCATTTCTTTCTGCATTGCAGTAGGTTTGCATCTGTGATGTAGCTGATAGTAGAATGGCTTTTTTGAGACTGGTGTCATCATAGTCCACTCTTGAGAATACTCTTCAGGCTGAGGATTCTACACTGAAGTAGTGAAATGATCTTTGAGCCCTTTCTTTCTTTCTCAATTCCTTTAATGTATCACAAACCAACAAAAGCAAGCTCCTTGGCTGCCTTGAATATCCACTCAAAAATGTGGATTTTTTTCCTTTTCTTCTTCCATGGATCACAATTAAACTCTAGCTTTTGGTTTGAATTGTCATTTTCTGAATTGCAGATTTGCTTTGTATTACTCATTATTAAAGCACTTCCTAGTTGACTTTCAGTCCATAAACCAGAACTGTTTCACATTGTAGCATCAACCAGCATCACTAGAGTTCATGGTGAGGGACGTCTGACACACTGTTACCTGTTCAAAAAAACTGTAAACATACCATTAATATGTGCAACATCAATATTTTACCTGTGTTCCTTTCTATATGTAGTATACGTAGCTCATTGTTTTTCAGTATTTAAAACAAAATTTTTTTGGACACCTACTCAGTTATTGCTGTTTTGCATACATTTTTTTTGTGTATTGTATATGCTTCCAATTCACTTTCTTTTCTGTATAACATATACATTAGGTATACTGGTCGCCGCTTCTTTTGTGTATTTTTTGTATCTGTCTTGAACTGTCTGTTTGCACTGTATTTTGTCTTTGAACTTTATGTGGCTAGAACCACTTACTTTAGTCTTTAGCTCTGTGTTCTGTTATGCAGCTTTATGTTGCGTGATGTAGCTCTATAATGTGGAGAAGTGTGGCAGGAGTGATTTGTGATAGAAGGGTACCTGCAAGAGTGAAAGGGAAAGTTTGTAGGACTGTGGTGAGACCCGCTATGTTGTATGATTTAGAGACAGTGGCATTGAAAACAAAGACAGGAGGCGGAGTTGCTGCGATTTTCGTTGGGAGTGACGAGGATGGACAGGATTTTAAACGAGTTTATTAGAGGGACAGCGCATGTAGGACGTTTTCGAGACAAGGAGAGGGAGGCTAGATTAAGATAGTTTGGACATGTGCAGAGGAGGGACATGGGGTATGTCGGTAGAAGAATCTTGAGGATGGAGCCACCAGGAAGGAGAAAAAGAGGAAGGCTAAGGAGGAGGTTTATGGGTGTGGTGAGGGAAAACATGCCGGTGGTTAATTTAACAGAGGCAGATGTAGAGGACACGGTGGTATGCAGACATATGATCCGCTGTGACGACTCCTCACCCGAGCGGATGAAAGAAATTGTATTCATCACTCATTCATGATTACCACAGACAAGATTTTCAGCACATTCTTCAGCTGTATAAGATTTGGCTATATTATGTGAAAAAATACAGTGATTTACCAAGTGTATGCGAGATACAGTTATAGCTCTGAAGTGCATCTCACTACCTTCAAATGCTTTATGTTTTAGTATAAACACCTAATCAATAGTTTTTTTTGTTTTTTTTTAAAAAAAACATTTCACTAGTTATTAAATCTATTTATCCTCAAGGCAACTATTGGGGATAAAGACACTAAGATCTTGGATATAAAATATGCATTCCAAGTCTCTTACAGTATTGTCCACTTCTCCTGTTATACATTTACACTGTTCAGGCATAACTTTATTACCACCTGCCTAATATTTTGTTGGTCCCCCTTTTGTTGACAAAACAGTCCTGATCTGTCGAGCATTAAAAGCATTAACTACTTCAGCAATTTGGATCGGAACCACACTGGCCAGCCTTTGCTTGACCCTCGGCCGCTCACAACCCTGTCTCCAATTCACCACTGCTCCTTCCTTGGAGCACTTTTGATAGATACTGACCACTGCAGATCAGAAACATCTCACAAGAGCTACAGTTTTGGAGATGCTCTGCCCCAGTCGTCTAACATTACAACTTGGCCTTGTGAAACTTGCTCACATCCTTACGCTTGCCCATTTTTCCTGCTCCTAAAACATCAACACACACTAACAGGTGCCATGATGAAGAGATTATCAGTGTTATTTACTTCACCGGTCATAATTTTATTTTAATATTGCATTAACTCTGATATTGCACTGACTGCTTATACAAACTTTCTATATTGCATTGACAATGTAAATGTAAATGTGACAATGTAAATTTTAAAACTTGACCTCTAAAGATTATTTCAGTTTGTGCTATTGCTGTTACTTCCGACTGCGAGAAAAGGACTCGCAGAACTGCGCTTGCTTATGCGAAAGCTTGATTAGTCACTGTTGACTATGTGCCACGATGCACCTGACTCCCTCTTACTTTCATTAACCTGGCTCATTCCCATCAGTAATTTCATACCATCAGATGCTCTGCTTTTTATTGCTCAGGAAGGGGAACAATAAATTTTGGCCTGCTTGAGCTCACTTTAATGTCTCCTCTAAATACATGCTTTGTGTCCACGTTCTGCATTGAGACATCAGTTAAGATTTAGAAGGCTTTTGTGATTACTCACAGGCATGAATACCCTTGTATGAACGCCCTTCTCTTGATGGGAGGATGTTGACTTTGTCGCACGTCATATAACACAGTTATGCTAATCGTTTTCTTTTATGATTTAATAGATTAACACGTTTCCCTTTCTCTCGCTGCGAAAGCTCATATCAGGTCTTTTATGCATGCGCGTATCTCTCATCTGAATATCTGCTTGTGTGTGTGACATGCAGGAGTACCACGCTCAGCTGGAGGAGATGCAGGTGACCATCAGGCAGCTGGAGGAGGATCTGTCTGCTGCCCGACGCCGCAGTGATCTGTACGAAGCTGAGCTGCGAGACTCGCGCCAGACCAGCGAAGAGCTCAAGAGGAAGGCTGCAGACTACCAGCAGAGAATCCAGAAGGTGTGTGTGCACGCACAAGAGTAATTGATTAGTGAGGACTCTAGATTCGGTTTCTGTTCATTCATGGTTGTTTGCTGACTTATCGATGAGCTTAAGAAGAAGCAAAATTGCAGCAATTTGTATTTTAAAAGCATGACATTTAAAGTCCCAAGGAAGCTAACTCTTCTAATTAGGTTAATCTTGCTCTTGTGGCTTATTCAGTATTCCTGTACTATTAATAATTGGGGAATTTCCAGTAACTATTAAAATAAAAATCCCCGATTGGAAGGTGGGCAGGGCTAATACCGATCAATGCTTACAATCTCATGCATGATGATGTTTTATTTTTTCCTGCATAACCTGATCGAAAACTACGCATTTGCTCTTGAAGGATCTGTTTAAGCAAAATCAGCAGATTCGTGCACAAACACAATCAGGAGACAAAAGATTTTGATTGCATTTACTTTTTCTTCATAAAATTCAACCCTACCAACCAGGACCAACCTCAATACCAACTGCTTGTTCATACCACAGGAAACAAATAGAAAGATTATATCTACTGCCTGGAACATCACAAGAGCAGCCTCCTACTGCCACATGAGATATGAGATATGCATCCATAGCCAACACTTTATCCAAGGAACTGTAGGCTACAAAGTTCAGTCTAAGGATCAATACTGATTTACACTATACAAACTATCTGCACTTATCTAACTTTTCTTTAAAAGCACAAGCAAATTTATCTAAATGTTTTATTCCTAATGTAAAGTGATGAATAAGCATCCTTATACATAAAGTGTATGCATCATCTTTTAGCAGGTTGATGGTTTTTAATAGAGACATTTTAAATATTAAAAGATTAAGCCACACCCACATTTGGATGTAACAGAGAAGTGCTTTATTGTACTAACATTAAATATGTATATGTGTGTGTATATATATATATATATACAGTGAGGAAAATAAGTATTTGAACACCCTGCAATTTTGCAAGTTCTCCCACTTAGAAATCATGGAGGGGTCTGAAATTGTCATCGTAGGTGCATGTCCACTGTGAGAGACAAATCCAGAAATCACAATATATGATTTTTAAACTATTTATTTGTATGATACAGCTGCAAATAAGTATTTGAACACCTGTCTATCAGCTAGAATTCTGACCCTTAAAGACCTGTTAGTCTGCCTTTAAAATGTCCACCTCCACTACATTTATTATCCTAAATGAGATGCACCTGTTTGAGGTCGTTAGCTGCATAAAGACACCTGTCCACCCCATACAATCAGTAAGAATCCAACTACTAACATGGCCAAGACCAAAGAGCTGTCCAAAGACACTAGAGACAAAATTGTACACCTCCACAAGGCTGGAAAGGGCTACGGGAAAATTGCCAAGCAGCTTGGTGAAAAAAAGGTCCACTGTTGGAGCAATCATTAAAAAATGGAAGGAGCTAAACATGACTGTCAATCTCCCTTGGACTGGGGCTCCATGGAAGATCTCACCACGTGGGGTCTCAGTGATCCTAAGGAAGGTGAGAAATCAGCCCAGAACTACACGGGAGGAGCTGGTCAATGACCTGAAAAGAGCTGGGACCACCGTTTCCAAGGTTACTGTTGGTAAAACACTAAGACGTCATGGTTTGAAATCATGCATGGCACGGAAGGTTCCCCTGCTTAAACCAGCACATGTCCAGGCACGTCTTAAGTTTGCCAATGACCATTTGGATGATCCAGAGGAGTCATGGGAGAAAGATGTGGTCATGTGGTCAGATGAGACCAAAATAGAACTTTTGGGTCATAATTCCACTAAACGTGTTTTGAGGAAGAAGAATGATGAGTACCATCCCAAGAACACCATCCCTACTGTGAAGCATGGGGGTGGTAGCATCATGCTTTGGGGGTGTTTTTTTGCACATGGGACAGGGCGACTGCACTGTATTAAGGAGAGAATGACTGGGGCCATGTATTGCGAGATTTTGGGGAACAACCTCCTCCCCTCAGTTAGAGCATTGAAGATGGGTCGAGGCTGGGTCTTCCAACATGACAATGACCCGAAGCACACAGCCAGGATAACCAAGGAGTGGCTCTGTAAGAAGCATATCGAGGTTCTGGCCTGGCCTAGCCAGTCTCCAGACCTAAACCCAATAGAGAATCTTTGGAGGGAGCTCAAACTCCGTGTTTCTCAACGACAGGCCAGAAACCTGACTGATCTAGAGAAGATCTGTGTGGAGGAGTGGGCCAAAATCCCTCCTGCAGTGTGTGCAAACCTGGTGAAAAACGACAGGAGCGTTTGACCTCTGTAATTGCAAACAAAGGCTACTGTACCAAATATTAACATTGACTTTCTCAGGTGTTCAAATACTTATTTGCAGCTGTATCATACAAATAAATAGTTAAAAAAAAAATTTTTTTTAGATTATGTCTCTCACAGTGGACATGCACCTACGATGACAATTTCAGACCCCTCCATGATTTCTAAGTGGGAGAACTTGCAAAATAGCAGGGTGTTCAAATACTTATTTTCCTCACTATATATATATATATATATTTATATATTTATTCATATTCTTGTTCCGGCTTCTTCCAATATGGGTCGCCACAGCGGATCATCCATCTCCCCCTGTCCTCTACATCTCCCTCTTTTATACAGTCTACCTGCATGTCTTCCCTCACCACATCCATAAACCTCCTACTTGGTCTTCCTCTTTTCCTCCTTCCTGGCGGCTCCATCCTCAGCATTCTCCTACCAATATACCTCATGTCCCTCCTCTGAACATGTCCAAACCATCTCAATCTCACCTCCCTCACCTTGTCTCCAAAACATCCTACATGCGCTGTCTCTCTAATAAACTCGTTTCTAATCCTGTCCATCCTCGTCACTTTCAATGAAAATCTCAGCATCTTCAGCTCCTGTCCTCATGGATTATGATGTTTACAGATGATTACTGTTATCTGTGGTGAGACCTGACCTGCAGACCTGTCCATCACCACTGCAAACAGGAAAGGACTCAGAGCTGATCCTCGACGCAGTCCAACCTTCAGCTTGATTTAGTCTGTCGTTCCTACTGCACACTTCAGTGCTGTCACTCTGTCACACACTCACACATATAGCATCCGTGATGCTCTTTCTCGGCATCAAACCATACTGTTGCTCACAGATGGTCACCTCTTCCCTCAGCCTGGCTTCCACTACTTTTCCCATAACTTCATGGTGTGACTGATCAACTTTATTCCCCTGTAGTTACTGCAGGTCTGCACATCTCCCTTGTTCTTAAAAACCGGTACCAGCAAAATCCTTTTTCATTCCTCAGGCATCCTCTCACCTTCCAAAATCCTGTTAAACAATCTGGTTAAAAACTCCACTGCCATCTCTCCTAAACATCTCCATGCTTCTACCGGTATGTCATCTGGTCCAACCGACTTTCCACTCTTCATCCTCTTAATAGCTGCTCTCACTTTCTCTTTACTAATCCTATCCACGTCTTGCTTTACCTTCTCCACACCATCCAACCTTCTCCCTCTCTCATTTTCCTCATTAATCAGCTGCGCAAAACACATTCTCCTCACTAGTCAACACATTTCCATCTCAATCGTTTATTGTTCAAACTTTCAGCACATCCTTCTCAGCTCGGTCCCTCTGCCTAAAAAGAGGCAAAATGAAAACCTTCAACGCAACACACATTTATTCATGAAATCTTTTTTTTACTCAGATATAAAAATAAATAAATAAATAAACTCACCAAAACAAATAATGTTTAATCACTAAACATTTGTTTTACTAATGCGCCAAGTCTCAAATCAAGCACTAAAATCCGCCATGGTGCACACATCCGGCAAATAAAACTGTCCGTGTGGAAACATAGCAAAAGTTCCTTTTGGTGTCCTGATGATTTAGGTCATTTAAAACACTATAATTACATAAAAACATTTACAAGAATATTTTGTCGTCATAAGTTGAGTTTGTTTTTATCAATAATAAATGTACATTTACTTAAAGCATTTATATTTGATCATGGCCATGTTGATTAGAGTATTAAAAACTTTTTTATTAAATAAAAAAGTTTTAATTTAAGGTACATTAAAATAAAAAAAAATGTCCGACTGAGTTGTAATTAATCACAAATTCATGTGATTAACAATCATGTGATTAATTCTCGATAAAATGAGTGCGTGAGTGAGTGAGTGAGTGATTTTTTTTTTTTTGTACAAAATTGTATTTATTTGATTATTTTTCTTTCAACTTTTCCCTAGTCTTAGCTGTGCTATTTAATTCTGTATTAAAGAAACATCTTTAAGTGTGTTAATAACCTTTACAGCTTCCTCTCTTAGCAACTGAGAAAGTGAATTCTGGCTGATTTGTCAGCAGGTTTTCAACAGATGAAAGCCAAATGTCACCATCATGACCTTTTAAAGCTGAAGTGTATGTATGTGTATGTGTAGGCAAAAGAGCAAGGCAAGGCTGAGGCGGAGGAGCTGCTCACCAAGCTGGAGAAGGTAAGGCCCGCCTGACTTGTCTGGTTTCACTACACTGCGGCATTGCTTGCCCTCGGGAGGGCTATCGAGTGTGATGTTTCACCCGAATGCGCCTTTATGGAAGCTGCTAATAAAAAGGAACAGATCTATTGTCTGTATTTCTCTCCTAAAATAGACATTAATATTTGAACACCTCTGACTTTGGACCTTCACACATTCAATCAGACTCTCAACTACTATCATTCAGCCCTACTGGTCCCAAGTCTTTGGTTCCCAGAAAATAACACATTTCACACTACACTAAGCCTTGAGTGGAATAGAATTAGTGTGTGTGTGTGTGGGCGTCTGTATTCCCCGTTTGCTCGGCCTTCAATTGCTACGCTCACCCCCACCCCCACCCCCCCAAAACAAAACCCTCAGAGAGATCACTTTCGGTTTAAGTTGCTTTAAGTGGCTTTTATCAAGCTGATACTTGAATGTGATGATAGCCAGTGATTATATCTATTATCTTGATGCAAGTAGTTTCAAAAGGGTAGCTGACTCCAGAACCCTGGTGCTGCATAAAACAACATAAAGTGTTGCCACATAAAGTGCATTGTGAGCAACCTGGTGCAAACAGTGCAAGACAAGAAAGTGTAGGACAAATACACGAAACACAAAATAGCGCCACCAGTAAACCTAGTGAGTATTAGGAAGATGTGTCCATCTGTCTCTACCGTCTCTACCATCTCTATCTCCAAGATCTCTACCATCTGTTCATTGTTAAAAACACTATACAAATAAAAAAGAATTGAATTGAACAACCATTTTTTTTTCCACTTTTTTTGTTTAATTGCCTGTTTATCCTGAACACATTCCTATGGACTGTATTGTTCACTAAATGAGGTTTACAAGCCATTATGTTGGATGTTTTTGTCTGGAATAGAAAAGCCTTCTTTATAGGATTCTTCTTCTCTCTGATTGGACTTTCATATGAGTAAATCACTTTTATGGGAGTAATTCATTACCTAAATACATTAACAACACCTAGACTGATGTTTCCATCATCCTGTACATTGAGTCTGCATGCCTGTTTTTAATTCTTGCCTCCCTTCTTTCGTTAAAATAACCAACCCCTAATGAAATAGTGTGCTGTACGGTCTGTGTACTTCAGCGCTGTCTGCGAGTGTGTTCGAGAGATAGATTGGTTAATATTTTGTGTGTTTCAGACCAATGCAGAGCAGCAGCTGAAAGTCCAGGAGCTACAGGATAAGCTGTCTAAGGTACCACATGCACAAGCTTTAATAGATAAATCAGCAAAATGTCAACCTTCGTGTCGTGTGTGCGCCTTATGTTTTTTTTTAACCTGCTATCACTTATACCGGCTCCATAATACAAGTACTACGAGGGATAACCTTTCACCCTGAACAGGCGGTAAAGGCGAGCACGGAGGCCACGGAGCTCCTGCAGAACATCCGTCAGGCCAAAGAGCGGCTGGAGCGTGAACTGGAGCGGCTGCGTAGCAAAACGGATTCCAGCGACACACTGCGCAGACGCCTGCGCGAGACCGAGGCAGGATGCGGCACTGCTCACACTTACAGACTGTCACCATCACCGGCATTTACACCATCTGTTCACATTCTTCATTATTCATAGCTTATTCTGTCAACAAAATCGGTGAAGTGCTTCCTGGCGAAGGCGTTGTGAATTTTGTCAAGACCGTGCGTAAAAATATATTAATTAAGCGCAATTGTGACAAAAAATGTGACCGAAACAGGATGTTATCAACATACTGGAAACCTTTCTAAGGTCAAACAAGGATAGTTCTGGTTTGTTTGATGGCGTAAATTCAGCATCCAATCTGGTTTTTGCCTATGCTATATGTCATAGGCTTCATTTCACATTAAACGCTGCCTTTGTAATTGAAATCAAATAGTTCAGAATCATGTAATATATATATTTTATATATATTCAAAGGTTTTGTCTTCTGTAAATCTAAAGACAGATTTAGATTTAACTTCATCGTGCTCAGCAGTGTTTTGTTAATTAATGGCGTGTGAAATGATTCCGTTTTTTTGTTCTGTTTTGACAAATGTGACTTCCATTTAAGTCTAATGGAGCAAAGTTAATCATTTCGACAGCAGTCAAAAATTATAAAGGACATTTGCACGGAAGTCTAACGCTATTACCAAATCAATCGATAATTTGTTCAGATGAACACAGGCGATATACACTCACAGGCCACTTTATTAGGAACTAATAACACAACTGCACATTCTCAGCTACTCATGTGGCAGCAATGCGATTCAAGCACTCAGGCTGATGCAAATCAGCATACAAACATCAAAACACCAGTTTCAGGGAATTGCATGATTTTAATTTTTTTTTTACTTTTTTTTGCATTTCACAGCTAAAACATGACTGGATAATTGCACAAGTTCAGGGGTACAGCTGTTCCTATAACCTCTGCTGCAAATGTATATTTTTATGTATATATAAAATGATGAAGAAAAGAGGAAGGGCTTCAAATAATTGTTTCCGTGTGTGTGTGAGTGTAGGATGGCAGAAAGACACTGGAGAACCAAGTGAAGAGGTTGGAGATGGTGGAGCGCAGAGAGAATAAACTGAAAGACGACATTCAGACCAAATCACAGCAGATCCAGCAGATGGCTGAGAAGATCCTGGTGAGCATGTTTTTCTCGTCTCTCTCTCCCTCACTTTCATATAATAAAAGTTGGGAACTTTTATTAGTTTGTGTCTAAAATACATTTGTAACTAATGCACTTTACTTCTCTTTCTTTTTATTTTATCGTTTTTTATTCTCTCTCTCTCTCTCTCTCTCTCTCTCTCTCTCTCTCTCTCTCTCTCTCTCTCTCTCTCTCTCTCTCTCTCTGTCTCTGTCTCTGTCTCTGTGTAGGAACTGGAAGATAACCTGAGGGAAACTCAGGCCACCGCCCAGCGGATGGAGGCACATCTAGTCCAGAAGGAAAGACTGTACGAGGACAAGATCAAGGTAGCATGGAGTAGTTTCAGACCTGTTTCCGTTTTAAAGCGATATACGTGACACATGACCTAATCATTTGTTCGAAAAGCATTTCACAAAAATATTTTAAGATAAGAGATGAGATATACCTGTATTCGTTCCACAGTGGGGAAATTTCTGTGTTACAGCAGCTAAGAAGAAGAAATGTGCAAATATTTAAAAAACAAAACAAATAGACTAGAAACATAATACAGTATATCCAACACAATGTATAAATACAAAAGAAATTAGTTTTTAGATTTGCTTAATATAGTATAAGACAATGCACTAAGTTGTCATGTGCATGTTGTACGTGTTTAGGTGCTGGAGGCTCAGATGAAGGCAGACTTGGCTGATAAGGACGTCCTGGAGGCCAAACGAGCTCAGCACGAAGAGGAAGTGCGTGAAAAAGGCAAACTCCTCAGCGAGCAGAAAGCCGTAAGAATTTCCTCGCACCTCCTCCTGGTTGCGTGAGCGTGTGTTTCTTTTAATGTTGGTTTTTCATCCTTTCCTGGTGATATAAACCGGATGCGTTGCTGGAGAACAAACTCCAGCCTAGATGTAGTTTATTTCTTGGGTTCTAATTCTGTTCGACATGCCATTGTATAATTCACGTCAGGCTTTTTTTTTTTCTCTTCTTCCCCAAAACAACACCCCCACTGCGTTTTATTCGTTGCATAACTCTCGGTTGAATAAACTATAACGTGTCGGGGTAAAAAGTCCTGCAACAGCACTCTTATCATATATTATTCTTTCCATATCGAGTGTTCCACACATTAAAGGCTTAAATAGTTTGACAGCTATAATTGATGCCTGAAAGTAAAAAAAGAAAAAGGCATGAATTTGTGTTGTAGGAAAATATCGAGCAGTCACAGATTAGTCACGTTTGTGAAACAAGAATGTTTTACAGCAGTAACTCTCATAACTCTATCATTCTTATTAATGTTTTCGCAAATGCATAATGATACCTACACTAGACGCACAATAGTTTGTGGACACCTGACCAAAAGGCTTTGCGTGTTCCTTTTAAACATCTCATTCCACACTCATTACTCATTGCTGTTATAATAACCTGATTTTTTCCACGTGATATTGGAGTGTGCCCCTGGAGATCATTCATCCACAAGGGCGTTAATAAAGTCATGTAGTGATGTAGGTGAGGTGAGAAAACCTGGGGTGCAGTCAGTGTTCCAATTCATCTCAAAGGTCTTCAATAGGAATTTAGATCAGAACTCTATAGCAGGCCACTAAAGATCTTCAACTCCAACTCATGCATCTTCAAGGAGCTTGCATTGTGTGCTGGTGCATTGTCATGCTGGAACCGGTTTGAGTCTTTTAGTTCAAGTAATGGGAAACGTATTTCTACAGCCGTTCCACACAATTGTGTGCCACCACCACAACAGTTTGTTGAAGAGCCTCACATGCCTGGAAAAGATCACATTCCAATTTATTTTGCTGATGTTCAGGAGGTTTGGGATCAGAGCTCTATAGCAGGCCTCTCAAGATCTTCCACTTCAACTCATGTAAACCATATCTTCATGGTGCTGGAACAGGTTTGGGTCTTCTAGTTCAAGTGAAGAGAAAATGTTAAAGCCTCTTTTGCAATTGGGGAAGATCCACACATGGCTGGAAAAGACAAGAGTCCCAATTCTTTTGTTCATCTAGTTTCTTCTGTCTTTTATTCTTCAATAATCTCTCACTGAAAGGTTTTCTCTTCTTTGATTTACTCCACTTTAACACCAAAAGGCAACGATTATAACATAATATACTGCATCTAACTAAAGATTTGACTTGTAACCAATAAGACAAAAACAACTGCATATATGATACTGCATAATCATATAATACAAGCAATAAAAATGTTGAATCAATATCACACTCAGCAAACTGAACTGCCATTGCAGGGACCAGAATGTAAACACTGCATCACAAAAATCTCATGCAGCTGAAATCTGTAGCTGAATCTATCCGTATATGATTATGAAAATGTCACCGCTCACATGAAGGTAAAAGGATATGAGATGCGTTGATTCAATTGAATATCCTACAACCGTATCGTAGTATAATAATCATAAGTCATCCCTTTTTTATTATGACAGCGTTATGCTCAGTGCCAAAAGAATGGGCTATAATATGTCGTGCCAATATCATGCCTTCGTATTCTTTTTGCCTTTGTGTTATGATCATGCAAACATGCCCAGTTATCTTCAATGATTGGCATTGATAGCATTTAGGCCGAAGGGTTATGTATTCTTTATTTATTCTCCTATTAAATGAAGGTTGCTATTGTATTATGTGTGTTAAAAGGGTTTTATTTAATGCGTGGGTGTGCGTATCCTTCCCACAGACCATTAACGCCATGGAAAATAAGATGAAGAGTCTGGAGCAGCGCATCGCCGAGCTCTCTGAGGCCAACAAGCTGGCAGCCAACAGCAGCATCTACACCCAAAAAAATATGTAAGAGACGAGCGACTAGCTCCGATAGCTAACACGAACTCGAATCAAATGAAACAAGAATGTAACTCTATGCTTTGCTGGTCCATTATATGTGTGCGCTGGGTAGGAAAGCACAGGAGGAGATGATCTCAGAGCTGCGTCAGCAGAAGTTCTACCTGGAGTCGCAGGCGGGAAAACTGGAAGCGCAAAACGCCAAGCTGGAGGAGCATCTGGAGAAGATGAGTCAGCAGGAGCAGAGCAAGAAGAGCCGGCTGGTAGAGCTGGAGACCAGACTGCGCGAGGTCAGCCAGGGCCTAAATAGATAAATATTGTTCTTGGGCGGGAAAAAATCTACTTCCTATAAAAAAAAAAGAACCAAAACAATCATTTCCTAGAGAGCGAATGGAAATTCAGGACACTGCACAAGAAATTACGGCTGATATTAAAATCACACTCGATCTAATAGGTTTCTTTAGATAAATTTTTTTTTTCATTCCCAGTACACAAGCATTTCTTGATACTCATGATGGCTATTACATATCAGCAAAAACACTGAGCATAAGCTTTAAAAGCAATCTTGAAATGTATCAAATGTTTACCATTAACAAAGGGCAAGATTTCTGATGTGGTCACATGGTTTCACTTGCTGGAAACAGCTCTCAGGCAGTTCAATGAAACAAAAAGGAAAGTTTTATTACGGTTTATTTGGCACCCAGATTCAGTGATGTCACCACCTGAAAAACTTAATCTGAAACATTGCTATTAAAATAAGTTTGAGAAGTAAAGATTGAAAATTATTCCTCATCAAACACAATATCATTTGGGAATCTGCACTCATACTTTAGAGCAGGTTACAAATGTTTCTCTCGTTCCGTGTGTATTAGTTTGGATTTGAACGGATGTAATTAAAATAAGTGTAATTTCAATTCAGCACATTGTTTATGGCATATGGTGCGAAACACCCACACCTGATTACTTATTGGTTCAACATTCAAGCAGGTGGGAACGTGGGCCACGTATTTAAATCACCAGCACCTCGGAAGCAACAGACACACGTAGTAAATTAGAGAAGAGTGTGTGTCTGAAAGGGAGTGAGAGAAAGTTTGTAGGTTGGTGTCCACGCATGGCATCCAGGTCTTGACTCATGGAATGGTTTCCATCAGCTCAGCCATCCGAGCATAGGACAATGATTAGAATCATTTTATAACCTTTTATCACTTTGGTACTTATCCAAGGGGCTTCATCAGTTAAATCCACCTGATCGAAACCTATGATGTTAAGTAACTTGCCAACTTTATATGACACTGACGAAAGAGTGTAGACTCATAAAGAGACTCCGACTCGCAAAGCTGGACAGGATGCGTGGGAAGAGGAAGTAGGTACACAGAAGGATAATGACTGGTTTGTGACTAACAAAATACCGAGTTTTTGTTCTGAGTTACAAAGCATGAACAATAGTACGACTCGCGGCTCAAAGAGCTGTTTTGAAATGTAACCGAATCGACTGGGCCCCTGTAGGTGATTAAGTGATGCGTGTGCCCTTATTTGTGTGTTTGTGTGTTGTGAATAGATGGGTCTAGAGCACGAGGAGCAGAAACTGGAGCTAAAAAGGCAGGTGACAGAACTGACGCTGTCACTGCAGGAGAGAGAGTCTCAGATCACCAGTCTGCAGGCGGCACGGCATGCGCTGGAAAGCCAACTACAGCAGGCTAAGACTGAGCTGGAGGAGACCACGGCTGAGGCTGAAGAGGAGATCACTGCTCTCAGAGTGAGAAGCGTGCACACATTATACTGTATACTGTACAAAGTGGAGGAAATAATTACACCTTTTCCCACTCAGCATTCATTTCATTTCAGTGAGGGGTTCTGCTGGATTCATCAGTGCAGCAAGGCTAAATCTGATTTGCCACGGAGTTTAACAGAACTCAAATATGCTAATGAATGTTTGCCACACTGCATTAAGCCAGTCGAGATAGAAAGTTGTTTTAAATGACTGGCAACCAATTTAAGCAAGGCTTCTAAACAACATATGCAACATATCATAATACATCTACAAGACATCGAGAAACATCATTTCAAATAATAGCTGAACACTTTTACATTTTTGCCAAATGAACCTCCAGGCTAGCATTAAATATACAGCTTGCTAGCATGAATAAACAAGCAATCAGCTAAGTAGCTACAGTAATACTCAGTACTCGAACAAGTAGGTGGTAGCATTCATAACCACTTTAAGAACAATGATTTGGGCTTAAAATGCACAAAAAGCACAAGAGAAGGCTTTGAACAGGGCACTCTATGGCGCTGTTCGTAAGCTAACAAGACTCCTCATGCATCTGTTTTACTGCGAGATTGAAACACTCATGTGCTTCATCGCAAGAGTCGAACATTTTTCACTTGTCATAATGTGACTAGTACCGAATTTGACATCACTGACAGGCAAACAAATTACATTTCAGACAGGCAAACAAACTTGTGACAAAAGAAAGTTTTTTGGGAGCATGTACGTACACTATATTGCCAAAAGTTTAAATGGTATGTGCTTTTTGAGCGTCGCATTCCACATTTAGCCAGAATTTGCTCTTTCGAATTCCCCCCACTCTTCTGGGAAGATGTTCCACTAGATTTTGGAGGGTGCTTGTGGAGATTTGGGTTCATCAGCCACAAGAGTGTTAGTAAAATCAGGAACTGATGTAGGGTGAGGTGAGGAGACCTGGGGTGCAGTAAGTGTTCTAATTCATCTCAAAGGTGTTCAATAGGAATTGAGGTCAGAGCTCTATAGCAGGCCACTAAAGATTTTAAACTCCAACTCATGCATGTGGTACAGTCATTGTTTAAATTTATCCAGTTTATTCAGTAGTGTTGAGATCAGAGTTCTATAGCAGGCCACACAAACTCTTCCTCTCTTAACCATGTAAACCATATCTTCATGGAACTGGCTTTGTGCACTGGGGCATTGCCATACTGGAAGAGGTTTGGGTTTCCGAGTTCAAGTGAAGACAACATTTTATTACACCGCAGCCAAAGAAATCCTGTACAATTATGTGCCTCAAGATTTGTGGTAACAGTTTGTAGAAGAACCATTTTTGGCAGGAAAGGTCCGGTGTCCGTATTGACTTTTGTCTATGTAGTGTAATTTCTGCCTTAAAGAAAAGAAACCCCTGTTGTGTAAACAGTTCTTAGTCATGTTTATTTCACTTTAGAACTTTAACTTCACCTTAGAACTGGCTTACAAGACCATCATAAATTTGTCATTTGTCTTTATTGAAATAATTTTATATAAATTCAATTATATTGCAAACATTTATTGATTTTATTAATAACGTATTGTTTGGACCCTTATTGTAGTGACACACACACACACACACACACACACTATTCTAAAATATTGTACCAGGTTATATCATAGTTACATTACACATACTGTACATTTACAAATATGTCAACTGACTTCCTATATATATATTTTATTCTCTATGTTCAGGCTCATAGAGATGAAATTCAGCGCAAGTTTGATGCCCTGAGGGACAGCTGCTCGGTATGTGCCTCATCCATAATAACATTACAAGATCTTTGCATCTTATAAACACAGAAAAGAAAGACTATTAATGTAAGGATTGGTTGTGATTGGTGTTGTAACATTGCAGGTGATCACAGATCTGGAGGAGCAGCTGACTCAGCTGACCCAGGAGAATGCTGAGCTGAACCGTCAGAACTTCTACCTGTCCAAACAACTGGACGAGGTGACGGACGAGAGTGAGGAAAGGCTACAGCTCAGCCAGGACGTGGAGCGTCTGCGCCGTGAAGTGGCCGACCGAGAGATGCACCTGAACAATCAGAAACAGGTAAACACCCACAGGCTCACACCCACACACACCTCAGTGACCCGAATTAGAGACCTGAAGAAATCCAAGACGTAATGTTATGCTTATCTTTGTACCAAGAACATTGAGACCCTAAAAACGACATGCAGCATGCTCGAGGAGCAAGTGGTGGAGCTAGAGACGCTTAACGACGAGCTCCTAGAGAAAGAGAGACAGTGGGAGAACTGGCGCTCAGCCCTGGAGGACGAGAAGGAACAAGCAGAGCGTCGCACGCGTGACCTTCAGCGCCTCCTTGACAACGAGAAGCAGAACCGACTACGGGCCGATCAGCGCAGCACTGAATCACGGCAGGCTGTGGAGCTGGCAGTGCGCGAGCACAAGGCCGAAATCCTCGCCCTCCAGCAGGCACTCAAGGAGCAGAGGCTCAAAGCCGAGAGTCTGTCTGATACAGTGAGTCACACACACACACATTCCCATGTTTCATAAGACTATTGCTGACTCATCACTAAAGCTCTAATTTCCACTTCTATTTTTTTCCCTTTGTATATTTCCAACATTTGTTATTATTGAAAAGCCTAGAAATAACATTTAATACAAACATACTACTGCAGATATAATCAGGCATTTACAAGCACCCTGAAAAACAAATTCATTTATAAAACAATATAGTAGAATTAATTGGTAATTAAACATGTTTAGGTAGTGTTTTTTTATTTTGTTTTATTTCTTAAATATACTATATGAACAAAAGTTTGCGGACACTTATCCATAAGATTTGTATGTGCCATGTGAACATCCCATTCCACATTTAATTCCCATTTTCTCTTAAAATAATCTCCACTCTTCTGGGAAGTTCTTCTATTAGATTTTGGAGTGTACTTGTGGAGATTTGTGCTCATTCAGGAACAAAATCAGGTTCTAGTGTAGGATGTGGGCGTCTGGGGTGCAGTCAGCATTCCAATTCATCCCGAAGACGTTCAGTAGGTTTGAGGCCAGAGCTCTATAACAAGCCACTCAAGATCTTCCTATACAATTGTGTGCCTCCAACAAGTTTGGGGAAGAACCACACATGGCTGGATAAGTCACTGTTTCTGTCACTTCACTTTAACACAAAAAGGTAATGACTGCACCATAAAAATATACCACAATAAGCTTTTCCCTGAAAATAAGACAAGGTCTTATACAAATTTTCGCTTCAAAAGACGGAGGATGTCTTATATTTTCAACCTGTACCCTGATTGGTCACCTGTTTACCGTAGCTCTCGTACAAAAGCACCTGTTTTCGTATTTAGAATAGAATAGCCGTTATTTCTCACATATACATCACAGCACAGTGAAATTCATTCTTTGCATATCCCAGCTTGTTTGGAAGCTGGGGTCAAAACGCAGGGTCAGCCATGATACGGCGCCCCTGGAGCACAGAGGGTTAAGGGCCTTGCTCAAGGGCCCATTAATGGCGATACCGGGGTTTGAACCCCCGACCTTCTGATCAGTAACACAACACATTAACCACTGAGCTACCCATCGCCTTTAAAAGCTCATTAACAAATACAGTATTACGGTAAATATAATTTATAGTACCTTATTTCTATTATAATATATTCATCTTATATTACTGTAATTATTATTATTATATCATAATAATATTTCTTAATTTAATCGTGTGCTGCAACAGACCTATGGTACTTCCGTAAAATCCCAGCTGACGATCTTAACTAGGGCTTATTTTTGGGGTAGGGCTTATTTTCACGGTAATATACTGTATGTGACCAATAAAAGATTTGATCTGTAGCAAAGAAGATGAAACACCTGCTGATATTGTAGTGTTTATAGGTGGAGATTTGTGCTGATTTGTACTGATGGAAGCCTGGGGTGCAGTCAGCAGGTCAGAGCTCTATAGTGAGCTACTGCATAACTCATGAAAGAGTGTCAGTCTGGAACAAGTTTGGGTCTCCTAGTTCAATTGAAAGGAAAATGTAATGCTGCCACATCCAAAGACACAAATGTGTACAGTTGTGTGCCTCCAAATTTGTTGTAACAATTTTGGGAACAACCACACATGGCTAAAAAAAAGTGATGTGTCTCGATACTTTTGTCCATATGGTGTATTTGATTAATTTTTTTTTTTTTTTCTGTCAAAGTTATTTCAGGATTATGCTAATAAAATACAGCAGTTTTCTTTTACCTCTCCTTTAAACTTATCATGGAAATTTTAGGGCTTTTAGATGCTGTTTTTTTTTATTATGCATATATTGTAGCTTAGTATTCAGAGCACTTTTCACTTAAGGATTCAGAAAAGCATAAAGAAAATGCATATTTCATTTAAACTGTCTTAACTTATGCGTCTGAGCGTCATTGCCACTGTTGTGACCTGCAGTTGAATGACCTGGAAAAGAAGCACGCCATGTTGGAGATGAACGCTCGCAGCCTCCAGCAGAAATTGGAGACTGAGAGAGAGCTCAAGCAGAGGCTGATGGAGGAGGTTGGGGTCTCACACACAGGCATTCAGTGCCGCATGAATTCACCTAGACAGCAATCAACATAATCTGTAGCACATAATAATTTATAATAATAATTCACTTTAATCTATGTGATGGTTGTCACCACTATATCAGCTGTACAGCAGTGTAGCAAGTTTAGTGGTTAGCAGGCACAAGTGCTAGCAACTCGTTTCCTTCACTAGTTCTTGTTTATTCTTACACTGGTGCTGGTCCCGATATTCAATAAAAGCTGTGGAGTTTCAGACTTGGATGTCGCATGCAATATCAGTGGTTATAAATGCTCCAAGTATCTGTATGTACGTATGGATAGAATGAATTAACCAGTTTAGTAGTGATATTCAAATCTAAATAGCAAATGATAGTTGAATGATACTGTATATACACATAGATTTTTATTTCTCTGGACGAAATGTACTTAGACACAAACAATGTACTTGAGTCCTTGTGCTTTAAGTAGAGATACGGTAAAATATGACTCCAGTAAAAGTGCTCCTTTTAAACTTTCCCTTGAGTAAAAGTACAAATGTATTTGCCTTCAAATTTATTTAAGAACCCAAAGTACTTTGATTTAGTACTTTAGCTATCGATGATTTTAGTCATTGAGTATTCTACCAATTAGTCCATCTATTAATCAAATAATGGGTTAAAATTGTCTTTTTTCTATATTAAAGAGCAATGCTAAAGAAACAAGAGAAAATAAGACGGGCCTCTTAAAATGAACAAGTAATTTGCTTCCTTTTTAGAAAAATGTTATTGCTGAAATTGCATACAAGATTATCTGTGAAAACTAAACCCATTTGGTACATTTAATTGCCTTGTTACATGAAAATGCAAATTCAAATTAGAAAAAACAAAAAATCATAAATAAAAAAGGTAAACACACTGTACTGTGTTTTCTTGAGGTTTTAGTTTGAAATGATCCCAAAACTTTGGAAACTGTCGGTAGTGCGTCAGTAAAAATGGTCTGTGGGGAAACACAGTGCTCCGTTTGTAGTTAAATGGACTAAACAAGTACTTTGCCTCTTTGATTTGTTTTGTATTACGTTTTGTATTTTTTTCTAATTACTTTTTCGAGTTAATCAAGGATTCGTTTCAGCCCTACTATGATTTAGTATTTGTTTCATGTTCCTATTAACATTTTTGTCACAAGACTCTTTGCTTAATCAACTCATTTTATGCGAAAAGACTCTAATGTTACTATTAGCACACCAATCTATTAATAGAACGATGACAACCATGAGATGAGTCAAACACTGATTGGTGTCTATTAAAATTATTATGAGCCCAAAACCACATTACCGCGTGCTTGACCAGTTATGTTTTTATTTACTCAAATAAAAAAGAACGAGAAACGATTACGCACAATGTATTAAAGTACGATATTGGACTTTGAAATGTAGTGAAGTTAAACGTCTTCCCAAATGAAAGTACTTCAGTAAAGTATAGATGCATGAAAACGCTACTTAAGTACAGAAACCAATTACATTTACTTTATTACTGTCCACCATTGGTGTTTGTCAAGACATTTGTAGTTAATGTGATCAGTTGAGTTGATAGTTGGACATGTTTGCCATCTCAGCAAGGAAAACTGCAGCAGCAAATGGACCTTCAGAAGACCCACATCTTCAGACTGACTCAGGGTCTACAGGAAGCACTGGACCAAACTGACCTGCTCAAGACTGAGAGAACAGACCTCGAGTACCAGCTAGAAAATATACAGGTGTGTATATACACACACACACACACACACACACACACACACATACACTTCTGACCATCATACATTTTCTCATATTGTCTTCCCAGCTCATGTTACACCATTGACCAACCTGTTAATTAACTATGCTATACAACTAATCAAAAGCACTTTGAAAGGCATGAATCATTGACGACCCCTCTGGGACGAATGCAGCGTATTGATTCAGACAGGATGAGAGAGCCTAAGAAGTAGTGAAGCAGAGGGGTAGATCTCTGACTAGATCCTGACTCCCACAGTCTGTCTGAGTCCATGCTGTAATTATACGCTCCTACTCACGCTCCGCTCGCAGGATTAATGATCTGTTGTTCTTGCTGTCCTCTGCAGATACCTCATAAATGCTTCTCATTCGCACGCTTTCTTGCGAGAAAAAAAACAAAAAAACGGGAGCGCGTTTGCATTTGCTGACAGTACAGATGGTTTTTGGGCCCAGAGACGCATTTTAATGTGGTGCATGACAGAATGCGTTATGGCTAATATGAAAAATCCCATCTCAATAGTATATATATCTAAATATAGATCATTCATGCAGGAATGATTCAGGAAAATCGTAGTGTGAGTTCCAGATCAGGTTATTTCTTCCAATTTTGCACTTTAACAAATGCTGTGTTGGGATTGGTTAGTCATTTTAGTTCAAAATCACCTTGTTGATTGGACAGATGATCGAAAAGCCTGACTGAAATGAGATATACAGATGAGGTGAAGGGGAGCTGTCTATATTTCTTCCTAAGTAAAATGTAATATTTGTACATCTGCTATTTCTAATTGTCATTGTAATAGGTTACCGGCATTGAGATGACCTGCCACTGTTATATAGTGTAAATAAGCACAATAGAAGTGAAGAATAAAGTTAGTTTAGATGCCATATGTTCAGGTTTATGAGTGCCTGTTGTGTTTAAGGGGGCAAAAAGCCGGAGGAAAATTGGCACTCATACCTAGTGTAGTTCTGAAGCATATAGAAAAAAGTATTTTCTTCAATCTTCAACTGTCCAGTTTGGCTGAGCCAGTACCCTCTGTTTTCCTGCTTCTGGCTAATGG
The DNA here is from genome assembly GCF_946808225.1 of Silurus aristotelis. NCBI lineage: Eukaryota > Metazoa > Chordata > Actinopteri > Siluriformes > Siluridae > Silurus > Silurus aristotelis. The sequence continues at coordinate 6,905,851 of NC_139599.1, forward strand.
AAGTGGATCTCAACGTGGGCGTCCTAAAGTTGAATGTTTTTGTGCCGATTTGCTTTGCTGCTCACCATGGCTGTAAAATTATCTAATTATTAATAATAATCATTCTTGACTTAATCTGCAGGATTCTAAACATCGCTTACCAGATAATTGCATTATTGACATGTTCCTATTAAAGTGGCACCTGAATGTATGTCACATTGGGTTTCTTTTTAGTTAATCCAGTAGGTTTGGTTGCTGCTTTTTGGATGAGGAAAAAAAATTTCTATATCTGTAAATGTGTCTGTGTAACAATCGTATGCACCACAGAAGCACAGCTTATGCCTTTACCAAAACAGGCATTAGTCATTTCGATTTTTTAAAGGATGTTTTACAGATTATCCCATTTTTACCACTGAGGTATCTCTACTTCTGCAGTTTCAGTTTTATAAAGTGATTCAAACGAAACAGCCTTTGGGCAACTGTGATCTCTTCTTCCACTCTCCAGGCCGTATACTCTCACGAGAAGGTGAAGATGGAGGGCACGATCTCGCAGCAGACCAAACTCATTGACTTCCTTCAGGCCAAGATGGACCAGCCTATTAAGAAAAAGAAGGTTTGAGCGATAAACTTGAAGGCTTATTAAGCTTTGATTAATTTTCACCTCAATTAAAAGCGTGTACGATGTAACCTTGGTATAGTTGTTACCCCGTTTCCTACTGGGGACGTGGTAGCTCAGTGGTCGAGGGTCTGGGTTACTGATTTGAAGTTTGACGGTTCAAGCCTTAATTTTGCCAAGCTGCCACTATTGGGCACTTGAGCAAAGCCCCTTCACCCCTCTGTGCTCCAGGAGCGCTGTATCATGGCTGACCCTGTGCTCTGACCCCAGCTTCCTAACATCACTGGGATATGTAAAGAAAGAATTTCACTGTGCTGTAATGTACATGTGACACGAAGGAAAAAAACACCTTTACCTATTTAGCCTTTGAAGAATGTTAAGTAGAAGTTTTAGAAGTGTGATGAGAGGGTCTCTATTGTCCTTGTCCTGTAGGGTATTTTCGGGCGCCGACGGGACGAGATGGTTGCTGCCAGTAACGGGGCAGGAGGCATGGTGCAGGCACAACCAACAGTGCCCATGCAGTACAGCGACATGAAGGCGGCGCTGGAGAAGGAGCGAGCGCGGTGCACCGAGCTGGAGGAAGCCCTGCAGAAGATGAGAATAGAGCTGCGTTCACTGCGAGAGGAAGGTAAGGAGCAAACACCTGCTTGCTGTGTTTAACGATGTCCAATTCATCATACAATAACTTTTATTTAGGGCCTCTAATTTTATAGTGCAATAGTTAGTTTACCCGAAGCATCTTCAGAATGCCCATAATGCATTGCATTGCTCGATGCCGCAAACTAATTGTGTGGATAATGAATGAGCTAACATTGTCCAAAACATGATTAGTGTTACAGAGTCAAAAAACCCACAAAATGTTTCTTGCACCTGATTAACACCGTAGTGTAGTGTGTTCTAGTGTATTGTATTTCTCTCAACAATCTCACTGTAATACGTTTTCCCTTTTTTTTTTTTTTTTTTTCTTTTCCCTGATGCGTTTTTTTGTTTTGGATCCTCAGTAGGATGACTGGAGCACTGTAATCAGCTTTCATTCTTCTATTTCATATTTTGCTGTTCAGCATTTAAATTTGGTTTTATAGCTCGAAAGAAATATATGAAAAGATCAGCAGAAAAATAAAGCCAGTTTTTTTTGTTGTTGTTGTTGTTGTTTTTTTTGTTTTCTCAGGATTTTATTTTCACTCATGTAGCTGATATTTAGTTTACTGTTATATGTTAATGGTAATATTGAAATCTGTATGAACCTCTACCCAATTTAAATGCTTTTTTCTTCTCACACACCTGTTAGAGATAAGACATTCCTGATCCCTCTGCGCTTTCTATTTAGTATACACTATATGGACAAAAGTTTGTGGACACCTAACCGTAAGATTCGAAGGTTTGTAGTTCACAAACCTTCCATTCGAGATTAAGTTCCCATTTCCTTTTATAATAATAATTTGCCTGATGTAGTTTAAAGAAATCTCGTATGCAATCTGCATTACAATTCATCAAGATTTGATGGTATTAGAATGAAGGTCAGAGATATAGCAGGCCTTTTAACATCTTCCAATCCAACACATATGTTCATGGAGCCGGCTTTTTATATATATATATATATATATATATATATATATATATATATATATATATATATATATATATATATATATATATATATACAGTGAGGAAAATAAGTATTTGAACACCCTGCTATTTTGCAAGTTCTCCCACTTAGAAATCATGGAGGGGTCTTAAATTGTCATCGTAGGTGCATGTCCACTGTGAGAGACATAATCTAAAAAAAAAATATCCAGAAATCACAATGTATGATTTTTAACTATTTATTTGTATGATACAGCTGCAAATAAGTATTTAAACACCTGAGAAAGTCAATGTTAATATTTGGTACAGTAGCCTTTGTTTGCAATCACAGAGGTCAAACGTTTCCTGTAGTTTTTCACCAGGTTTGCACACACTGCAGGGGGGATTTTGGCCCACTCCTCCACACAGATGTTCTCTAGATCAGTCAGGTTTCTGGCCTGTCGCTGAGAAACACGGAGTTTGAGCTCCCTCCAAAGATTCTCTATTGGGTTTAGGTCTGGAGAATGGCTAGGCCATGCCAGAACCTTGAAATGCTTCTTACAGAGCCACTCCTTGGTTATCCTGGCTGTGTGCTTCGGGTCATTGTCATGTTGGAAGACCCAGCCTCGACCCATCTTCAATGCTCTAACTGAGAGAAGGAGGTTGTTCTCCAAAATCTCGCAATACATGACCCCGGTCATCCTCTCCTTAATACAGTGCAGTCGCCCTGTCCCATGTGCAGAAAAACACCCCCAAAGCATGATGCTACCACCCCCATGCTTCACAGCAGGGATGGTGTTCTTGGGATGGTACTCATCATTCTTCTTCCTCCAAACACGTTTAGTGGAATTATGACCCAAAAGTTCTATTTTGGTCTCATCTGACCACATGACCACATCTTTCTCCCATGACTCCTCTGGATCATCCAAATGGTCATTGGCAAACTTAAGATGTGCCTGGACATGTGCTGGTTTAAGCAGGGGAACCTTCCGTGCCATGCATGATTTCAAACCATGACGTCTTAGTGTTTTACCAACAGTAACCTTGATTACTTGATTGGCTGATTTCTCACCTTCCTTAGGATCATTGAGACCCCACGAGGTGAGATCTTGCATGGAGCCCCAGTCTGAGGGAGATTGACAGTCATGTTTAGCTTCTTCCATTTTCTAATGATTGCTCCAACAGTGGACCTTTTTTCACCAAGCTGCTTGGCAATTTCCCCGTAGCCCTTTCCAGCCTTGCGGAGGTGTACAATTTTGTCTCTAGTGTCTTTGGACAGCTCTTTGGTCTTGGCCATGTTAGTAGTTGGATTCTTACTGATTGTATGGGTATGACTTGTATGACTTTATGCAGCTAACGACCTCAAACAGGTGCATCTAATTTAGGATAATAAATGTAGTGGAGGTGGACATTTTAAAGGCAGACTAACAGGTCTTTGAGGGTCAGAATTCTAGCTGATAGACAGGTGTTCAAATACTTATTTTCTTTTAGATTATGTCTCTCACAGTGGACATGCACCTACGATGACAATTTCAGACCCCTCCATGATTTCTAAGTGGGAGAACTTGCAAAATAGCAGGGTGTTCAAATACTTATTTTCCTCACTGTATATATATATATATATATATATATATATATATATATATATATATATATATATATATATATAATATTATAGTTTGTGGAGGAACCACATATGGCTGAAAAATTCAGGCGTCCCAACAATTTTGTGAATATAGTGTGTGTGTTATATTTTCTAATATAAAAAGCTAAACATCATGTCGGCTTTGAAGCATATTAATGGAATACTTCATTATATATCGGCTATAACAGTAGTGATATTAAACCTACTGTGTTTACCGCATTGCTAATAAAAGATAATTTAGGATTCAGCCACAAAAACTAAAACCAGTCAAATTGGACATGACATTTTATCTAGAACTAAAAAAAATTCAAAACAGACTAAAAACCGATCAAATATCTAAAAATGTCCAGAATAAAATTAGTGTTGTCAGCTTCAGCCACAATAGATATTGCATGCCAAACATGACTTGTAATATATTTTGTATGGCATGCTATGTTTAATCATTTGCATCTCTCAGATGCCCCCACAAATCCATTTTCATTCCACCACCTCTCCATTTGTTTTGAATTTGACTGATCATGCTTGGACTCTCTCCAGCAGCTCACTTCAAGGCCCAGGAGCATGTTGCCCCCTCCACCCCGGCCACGGCCCGTCACCAGCTCCTGATGTCGGCCATCGTTAAGTCTCCTGAACGCCAGCCAAATCCCAGCAGCCTGCTGAACCCAGCCAGCTCGGCACGACGCAAGGAAACCGCCACTCCTGAGGGTGAGCTACAGCACTTGATCTGGGACAGGAAGTTTTCATTAAGAGTCATTCATTCTAAATAGGCTTCAGGATGCTATTTTGACATGATTTGTCTCTGACACACTGTAGTGCATCTACTTTTTTTTTTTTTTTTTTGGTAGTGTCTTTTTCATAATAGAGGTTAAAAATTTCCATACTGATTCACCTTCTAAACCTTTCCCAACACTCGTCTCCATCTCCCCGTTTTCTCTGTTTCTTCTCCGGCTTTCTGAGGAACATAGTCCATCTTTTTCACCATACCCATGTGCTCTGTTGCTGTCTTCCCTCTTATTATGTGTCTCTGTGAAGCCTGAGACCTTTTTGTCTTCTCTTATCTCTTCTGCTCTTTTCAGAGAAGAGGAGGGTTACATTCGAAAGTAAGTTTCTCTCTCGCTTTACTTCTCTCTCGCTTTTTCTCTCATCTCCCAACACCCCTCTGAAGACTGCTCCTAGTCAACTCATCTATCTACTTGATGAGAGGCAGTTTGTGGGGCAAATTTATGAAGCTATGCACTTTATAAGAACTTCCACTGTCTAGGAGTTTTACTGTCAGTATATTAACAGGTAGTAATTTAGACTTTTTGCAAGTAATAAGTGTAAGTAATAATAAATAAATGTTAAGAAAGTTCAATTGATATGGTTTGAACGTTACATTGATTATTACAGGTATTATTTTGGCTTTTTGCTGCCATTTTGTTGAGAGGAATTAATTCAGACGAGGAAGTACACTAAATAAAATCCCTGTGTGATAAGGGGTGTAACGATACATAAAAGTCACCGTTCGGTTCGGTTAGAGGGAAGAAATGCAAAACATTTTACTTCATCATTTTACATTTTACATTATTATTTTTAACATTTGTGAACAGCAACAGTTTACATTTTTAGAAACAATTTTAAATAAAAATGCCTGCTTGTTCATTCATTAGAATAAATCTAATGAATGCCATACATTTTTTTATTTTATTGATTTAACTGAGTAATCAAAGTTACATTGATAAAAATATACAATAAAATAAATGAAAACAATTAAATAAAATAGTTTTAATAGTTTTTTAAACCCCATTTGGGTCATACAGGTGTGTATGTATTTGTGTGTGTGTGTGTGTGTGCGTGCGTGCGCGTGTTTGCGTGTTACATTTCATATCCTTTATTCATTCACTCTTTCGATATGCGGAATTGTCAGGATACATTCTTATCGCTAAGAATCCATATCGCTAGACTGTCGTAAAAACACTGGTGATGGCAGGGCAGTGGCAGCGATTTTACGTAGTGTCTTGTAAGAGTTTTACGACGCATGACAAATCCTGCCATTGATGTGTGTGTTTTTAAAATTAGAGGGGGGAAAAATAGTGACACTGCGCTAAAATTTCGAGGCGGAGACTAAACAAACTTACGATCTGCCATTTATTACGTTTTTGGGAAAATTTTACAGTAACTTTGTTCCACAGTTAAAAATGATTGCATTCGGTACACGTGTGCATCAAACCAAAGCCCTGTACTGAACCGATTTGGTACTAATACGTGTACCGTTCCACCCCTACTGTGTGATTAAAGCATAAAAATAAGACAATTCCACATAAAATTGTTAAAACAATTTAGAGAAAGACATGACGTGACTAAACAACTAGCTGACTAGCTTTAAAATCGTGAATACGTGATTATCATGATGACGTTTGGCATCTCACTGCAGTGCCGACAGAATCGGATTACACAAACTCTTTGTTGTGGACACGGTTGGTTATATATGGACGAATCATAATGAAGAACCTTGTTGACCTTTTTATGAACATCATTATGGCACAATTATCGTGTCCAATATATTTTAGTTAAATCATTAGCATTAAATCTCCAGAAGTGCACAAATAGTTTGCTGTTGCCTGTGCATAGTGGAGTAAGCCTCCCTCTTTTTCCTTCTCCTCTCTGGCCTAAGCATTGCACCCTCCTTTGAGTCTCTCTCTAAGTGCACCTCTTCATGCTCTTTCTCTCCGTTTCTCTCTGCATCGTAGCTCTCGATTGTCTTTGATCTAATAATCGAGAATAGACTCTGCTATTTCCATGAAGCATGCAGTGCCCTGCCACTGGCTTCAGAATGAGATTGCACTTCTTCATTTTTTTTGTTTGTTTGTTTTTAAGCTTTGCCACTTGTTTTTAACATTGCTTTTAGGACTCCAGCCTTTCCTGATCTTCCTTTTTTTTTTTTTTTCGTTCCCTCTCTTACTTTTTTAGAGTGCACGGATCTCTGCATGTAAATTGCATCTTTAGAAAACAAATGCCTATTTCCTGTGTAAGCATTGGTTTTATATGCACACACACACACACACACTTACCAGCCACCTGCTCATTAATGCAGCTGTCCAGTCAGTCAGTCATGATGTAGGAATGCAATGTATAAAATCAGGTAGATGCAGGTCAAAAGCTTCACTTAATGTTTAACATCAGAAAAGTATTCAGGTTAAATCCGAGGACGGGAGTCTGAAACCATCATGGGCTCACTGACACCAGGCAGCTGAAGATTGGAAAAATTTTTGGTAACGTTTATCTAATCTTCAGCTGTCCGGACCCTTCCTGTACTTGACTGACAGCTGTGGATGCCGATGTGGTCTTCTATTCTTTAAGCCCATCGGGCTCAATGTTTGGTGTGTTTTCTGAGATGCCTTTCTGCTTGACACAGATCTAAAGAGTGACAGCTCTCAAATATCAGAGTATTTTTTGCACACAGTAGACCACCGATCCTAAAATGTTGAGGAGATACTCAAAATCACTAAGTTCACTAAGATTGCTCATTCTGATGTTTAATGCGATGCATGCATACTGATGTTTTATTCATTGCACTGCTGCCACACGAAGGCCCGATTGGATAAATGTGCGAATGAGCAGGAGTATTTGTGTTGCTATTAAAGCCACTGGTGAGTGTACCATTATAAGCTTTGGCATGCAGTTAAGCATTCCAAGCAGGATAAGCAGATATAGAGCTGCACTTTTAGCAACACAAGGATAAATGGTAGATTTACTTTACACATAGGATGCTAAAAGCCTCACAATAAAAAGGGTCTCATCTTCTGCTTACATGGAGGACATTATGGATCTCATATATTCAAGTTTCACAATGGACTTAGTCTCAAAGCAGCTTTAAAGAATTAAAAAATTCTAGAACAAAATTCACTTATTTAAATTGATATGTATTTTTCTCCATTGAGCAAACCTGGGGCAACTGTGGCAAGGAAAACTCCCTCAGATGGTGTGAGAAAGAAACCTCTTTGAGAGGAACCAGACTCAAAAACGGATCCCATCCTCATTTGGGTGACTCTAAGAGTATGATTAAAAACATTAAAACACCAGAGAGTGAGAAAGATCATGCGCACCAGAGTGTGGGATTATGAGTAATGTCAGTTGGAGTTGTGGAACCAGGTGCTGTTGAGCAATAATGTATTCATGCAAAATCTGAGATCATTATAGATTCAACACCAACTCCTTCATGCCAGAGCTTTTAAATGTTCAATGATGGAGGAACAGCATATGAAGAATGGTTTTGAGTAGAGAGGTTGTTTATATATAACTATATAATATCATTACAGTGAGGGAAATAATTATTCGATCCACAGCTGATTTTGTAAATTTACCCCCTTTTAAAGAAATGAACAGTCTAGAATTTTTATAGGAGTTTTATTTTAACAGAAAGAGAAAGAGTATTTAAAAAAAAAAAAAACAAGAAAAAATTATTTTGTATTTGATCAACCCACACAACAAAATGAGTCCTGTACTCCTAATATCACTTCATTATGTGTATAAAAGCACCATGGGAAAAAACGAAGAGTCAAGTCAAGTTTAAGTTTATTTTTATCCTCATTTGGGTGATATCAAGAGTGTGATTGTAAGTCTTAAAAACTATACAAAACACCAGAGAGTGAGAACTAACATGAGCACCAGAATGTAAGATTATGAGTAATGTCCTTTCTACAGTCTTATACAGACAATTGAGATAATGGAATCAGGAGCTATGGAGCAACTCATAAAGTAGCATTTGAGATCATCATACTGTAGATACAACACCAGCTTCTCCATGGCAGAGCCTTTAAACACTCAAAGAGGTCTAATGTCCAAACTTTACATGAAGTGGAATCCAAATGGTGCTCCAGATGCTTTGGGATGTTCGCAGAGTCGGCATCTACTTCTTTAAAGGTCCACAATCTTCATGAGGTGGGACGCGACTGGAGCTGATATTCTTTGCTATTCAAGGAACTACAAGAAGTCCAGAGTTTTGCAATCTCAAGGAGCATGTTAGAAGACTGGAAAGATACACGGGAGATAAACCATTTAGGGTTTTGTAAGTAAGTAGCAGTAGTTTGAAGTCAAATCGAAACTTAACAGGTAGCCAGTGTAGGCAGGATAAGATTGGGGTTATATGGTAATATTTTCTTGACCTTGTGAGAACTCTGGCTGCTGAACTCTGGAATAACTGTAGCTTGTTTATTAATGATGCAGGACTACCACCTAGTAATGCATTACAATATTCCAGTCTGGAGGTCATGAATGCATGGATGAGCTCTGCATCAGATATAGACAACATGGTTCTTAGCTTAACAATATTTCTACGGTGAAAGAAGGCTGTTTTTGTAATATGTGTGCTATGGATGTCTCGGAGCTGTCAATGGATGTCAGGGACAAGATTGTAGACCTGCACAAGGCTGGAATGGGCTACAAGACCATCAGGATGAAGCTTGGTAAAAAAGAGACCACTGTTGGCAAGATAATTCAAGAATAGAAGAAATGTAAGAAAAATCAATTGCCCTTGCGCCAGAGCTTCATGCAAAATTTCACCTAATGGGGTAAGGATGATTCTGAAAAAGGTGATGGATCAGCCCAGATTTACATGACAACAGTCACCAAGAAAACCACTAGTAACACACCAAGGTCTCTCTGCTCAAGACTGAACATGAACAGGCCCGTCTGAAGTCTGCGAATGCACACCTAAATGATTTAGAGAAGGCTTGGTAGAATGTAATGTGGTCAAATAAGACTAAAATTGAGCTCCTTTGCATCAATTCGATTCGCTGTGTTTGGAGGCAGAGAAATGCTAAATATGACCCCAAGAAACACCATCCCCACTGTCAAACATTCTGCTTTGGGGCTGTTTCTCTGCTAAGGGAACAGGAGGACTTCACCACATAAACAGGGCCATGCACTGTAGAATTTTGAATGAAAACCTTCTGGCCTCAGCCAGAATACTAAAGATGAGTGGTGGACGGGTCTTCCAGCTTGACAATGACCCAAAAAAAAAGGCAACAATCTGAAGGTCTTATATCTTATATAATCTTGTCCCTGACATCGTTTGACAGTCTTCAGTTCCATGGTGGTAGAGATGTTTGAATGGAAGAGGTTAATTATGTGACTGGTGTCTTTTATACACATTACGAGTTGATATTTGGAGTAGTTTTCTAAAGGGACAGTACTAATTCCGATCTGTGGAAGACTTTCTAATTTGGTACGGGATCGAATACTTATTTCACTAAATCAAATACAAATTAATTTCTAACCTTTTTTGTATTTTTTTTTTTTTTTTTTATGGATTTTCTATATTTTCTGTCTCTTTCTGGTAAAATAAACTGTTCATTTCTGTGTAAGGGGGTGATAATAATTTCCCCCACTGTATAAACAACCTCTTAATACTCAACAATATTCTACATATGCTGTTCCTTCATCAGTAATGACTGTAAGTCTCTAGGCTTTGAGAGTTGAGCCAAACAGTTACAATAAAGATCGTTATCATAAAAATCATTAAACAACAGTAATCATTACGTCTGCATGAATTTAGGTCATTTAAGTTAAGAGTAGGTATGTCATGTGGCCACAGTCCTGGTGAGGGTCATGGCGAGATTTCCATGACTTGCTCAGTATTCCATGTCACATGCCCTAGCTAACATCTAATATCATTGATTCCGACTTGCCCACTTTTTCTATTTTTCTTCAATACAGCATGGGCTCTACTCAGTAGCGAACTCTGAAATACACACACTTTTATTTTTTTCTCACACACTGTCTTTCTCCTCAGAGTATGGGCGGCGTGTGAAGGAGAGGATGCACCATAACATTCCTCACCGCTTTACTGTGGGACTCAACATGAGAGCCGCCAAATGTGCAGTCTGCCTGGACACAGTGCACTTTGGCAGACAGGCTGCAACTTGCCTGGGTACACTTTTATATCTTCTCTTACTTTTTTGAAATATGATGGAGTGTAACGGGGTTTTTTTTTATTTATTTTTTTTTATACCAAAACATCAGGAAAAGCTATAATAACGGCAATAATTGTGAAGGTACAGAGTTACGTGTATTATCTGATTTTATATTCTAGATTTCTATTGTTTAATGCCAAGGATATTTATTTACAGTTCTTCAAAGTATCAGGGATTTGTAAGCTACAGTTTTCCCAGGAAAGTCTTCAGGGAATTTAGGGAATGACTTTGTACTGCTACGGTATAATTAGATAGGGGCGTGTATTTGGGTTCAGTTCAATTACGGTGCAGAGGAAATGCAAAACATAAAATTGCTTGTTTTTTTTTTTTTATGTTTTATTATTAACGCAGTTTATTATTATTAGAATTCGTATAAATTCGTCAATAAAATACCTGTCTGGATAAATAATATATATAATAATATTTTATTAAAATGTTGTTAATGCAATACACTTTTTGATTAAATTGAGTAACTGATTAAATTGGCACACAGCAGCAAAGAAAAGTAAGTGTACAACTTACAACATTGAATGCAAGTATAAAAGTATAAAAAGTGCTTTTTTTACAAAAAATATTTTTTATTTCTATAAAATTATTTATTAAAAAAATAAAAAAGTCACATTATTATTGTATTACGTATTGTATCTGTTTCAGCAGTCCACTATATTTCTCCTAACATCTTGTATATAATATCTCTCTCTATCTCTCTCCCCCTTTCAGAATGTCACACCCTGTGCCATCCCAAGTGCTCCCCCTGTCTTCCCGCTACATGTGGTCTGCCTCCGGAGTATGCCATCCACTTCTCTGAGGCTCTGTGCAGGGACAAGGCCAACTCGCCAGCCCTGCAGGTCAAAGAAGCTTCCGGACATGTGCGCCTGGAAGGTTGGATGAAGCAGCCTAGGTAGGCAACAGACTAAGTAAAGTAAGCTGAAACCAGAAACAGTGTCTAAATTCAGTGTTTTAAAAACATGTGTTGTTCTTCAGAAGTTGTCTTCTTTTACCCCACACTTGAATCATACACATGGCTGTCGATGGAAATTTGTAATTTTTTTATTTTTACAGAAATGGGAAGCGTGGTCAACAGGGCTGGGAAAGCAAATACATAGTTCTGGATGGAACTAAAGTCTCTATCTACGAGTCAGAACCAAGAGAAGGTATTTGTCACTTCAGTGTGTGTGTGTGTGTGTGTGTGTGTGTGTGTGTGTGTGTGTGTGTGTGTGTGTGTGTGTGTGTGTGTGTGTGTGTGTGTGTGTGTGTGTGTGTGTGTGTGTGTGTGTGTGTGTGTGTAAATAAAATACAGACAGCACAGCTGTAAGTATTAACTGGTGTCCTAAAACCAGACAGTGTTTTGTGAGACTGATTTATTTAGCACTGATTAAAACCATTAAAACCTAAAAAAAAAATTAAATAAAAAAAAAACATTAAAATGCAAAGGTGACTGAGAGAAAATAAGTCAACATACTAATGAAAAAGAGGCTATTAAACACAGTCAAATAAACAGACAAAATAAATAGGCTGCTAAAACATTATTTGCACATTATCGTGCGCAGTAATGGTGCATTCTTTCAGCCCACAGCAGACGAGCAGCATAGATTTCCAACTCAAAATAAACTACCTCAGCTTGGGGCACACACGATGTATGCAGGGTGAACAAAAAAAAAGTCTATTAATAAACAGATAAGACAAATATTATATATTATTTAAAGAAGTAGAGGTCAGAGATGAAGTTTTCAGAATGGAGACATTGAGTTTCCCTAGTATCAAGCTGCATTGTTTCTGTCTATTCAACGCAAGAGAAAGCCGTGTACCCACTATTTATAGCTACTGTAGTAACAGGACGTAATCTGTTTCTTGACTATTCCACAACTGAATACAGTATAAAAGAATAAAAAGTATAACATCATACTTGAATAATTGATGCGGTATGTAAAAAGGAATAAAACGCTTTTGGGGATCATCGACTATTTCGCTCGAACAGCACTCTGTTTTATATTCCTGACTTAAAAGTCAACCTGATTAGCCTTTGAGCTGATTAGCCATTGTTCCAGCTGAGCTCATTAGGTAAATTATCCTCCAGCGACCTTGTACGAGAATGCCATTTCTAGTTCTTCAGATCATAGAGCTTAAACCAAACTGACCGTGACTTTTCTGTAAATTTCCATAGCTTATAATTATGGATAAGATTTGTGTAAATTGTGTAGGTAAAGTGTGTGTGTGTGCGTGTGTGTGTGTGTGTGTGTGTGTGTGTGTGTGTGTGTGTGTGATTTAGATTCAGTGAAGCCACAGGAGGAGTTTGAACTGTGTTTGCCTGATGGCGACGTGACGGTACATGGAGCTGTGGGAGCCTCAGAGCTCATCAACACTGCAAAGTCAGGTTAGAACATCTGATGGGTTTTTAACATCGTTTTGTTCTTTCGGATTAAATTGTACAAGATTAAGTCTATTACAGTTTGTGTTCACACGAAAGCACTGACTAGAGCACTTGATACACTGAAGTATAGCCATAGCATTGCTAAAAAAAAAATTCTGAGTATTTGACTCTACCTGTGCTTGTTTAGATAACTATTTATTGAACAGGGTTTCCACAGGGTCTTAATAAGTAAAAAAATATATATAAATAAATTTAGGCCTTAAAAAGTTTTCAATTTGCTGTTCTAGGTCTTAAATAATTTTAAACGGGTCTTAATCCAGTGTCCATGTCCGTAGATATATAAATGTGCATTTATATACCCCTCATTTTCTACACATATTGTGCCTTACCTAGATTTGCACTAATATTTCACATATCATATATATATATATATATATATATATATATATATATATATATATATATATATATATATATATATATATATATATATATATACCACTAACTGACTCACTCACTCATCACGAAATCTCAAACTCCACTGAACGGATTGCAAATTTGGAACATACCTTCCTCTTGGGTCTTAGGTGCTCACTAAGAAAGGGTTTTGAAAAATTCGCCCTGGATCGCGGCTAACACGCGAAAAACGCGATTTCTCACGCATTGTAAACTCTTCGAAATAACAGTACGGATCCTCATGAAACTTACTACATTGTTTCTTATTAGATGTTAGATGCACGATAAAAATTATTTTCAAAGTAGTTTGCCCTGTATCGGTACTACAAAGGGGTAGTACGTTATTTGTTGACGTTACGTTCTGATCTCTGATCATCCAGTCCTGCTCAGTGCTTACTGCTTATTGCCATATTGCTTAGCGTTCTGCCTTCCGTAGCGAAGCACGGGTACTTTCAGCTAGTGTGTATATATAATTATAGCCTTTATTAATATTTATATGACAAAGTTCTATCTATCTGTCTGTCTGTCTGTCTGTTTTCTTTGTTAGTTTCTGTGGTGTTGTAGTTCTTTCTTTCGCCAGTCCAAATACACTGAACAAAATTATAAACAAAACACTTTTGTTTTTGCACCCATTTTTCATGAGCTGAACTCAAAGATCTAAGACTTTTTCTATGTACACAAAAGGTCTATTTTCTTTCAAATATTGTTCACAAATCTGTCTGAATCTGTGTTAGTGAGCACTTCTTCTTTGTCGAGATAATCCATCCACCTCACAGGTGTCAAGATATCAGAATGCTGATTAGGCAGCATGATTTTTGAACAGGTGTGCCTCAGGCTGGCCACAATAAAAGGCCACCCTAAATTGTGTAGTTTTACTGTATTGGGTTATGGGGGGGAGTTGATCAGGTTGATGATTGTGGCCTGTGGAATGTTGGTTCACTCTTTAATGGTTGTGTGAAGTTGCTGGATATTGGCAGGAACTGGAACACGCTGTCGTATACGCCGATGAGGACAACGAGCTAATTTTGTACAGTGTATAATTCGCTGTGTTACAACTACAAATGAGGCCAACATGCAACAGCCAATCAGCTTTCTGTTATTCACCAAAATCTCTCTTGGATTGTACAAAAAAAGTCAAACGGATTTCATTTTTCCGTTACTTTAGCGATACTTGAAAAAATTTATTTAGCTAAAATGCTGTATGTTGTAAAATAGTTTTTTTAATTGAATCCTTAATGGTCATAAAAAGTCTTAAATTTGACTTCAGAAACCCTGTGTACAGTGCACAAGATTTTTAGAACTTTGCTGTGATGACAGATAGCAGGTATTCTTTCCCTCACTACTAATTTATCGACTGGATGTGTGTGAGCAGATATTCCATACGTTCTGAAGCTTGAGTCTCATCCACACACCACATGTTGGCCTGGGCAGTCGCTCTACTTCATGGCACCGAGTTTTCCAGATAAACAACGCTGGGTGGCTGTTCTGGAGTCGGTGGTCGCCGGTAGCAGGAGCTCCCGGGAAAAATCAGAGTCTGATTCTGTGAGTATGATTATAGCACTATTATTTTTGAGAAGCGAATGTAATATAATGTATTTTATTATCTATATTAAAAATCTCAAGTCTTTCCTTTTCACCATGCATGTTTACATTGCATGGTAACATCATGTTATTGAATCATAAATCTGTTCATATATTGCTAGAATGGTTTAAGAGAAGGAAAGTAATATCAATATATGCTGTAGCAATGCGCTATGTGATATTTATTTGTTTATTTTCTATATATGTTTCGATTGTTCGGCTTCCACCGTGACATCCAGCTAAACACGGCATAGTGTCAAAAAATTTTCAAGTGCAAAAGAGAACATCTGCTTTGTAGTACTGCAGAGAGGTTTATCCATTCACTTAAAACCAGGAGTTAATTTGAAAAAGATTTTTTGTTTTTTTGTTTTTAGGGGGGTTAGACAATCACATTACATATATGGAGGGATGGGAATTAAAACCACATAATAAATCACTAAAGCATGGAATCATACCAGCTAGGTTATGTGAACTTTAACATTACAGGCTTTCTTGTTACATTACTAATACCGTATGTGTGATTCCAGTTACATATCTTCTCTTTTATCCGTATTGTATGTGTTTCTAATCCAATCCAATTCTATCTAATCTCTACTCTAATGTGTGATCTGTGACGTGTGTGTTGTATGATCACTGCTGTAGGCAGGTGTAGCTAAACGACCGAAGACTCTTTCTCCACTAGTACAGGTAAACCCATTTCAGGCCTCCAGCGTATTTGAGTTTGCCTGCTGCTTGGATTGTGTGCTGCTCATTTTCACCTACATACTCACACAAGTACTCATGTGACACGCATTCACCCCCCGACGAATAGTAAAGCCGGGGTTCAAACTCAGTTTCGGAGTTCAACAGATCATGTTGCCATTTTTGTTTGTCCTTAAATGTTCATAAACAACATTATTAGTAGTTTCCTCTTTTATTGGTTACATCAGTAATAAACAATGCAGGATTTTATATAGCAAATATATTTCTTAAGTGAGGTCACTATGGGGTGATAGCTTCTTTTGTTGCTGTTTGTAGCTCCCAAAAATGGGGATTAAATACATGATGGGCAGAATATACTGTATATATACTTAAGGGAAACAGACCGTTCATTTTAGCAGAATTAAGTGGAAATTATTTTTTTGTGGGTTACTTGAGAAATGATCATGATGTATTTTAGGAGCCAGTTGAACAGACACGACAGTAAAGACATTCAGTCTGCCTGGCTAAGTGTGTTTTCCTCACAGTTTGTGCAAGTTCTTGGATATTTACATGCCGTGGCAAAACTGACATAAGCCTCATGTGTTGAGTTTGTAATCACATACCAGCTGTCAAAATGTCACTGACAGATCATCATCAAAACCGAGGGCTTGCATACTGTGTACAGATGTAACGATTCAAATATTCCGTCAATGTGATTCATCATTGTTCTTCTATATTTATATACAGGTAGTCCCCGACTTGACAGAAATTACAATGACCCCATCATAACTTGAAAATATCTATATATAAATATATTTTAAAAATCTTATCGTATGACTAGCATCATCGTAAGATCAACAAGTCGAACCATCTTAACTCAGGGACTATCAGTATTCTGTGTGACTCTCAGGACACGCCTCGGTCTCGGTAGTGTTGTAATACGTCATATTCACAAAGCAGCAGTGGTGCTGAGAGAACGCGCTTGAGAAACTGTTTAACGAAGAGAAATCGAGCTACAGCTAAAATATTGTTCATAAATTATTGGTCACTTTCTAAATAATAAAAGTATAACGCATCTACTAAGGTCCCCTGGTGGTCTAGTGGTTAGGATGTGGCGCTCTCACCGATGCGGCCCGGGTTCGATCCCCGGTCAGGGAACCAACCCCAGCCACTCTTAATGCCGTTCCCAAGCCCGGATAAATGGTAAGGGTTGCGTTAGGAAGGGCATCCAGCGTAAAAACGTGCCAAATCAAACATGCGGATGATCCGCTGTGGCGACCCCTAATGAGAGAAGCCGAAAGAATAACGCATCTACTAATAATGATATATAATTTTTTAAAAAATTCTTTTTACCTACAAATTTTAGGTTAACGATATAAATCCTAACTTGTATCCGATGCACACTTTGTTTAAATCGATGCATCACATCGTTGACTTTTATCCCAATGGATTGATGTGAATCGGTGAATAATACCAACTAATACATAGAATAGTGTGTTCTATGAAAGGAGAGTGAGTAGAGACCAGTGCAGTGCTAATAATCTAGAAAAAGAATCAGCTTTATTGCTAAGTATATTTGCACTTACAAGGAATTTGTTTTGGTGACAGAAGCTTCCAGTTGCACAATTGAAAAAAATAATAATGAAAAAGATCAAGTAAAAAAGAAACAAAAGTAATTAAAAAAAAAAAAGTGTTATTGCACATTTCTGTACGGAAAAATAGAGTATAGAGGTCCATAGTACAGTGAAATGAGGTAAAAATATAGAGTGACCATCAAGTATCTATACAGAGATCACATATTAATTATACAGCATTGTGGCAAAGTGGCAAGGTAGAGAACGACTAAATAAATGGACATTAATAACAAGAATTTTATTCTAAATAACTGACGGATCAAATTTTTCCCTATTAATATTAGCATGAACACATCAGTTAGACTGAAGATATGATGATGATTACAATTTTTTGAAATGTGATGAGACGAAGAGACTGATGCTGATAAAATTTAATGGCTCTTTTGCCACTTTAAACGTATAATTCTTACTTAATTTATGTAAGTTGGCTTTAAAATGCTATAACTTTCATATAGTATATAGTTAACGCAAGTCAACAAGTTTTTGCAGGCATGCATAATGCGTCTTATTAAGGCTGTTTCTTTCCGCGTTCTTTTTTAGTTAAACACCCTGCTGTGTCTAAAATGGCATTTTCTAGCTGTTTGGCTGAGATGTTTCTGGTCGTGCGTCAGTTTACCAATTTTAGCTTTGTGTCATGAGGGTGACGTGGATTATACTCCTTAATAAATGTCGCTTTTATTTATTTGTTTGTTTGTTTGTTAAGGATATGACACCGGCTTCAACTAAAAGCAAACTTACTCATTATTGACTGTTCATCTATGTGTAGGGAGGAAAATAGACATTTGGGTTCAGAATTTGGGGTCAGAGGTTATTTTATATCAATATTAAGGTTTTTAGTGTGTTAGATACTGTTAAATGTTTGGCCCACGGTCTGTGAGTTTGACACCTGTGAATGAAAGCATTGCGGTCTTGCCCAAACTGTGCATATGTATATTAGTTTGCATCCAAGCATGTTTGTTTGTTTGTTTGTTTATGTGCATGGGTGCCAGTATTTTTGTTGCGCTTTCTTTTTATGAATGCTGCCATCCTTCATCTCTGTAAAAGACTCAGGGAACAGATCTGCTTAATGCTTTAGCCCTGCTGGCTTTTATATGCAAAAGCCTTTGCAGACATGCTAGTACTGTGTGTGTGTGTGTGTGTGTTGGGGAGGGGGCTGTTGTAAAAGCTGGGTCCTTCCCTGTCATTGTTATTCCTAAGCAACGATAAACTCTAGTGCATTATTTTTTTATCTCTATCCCCCTTTGTGTCTCATATTCAGAAACTGTTGGGGAATTCTTTGCTGAAGCTGGAGGGCGATGACCGGTTGGATATCAACTGTACTTTACCGCTGACCGACCAGGTATAACATTAATATTTCACGATCTCTTCACAATAGACAGATCCGTAAATATTGACACCTCTGACCTGACACATTGTGAACATTCGGTAAAAATGTATGCATGTCTTGACACTTGGCAAAAGATGCGGTGTGTGGTAATTGTTAGAAATTGGCAAAACGTTGCGCGTTTCTGTTTTCAGATTGTAATGGTGGGTTCAGAAGAGGGGCTCTACGCTCTGAATGTGATCAAGAACTCTCTGACTCACATCCCGGGCCTGACCTCGGTCTTCCAAATCCAGATTCTCAAAGATCTCGACAAATTGCTCATGATCACAGGTGAGCACACGTGAAATAGATACGATCCGCCGGACGTTCGCTAAAACGTCTTTGTACAACAGCACTGCTTTATTCTCTATTCCTGTTGTTGATTAGTTATTTATATTGATTAGTTTGAAGAGAAGGTATGACAGTTGGGGTTGTAACATAAACCACAGGTTTGCATTAAAGCACTTGTTCTAGTTGCAGCAGAAATTAATATAAATGAAGAAAAAGAAAAAGTAGGTTGGAAAAGACGCCAGTGTGGGATTGTAATGCTATTTATAGCTGTTATAATGTATAATGCAAGTGATGATATCAACTTCCACAACAGTAACAATAAACTGTTAAAAGGCATGACGTTTTGAAACATTGAATTTTTTGAATCACTTGAAACAAATAGCAAATTACTGTTGTAAAAAAAAAAGGAATTTGAACATCACACCACCCCGATACTGAATACTCATATCTTTAGCCTCTTTTTATGCCTTCCATATATTTTTGTTACTGCTTGCAGTTTTTTCCTTCAAAATACCAATACCTTTTTAGTGAACAGATAATTTAGGTATTTATATTTGACCACAGTTTGATCTTGGTGTGTGTGTGTGTGTGTGTGTGTGTGTGTGTGTGTGTGTGTGTGTGTGTGTGTGTGTGTGTGTGTGTGTGTGTGTGTGTGTGTGTGTGTGTGTGTGTGTTGTGTAGGAGAGGAGCGAGCTCTGTGCCTGGTGGAGATTAAAAGAGTGAAGCAGTCTCTGTCTCAGTCTCACTTGCCTGCCCAGCCTGAACTCTGTCCTTATATCTTTGAGGCAGTGAAGGGATGTCATCTCTTTGCCTCTGGCAAGGTGTGAACTCGCGGTTGAATTATGTATCATTTGTAACATAAAAAAAAGATCAATATTAAAGGGATACTCTGACTTTTTCAGGTCGAATCTTTATCCAACAATGTGTCCTAAGAGTTTTCATTGATGCAGAATATTTCCTCCATGTCCTCGTGTTTTGTGCAGATTGAGAACGGAATGTGTATCTGTGCTGCAATGCCCAATAAGATCACCATCCTGCGCTACAATGAAAGCCTCAGCAAGTTCTGCATTAGGAAGGTAAATCTGCAAACTCAGCACTAATCACACGCCTCTGTAACACACCACATCATCATCACTTCATCTACTGCAGCTATTTCACACTGACTCTCACTGTCTCTCTATCTCTCTATCTCTCTATCTATCTATCTATCTATCTATCTATCTATCTATCTATCTATCTAAATGTCTTTGTTATTCTCTTTCTCTATATTTGTGTTCTTATAACTTATAATTTTCTTTCTCACTTTCTCTCTCTCACTCTCAGGAGATTGAGACCTCCGAGCCCTGCAGCTGCATCCACTTCACAGGTTACAGCATCATCATCGGCACAAACAAGTTCTACGAGATCGAGATGAAGCAGTATGTGCTGGAGGGTACGGCCCACACACTCCCTCACACAGTCATTCTCACACCTGTCCCGAGGTTTAATGGGGCGTGTAATGCGGTTTTGATTGAGGTGTGTTTGCGTGTCTGTTGTCATGCAGAGTTCCTGGATAAGAACGATGTGACGCTGGCCTCGGCCGTGTTCGCCGCCTCTTCGCACAGCTTTCCCATTTCCATCATTCAGGTGTCCTGCTCCCCACAAAAGGATGAGTACCTGCTCTGCTTCCACGGTACATAGCATTCTTATTTGAGAATGTGTTTGTGAAGGCTTGCGTTTTGCCCCTCATGAGGAAAAGATTTCCTTAATTTCCTCCTTCAAATCTCGCAGCTCTGTTCGCACCTGCTTAATGAACTTCTCAAAATGTACATAAATGAGTAAATGCTGACGGAAGAGTAGATCATTAAAGAAAGCAACATTAGCTTTTTTTGGCTTTTATAGCAAGCCATGAGCAGTTACACTCAATGTGTACATACTTGGGAAAGTGTAGAAAAAATTTCCAGTACATTTGCCCCATGTGACTGGATAATGGTATTTGATCCCCTTTTACTTTGAAGGAGGGGCCACTAAAATGATGATTTCTAACCTTGACCATAAGATTCATATATGATTTTTGAACATCCCATTCCATATTTAGTCCCAATTTGCATTTATAATAACCTCCACTCTTCTGGGAAGATGCTCCACTAGATTTCAGCTCATTCAGCTACAAGGTTGTTAATAAAGTCAGGTACTGATATAGTCTGAGGAGGTCTGGGGTGCAGTCAGCGTTCCAATTCATTTAAGAGGTGTGCAATAAGGCTGAGGTCAGAGCTCTATAGCAGACCACTTAAGATCTTCCACTGTAAACCATATCTTCATGGAGCTGCCTTTATGCACAGGGACATTGTCATGCTGGAACAATTCTGGTTTCATAGTTCAAGTGGAGGGAAAATGTTATGCCATGGCATACAAAAGCATCCTTGGAAGTACCACATATGGCTGGAAAAGTCAGGTGTCCCAATACTTTAGTGGTCCCCAACCCCCGGGCCGTGGACCGGCACCCGTCCGTGGGTCAATTGTTACCGGGCCGCACAGAAAGAATACAGAACTTTACATTATTTTCATTTTATTTTTTATCTGATTCTGAATGATGTTTTATTTTGGAAAATGACCGGATTCTTTCCGCCACATCTGTTTATGACTCACTCTTGATGCATGTCATGATGCCTCTGTCACATGTCTTACCTCCGGCCCATAACACATAATACATTACTGCTAAATTGAAACCCCCAAGCTAGCAAAATGAACAAAAAACAACACAGTGGATTCATGTTTATCATTATATTTATAAAATACCAGTTTTTATGCCCGTCGTTGACCGGTGCTTTAGTTCATATAACGTAAGTAACTTTCTGTCATTTGTAGAGTTTGGAGTGTTTGTGGATGCTTATGGACGCCGGAGTCGCAGCGAGGATATCAAATGGAGTAGACTGCCTCTGTCCTTCGGTAGGTCTGTGTGTCAGAGTGTGTCCTTGCTCCCATCAGCAGCTTTCTATTTATAGCATATAGACAGTCCCGAGTGTCAGTAGTGATATTCCGTGTTAATATTCTTGCACTCTCCAGCGTACAGAGAGCCGTACCTGTTCGTCACTTACTTCAACTCTCTAGATGTGATTGAGGTTCAGAGCCACTCTGCGCTGGGGTAGGATTCCGGCCTTTACTCTTCTCATTATATAATCCCTATTATATTTAACACACTTACTATATAGCTTTATAGTACTATGATTGAAAACAGTTTATTTGTGTGTGGGGAAAAAACAGGCCACACGCCTACGCTCACCTGGACATCCCGAGCCCACGGTACCTGGGCCCCGCTATCTCATCCGGCGCTGTGTACCTGGCTTCTTCTTACCAGAACAAACTGAGGGTAATCTGCTGCAAGGGCAACTTGGTGCAGGAGAGCCCTACCTCCGAGCCTCAGAGAAACGGCTCCACCCGCAGGTGAGCTGATTATCCGAGAGATGCACCAGCAGGTTGTAGTGGTTGATGGTGTTGGTGAAGCTTGTAGGTAAATAGCTTAAGGTTTACTGTGAGGCTGCTGTGTTTTTCTTTTCCACCATCAAGAACGCAATTTATGGTTCTGGACATTTTGGTTTCTACAACAGGACTAATTTCTTCCTGAGATTTTGTTCTGCACATGTATGGAAGTATCTTCTCTACCGAAAATCAACCAGTAGTTTTGAAAATGGATACCGGATATAAAACAACCAAATAAACAGTACTGACTCAAATGGAAATCCTAAGAGGCCATGCATCATAATATTTTTCTCTTGTTTTCCCGGCTTAATTTTCTCACGATAAGTACTTTTTTTTTTTTTTTTTGGTGTATTCAGCATAAGAGCATGTTCTAGAGGCAGCATCATGAATAATAACTATAGCCACTTGTGGGATAGCGGAAAAGTATTGACCGCGAGAAAATGACTTTTATTATGTCGGGATCACGAGAAAGAAAAAATATTATGATGCATGGCCTCTTAGGTCTTCTGTAGAATCATGAAAATGTGCTTAATGAAATAAATATGCATATATTAATTATAAATATAATATAGCGCTCATTGTTTTTACTTGCGAGACTGCGTTGCACAAACACGTTATTCCAGCGATCCGTCTCTAGGCTCCGCTCTCATAATGACAGCGAACCGGAAAAACTATCCACATAGTGCTACATGAGTGAAAAATGGTCAATGGTTGTCACCTGGGTTTGTGATTATACAAACACATCACACAGATTATGTAATGCCTCTTGGTTGTGTGATTGCAGTGGTGATGGATGTTAGGGGTATGTGAATATTATCATGCAGCCTGTGTAAGCCCCTCACAGTGCATCCTGTTCTTTACAGGAGGAAGACCGCTTTTTTTATTTGCTCCAAGGAGTGAAGAGACTGTTACTGTTTTAATGTTTATTATTTTATATAAATGTGAAAAATGTGATTAACTGGAATGTGAATAAAGAAAGTATACTGTATGTAAGAGCATTATTCTGGAATCTCTTGTGTCAGTACTGCCACCTGTTGGTGCTTTGAGTGTGTTGGGCCCGGGTTTAGTGTTTTCATTTTCTCATGCACACATCAGTGATTGTACGGAAGTAAGAAGAGGCCATGCATTATAATATCGTTTTTTATATATATATATATATATATATATATATATATATATATATTTGTTTTTTTTTGTTTTGGTTTTTTTAGTTTTCTCGTAATTTACAACTTAATTTCCTCATGATCTCGACATAACAGATGTTGTTTTCTCGTTATCACGACTCTGAAGTGTCAGACATTTATGTGTAAGTTGTCTATCACTTTTGCTTGTAACACAGAAAAATTAAGTACTGATCATTGGGAAACAATGTTTATATCGAGATCATGAGAAAATGGAGTCGTAATTACGAGAAAACTTTTACATCAAGAAAAAGCACACTCTCTCACGATCAACCCCCTGGCCAGCAGTATGTAGTGATACTGTTTTTTATCTTCCATGGAAGGGTTGTTTTGGTTCCTTTTTACTTTTACTTTGGGAAAATAATTACAAAAATACAACGAGAAAACAAGAACGAAAAAAGACCGTAGTGAAAATGCTTTGTTTAATGAGACGTCATTCACGTTAAGTAGTACGATGGCACGGCTGCTGTGAGGACGTTTTTAAACAGCCGGGGAAAAACGGGGTAAGCGATTGTCCCGAGTTCTATTTTTAATCCAATCACAGAGGTGGATTATGGGAAGATGGGAAACACAGAAATACTGTATGTTTGTGATGTAACTGGGATTTCCTTCACTCCTGCACACCTCTTTGCTGTATGTGTTAGGAATGTATTCAGTTATGTGAAGATGGAATGCTAATTAAATAGACCAGTATTTGAGTACAATATTTGAACTGTTATAGTCAAATAAATATTTAACATGCGTTTTTTTTCTCCGTCACTCCAGTAGCCCGAACAAGCGCGGCCCACCCTCCTACAACGAGCACATCTCGAAGCGTCTGGCTGCAGGCCCCGTGCCACAGGACAGCATGCAGCAGGTGGCCACACCGCGCCGGTACCGCGAGGCTCGGACCGAGTTCCGCAGAGACGCCTCACCGTCCGGACCGCTGGAAAGGGAGAAGTCCCCAGGCCGCTTAGTGGACAGGGGCATGGATACCCGGCTCGAGCGTTCACCCGCCAGAGTGATGGAGCTGAGGAGAGAGAGGTCACCCAGTCGCGCATTTGAGCGGCTGCACACGGGCTCGTCCCGCACGCCCATCAGCGGTGTCAACAAGGTAACGCTAACTAGACCTGATACCAAAAAAACTAGTTAGGGGGGGGGGATCACTGTACAAAAGGTTCTAGTTTTAGTTGGGCAGTCAGTAAATATCGTCATAATTCTTCCTTGTTTCATTATACACCGATCAGGCATAACATTATAACCACCTGCCTAATGTTGTGTTGGTCCCCCTTTCGCTGCCAAAACAGTCCTGACCCTTCCAGCATTAACAGCATTAACTTCTCTGTTGGATCGGACCACACGGACCAGCCTTCGCTCCCCAGGTGCATCAGTGAGTCTCGGCCATCCACGACCCTGCTGCTGGGTCACCACTGTTCTTTCCTTGGAGCACTTTTGATAGATACTGACCACTGCAGTTTGGGAACAGCCCACAAGAGCTGCAGTTTTGGAGATGCTCTGCCCCAGTCGTCTAGACATCACGATTTGTCCCTTGTTAAACTCGCTCACATCCTTAGGCTCGCCCATTTTTCCTGCTTCTAACACACCAAACTTGTTCACTTGCTGCCTAATAGACCCACACACTAACAGGTGCCATGATGAAGAGATAATCAGTGTTATTTACTTCACCGGTTATAATGTTATGCCTGGTCTGTGTACACATTTCGTAAACACATATTAAAGAATCACAACAACCTGGAATGGTGGTGGTGAGGAAGGGGGGGATTCATAATATTTTATTTTAGCTCAATATTTTAATTCCCAACTCATACAATATAAAACTGCCCAATCTAGATCCATTTATTTACTGTAAATAATTTCTAATAATGAATGCATTACAAAATAATACAGCTATTTATTTGTGGCTTTTTCTTCACAATTCTTTGTGAATACTGTGAGTTACATCAGTTTTTGCATACTGATGTGTGTGTGTGTGTGTGTGTGTGTGTGTGTGTGTGTGTGTGTGTGTGTGTGTGTGTGTGTGTGTGTGTGTGTGTGTGTGTACAGGTGTGGGATCAGTCATCGGTGTAGGCGAGGGAGAGCGAGAGATGAACACGGCCCATCTTTTTATCGTATCTTACCAAAAAAAGAAGATTGTCCTAAGTCATGTGACCCAGGCAACTATCCCCTGTGGCCGGAATCCAGAGGTGCCATGTGACCCGACCCACCGAGACCCCACATCCCCCCACCCCACCCTGCACAGTAACGCTGACACAGCACAATCTCTCACTATCAAAGCCTTACATAAGATTAACATTTTTCGACACCCACCTGGCCAGCAGTATGTAGTGATACTAACATTTTTTTTTTTTTATCTTCTTTGTTTGGTTACATGAGTATTTTTTTTTTCCTCTGTTTTGATGTGGAAATAATTCGCCGTCCAAAATGTACAAATGGAAGAATATGACACACTTTACCTTTTCTTGTTTGTTCTCTGTTTTGTTTGTTTGTTTGTTTGTTTGTTTTCCTGTCCTTTTTTTCTCCCTGACGGTCGAACAGGCACCACTCTGAGCGCCGTCTCTAATTTAGATCTTAAGCATGATCTTAAACCCGTGATGCTTTTGGAAAGCAGGTCTCTGCACTCTCTGATCTGTCGGTCTCCTCTGCGTCTCCTCTCGACCCCACACTACACGGCCCCTGTTGAAGGAACAGGAACTTTGTAACACTTCAGGACGTCGCGTGACACTTGTAAATAAGCGGTTTCTTATTTTAAAAGGGAATACTAAGGCTGGTTAAGCCCTGTCTATTTTTGTTAATGAAAAAAAAACTCAAACAACTTTTTCCTCTTGAATGTCCAGACGAACCATGCGTATGCTTCACAGTGGAACATTTAGCTTGGGTCTGTTTTACTGGTGTGTACGTGATCATCTTGTTGAAACAAATCCACACACTGGCTCTCAAGGCTCCGTAAATTTTCTATCATTTTGCTGCCCGATGAGCTCCATTATAGTTATAAGATATGTATCTATAGTGTTTAAATGTTGTTTCTCAGAGCATTAGAAGACAATTATATAGCATTGTGACAGGTTTTTTTCTTTCCCTTTTTTTTATGGCACAGAAAAACGCAACCGAGAGCGACGGCGGTCTGTTAAAGCCGCGTGTTAAATATATATATTGGAAGGTCCTGGTTTATTACTCGAGCCGGCATGACCTTTGACCCTCAGGATACGAATGAATGAATGAACAAATAAATAGCAGAAGTATGAGCAGAGCACTATTTCTATCGGAATGAAGGCTATAGTGACGATCAGCTATCCATAGTAACCTCTCAGTATACCGTGCCATCAGTGAAGCGCTGAGTCACTACGATAGCCATTCGTACCGTGCCGTCTCACTCTGTAGCATGTAAAGCGCGTGAGGAACACACCAGGACACACTCGGTCCGTTTCTGGCCTCTTGTTTCCTTTCCTTGTTATTTGATGCACTTCCTCCATTGTGCTCTTAATGCTCATGTCCAACAACTGCTGACCAGTACCTTTCTTTGGATTTTTTTTTTTTCTTCTCGTTTTTTTTTTTTTTATGTCAAAGCATTAAATATACTACTAACTATTAAAAGAAGCTCTATCTTTCTTTGGGTTGTGTTGTCTTTCATTTTGTTTTCTGAAATCAAACTTACTTTTAGGCAGAAGGAATGAATACCACAAAACCCCACTAGAGTACGAGGTGATAGCAAAACTTTTTGCGTTTACACACTTTCACTTTAAAACAGTCTAGTTACACAGCAATACAGCGCTTCCCGGCGTTCCTGCAACTTCTGAAACGTGTCCTGCAAGTCTTCTTTTGGAAGCATTTCAGGAACCTTCTGCCATTCGTGCTGGATCTCAGCAACAGTATCAAAACGAAAACCTTTG
The DNA here is from genome assembly GCF_946808225.1 of Silurus aristotelis. NCBI lineage: Eukaryota > Metazoa > Chordata > Actinopteri > Siluriformes > Siluridae > Silurus > Silurus aristotelis. Next base: position 6,933,511 of record NC_139599.1, read on the forward strand.
AGCTGGATCTTCATCTTCAGGAAGAAGGCGAAATCTGCAGGAAGCAAATGCGGCGAGTAGGGGGGTGTAGAAGTGAGATCGTGTTGACCGTATATTCAGGTGACTGTGCGCACGTGGTCAGAATAGCAGACGTGATCACGCATATGGTCAGATGTACACAGGACGATATCTTTTGGCAAACCGACTCATGATGGTCGGTGCTTCCTGTGACTGTGCGTCCAGCCTTGTGCTGCCATCTGCTGGCATGTTACAAAATTTGACTGGAAAGTTTTTGATACCACCTCATTCGTTGATGGCTAATTAATACATTTTTTAACAAGACCACAATCATGGCAACTTCACCCTGAAAAACACTACTGTGTTTTGATTTATAAGCTCAATTACTTCCAGGTTCTGTGGGGTAAAGTGAGGAAGAAGTTATTGCCTTTACCAGTACACACGTGTCTTGTTTTCTATGGGCAGCGAATAAATGCGACACGTTGTAGGTGAGCCGAAAGGTATGATCTGTTCCTGTATCTCTTAGCTGCGTATTTAGTTCATACAGCAGTCCAGCGAAGGGGGAAAAAAAGTCCATAAAAGCTTCAAAAGTGCTTCATTACTCAGATTGAAAGATTTTAATTTCAGCATAAACACTGTGCTTTTTTTTTTTTTTTTTTTCACTGTACATGGCATTATATACACACACATTTGCTATTCACATGAGCACAGATAGTCGTTCTCTGGAGTTCCACATGGCTTTATATGACGTAACACTGCAATATATATAAAGGCCTGTGTTTTACGTAGCTTAACGTTAATCAGTTCAGAATCCACATGGCGAGAGACGGCCGCTTCGACCATGAATAATAAATTATCCTAATTATCCGATGTCTTCGTTTTGGGATTTAAACCTCGGTTCGGTGTTCGAAAGTTTTACTAAACTAATCTTTTCACATGATGCTGAGTCGGTGATCAGCGTGTAAAGGGGTTCGGGTCAGTTTGAACTGGCTGTAATGGGTTTCTCCAGCTCCAGGTCAGCAGGAGGTAGCACAGGGGGCACGGCCGATGGGCGGAGATGCCCGTAACAGGCCTGGCACACGCGGTTAGGCTCGTACATCTGCTGACTCGCCCTCTTGTGGTCACAGCAGCTAGCGCAGAACACATTCCCACAGTTCCTAAAAGGGCGACAGAAGGTAGGGAAATGTGTTAATCTGTTGAAGCCAAACTGAAATCAGGTTACAGGTAGAGTTTTAGATTTTTCTTTTTTAATTATTATTATTAAATATGCACTCATTTCATGTATATTTTTATTTTCTAGGTGGTCACAGTGGTGCCAACATGTACAGTTTATGCTTGCACTGGTGATAAGTTTCTTGCTTTGTAGTATTCGGACAAACGTGAATGAAATTCTCCCTGCAGAAAAACAAATTCTCATGAGTGCTTCTTGGTAGCGGTTCTACGGTACCCCAAGTCAGACGTATCGAACAGTACAGTCAGGACGGGCCCAGTCAAGGTTCTGAAATCAATTTCAAATATTATTCACTGTTGCTCCACTTGGGGGCAATATAGAGCAATAAACTCAGTTGCATTTATTCATTTAACCTAATTCATTTATAGTATATGAAACCATTTGGTAATCTGCATTCAGAATCAATTAATAATAAATAAACATGTTTAAGAGGCGTGTTATTGATTAAATACACTGATCAGGCAAAACATGACCACATGTCTAATATTGTGTTGGTCCCCTTTTTTGCTGCAAGAACAGTCCTGACCCATCAAACATTAACAACATTAACGTGCAGCAATGAGGACCCTTCATTTCATTCATTTGAAAGAAATTATTATTAAGCAGTATTCATACCATTCTTTAAACAATTCTTTTTTTTTTTTCGCCATCCCTTGCAGCGATGTGCTTTTCTTTCACCCTCTACCTACAAGTACTATCTTGTTAGCAATGTTGGCACCTCTGTTATTACTGGTGGATGAGGACAATAAATATGAGCAGTAAACATGTCTGTCTGGAATAAAGTTACTAATTTAAAATTCTTCTCTGGTGTAGGAACGGAAAGGAGAGAAAGGGACAAACAGATGGAAGAACACGGTGCATGCGTTAAATAAAAGAGGGGAAGAGGAATCTCACCAGGCTTCCTCAACAGGTTCTCTGGCACTGTAGGGAGAGAAAGGGAGGAGACAGAGGACAGGATGAAAAGTCACAAAGAAAGTGATAGAGAGAAAGAGAGACTGAGAGGACAGCAGAAGGCCTTAACTAACTAAAGAACCCAGCTTTATGTCACTTTCGAGACTACACTACGGTGAATGCTTAAAGAAGAAGGTGATCACTGTCCACATCAACTGCAGCAAGTGTGTTTACCAAAGTCAAGAAATGGCATTTCTTTGGGGGGGGAACATCTAAAGGTCATCTAATTCTTTAATGATTGGTCCATATATATTTTTTTTTTTCAGTAAAATTAAAAATAAATTATGAAATAACCATGTTTGAAATTTTAATGTTTAAAATTTTCAATTTTTAAAATGACACTTTTTTTCCCTTTTTTTTTTTCCCGCCAGCATTCTGGCTCCGAATAGATATGATAATAGATAATATGGTAAAATTCACTTTTACCTCCAGTTTAGGATTGGATTTCAAATATTGTGCACTGACTATATTTTACTGTGAGAATTTGATTACTGCAATATGAGTGATTTAAGAGAAAACAGGAAAAAGGATGATAACTAAGTCACTCATTTGTGTTTAAAAATAAATAAATAAATAAATAAACCAAAAGAGGGTTTTGTAATACACATTTTGTTTTTCAGTTGCGAATGAATTAAAAAAAGAAAAAAAAACAATGAATGAAGGCAATATACAGGGACCCTGTTCAAGAGCAGTGTTAAGTTTTTAGTTCTGATTGTCACAACGCCAGTCTTATTTTGACCCAAAAAAAAGGGATTACTGTATTTTCCGGACTGTAAGCTGCTACTTTTTTCCGCACTTTTTGAACCCCGCGGCTTAAACAACGAAGCGGCTAATATATGGCTTTTTCATGGGTTTTCCCGGTTTCACAAACTTCAAGCCAAAACACTGAGCCTCATGAAATTAGACCAATGAAATTGCAGAACGGGTTTAAGGTGAAGCAATGAAACTCTGTATATTAAATCAGATGCGCTCCCACTGAATCGGGCCGCACCACATCATAAATATGGATGATGTTCCTCTGACGTTCGACCTGCCGCTCACTCGTACTGTCTACAGGAAAAGCGAATCATTCATCATGCTGAAAACAACCGGGCATGAAAAAACCCACTTCACCTGTGTTCTGAGCTGCACGGCATCGGGAGAAAAGCTTCACCGATGATGATTTCTAAACGCACGACGATGCCAAAAGGAAAAACTCTCGAGAGAAATTGTTGTGAAAGGAAGGAGGAAGACAGTGAACAATGACTTTCTTGGTAGGCTACTGTTTAGATACAAGCCGTGTTACAGACACTGTCTTTCATTAAAGCCTGTATAAAGTTCATTAGTTTCAATGTAGGAACCTGCGGCTTATAGACAGGTGCGGATTATTTATTTTCAAAATAAAAATCTTTGGCAAATTCAGTGGGTGCGGCTTATATTTAGGTGCGCTTAATAGTCCGTAAATTACGGTACGTGTCTTTTATTCAATTGACTTCTCTTCTGAGTGAGTTTTTCTACAGGAAAACGTTCACACGCATGCTTATGTGGTAATCACACGTACTCTACGAAGTGGTGGAGAGAGAACCAATTATCAAGCTTTTTCTTTTTTCCTTTAGCATGGAAATTAATATTAACCAGGATTGTGCTTTGAGGTGTAACACTTAAAGGACGAACGGAGAACGTGTACACGAGTGAGATCAGACACCGTATTCACCTGCACTGCTGTTTCCTAGCAGCGAGCCAAAACTTGCTCTCACATCTGTAGCAGTGTGTTGGAAGGTGATCGGGATACCAGTGGGGGACCTGGAGATGGAGATGGAGAGAGCATAAATCATTATATATCATGAGCTATTGTATGCTTGTATTAGTTTTACTTTCATGTCAATCACAAACGGATGCAGGTGACAAACAAAAGACAGATCGAGCAACATCTACAGTTCACATATTAATAGTAAACTGAAAAAATAAATAAATAAAAAAACGAAGGAACATGACGTGACCTGAGTCACTGCTATCACCACAATACTTTCATATTTCTCCTTAACAGCACTTTCTAGTATTTTAGTCCACTTAACACAAATTCATAACTATAATTTAGACAAAAAACAATTATAAGGATATTCAAAGATACAGTGTCTGGCAAACGTCTGTTTTTCCAGACACGTTTATGTTCATTTATATGCAGCAAACTACGCAAAAAGGTATAAAAACACAAGAATTGGACAGTAAATGACAAAGAAAGTTGAAATTTTTTGGCTCTAACAGATAAACTAATGTAAGACAAAGAAAAGGAGGGAAGATGTTAGCAGACTGCCTCACACCCACAGTCAAACATGGAAGTGGAAGTTTAATGGTTTGCGGTTGTTTTGGAGTAAAAGGAAAACTCAACCATCATCGCTACCATTCCATACTCCAACACCATGCAATTCTGTGTGTACTGCAGCTACACAATGACCGGAAGCATATGTCCAAGCTCTGAACGCGTTATTCAGAGAGCAAACAGTCACTTGAGTGCTATCGATCTTTAAATGTCCTTTCCAGTCACCGCACCCAAATCCTATGGAACTGCTCTGGGATGAACTGCATTACAAGGTCAGAAAGAAATGTCCAACTAACAAACAACACATTCCTTTTTCAAGAGGCACGGCAAAGTATTTAAGCGAAATGTTTGGAGTGTGTAAAGCTGAAATTCATGCTAGATGAGGATTTTTTTTGACTGAGAATAATGTGTAACATCTGTACATTTATATATTTGTTTAGTCTTCAAACCATTAACCTACTTTACTTAATTTTGTCCTTACATTACCTGCATCCCAACCTCATAGCTAATCACATCTACCTCATGTGAATCGCACCTTAACTCCGCTATGACTAATGTCTACTTTTTATATATATATTAGTCCACTGTTGAACTCTAGTAACACTCGTTGCCTGAGCGATTCCTCGCCCTCTTACCTGTTTGTCATCAGGCTCCTCGTTTTCCCAGCCGCTCTCGGAGAAGAGCTCGGTGCCGCAACGAGAGAGATGCACGGCCTCCACGTTATTCTCCCCGTCTGGTACAGGAGTCTGTACAAAACAGTGGTTTATATGTCTTCATGCAGAACTACTTTGTGTTACTGATACTTATTGTATCAGATCAAGCAGAACACAGAACAGTCAAGATAGATATTTTAATAGAAATATTCCAGTATTTTAATCATATAAATAGATTCTGTTACACGTGATTACCAAAAATACAAGATTCTATGCAAAATTTCTTTAATTAGCATGCTATAGATACACTATATAGACAAAAGTATTTGGACACCTGACTTTCATGTATGAGATTGCCCCTGTTGACAAAACAAACTCTATGGTTTACATGGGTTAAAGTGGAAAATTTCCTGCTATAGAGCTCTGACCTCAACCCTACTGAACAGCTTTGGGATGAATTGGAATGCTGAATGCCCAGGCCTCCTCACCTCACCTACATCAGTACCTGTCTTTATTAACACCCTTGTGGCTGAATGAACACAAACCTCCACAAGCACACTCCAAAGTCTAGTGGAACATCTTCCCAGAAGAGTAAATCAGGGTTCCCACTCTTTCATGAACACCAGAATCAAGGATTTTTTTAAAGCACCCAATGTACACCACAGCATATACAGTATAGTGTCCACACCATAGACCTCCTACAGTACTTAACATTTTACACACTCTTTACATTCAAGTCAACGCAGTTCATACTGGTAATATAACGAGCGCAAAACACTACTCGGGAAAGTTCAAGATAACTGAAAATCAGGAAAATGCTTCGCGTGACTTTAGCGTGCATTAAAGGCAGTGATATAAGAATATTCGGTGCACATTATATATACACTGGCACGCAGAATATGAACTCAAAGCGTGCATTCCATTCATATTAAATCTGCTTGACTGTATATAATATGCTTTATTAATACAGAGTTCTTTCTTATTCTTATTTTTTAAGATCGTTTCAAATATTCTTGTAAAGTTATCATTTTCGCTATAAGGATAGCTATCCGGCTAGCACTTCATTTCATTGTATATATTGTATAAGATCAAACTGGGACTAAATGTGAAATGCGATATTCAAAAAGCACATACTGCAGTTATGAACAGGTGTCCGCAAACTTTTGGCAATATAGTGTATGATAGTAATAAGGCTGAAAAATGCTGAATATCATCTTGAACATTTAGAGGAAAGTACTATAGAGTTTAAAGACTGTGTGTGTGTGTGTGTGTGTGTGTGTGTGTGTGTGTGCGTGCACAAGCTCTATTTCTCACCAGCTCTCCACTGACGTGCAGCTGGTTCCACAGCGCCTGCACCTGCCTCTTCAGCGTCTCCACCTGCAGCTGGTGACCCGCCTCCATCTGCCTGAGCCGCACCTGTACAGCGTCCCTGTGCACGCTGAGGCCGTCCTCGCCCAGGTGAGCACCCTGAGCCAACACTCGCCCGTGACAGCCCAAAGACCCGCCGCTTGCTGTGGATGTCTGGCGACTCAGAGATTTTTGTGAAAAGTAGCCGTTAACGCAAGGATCTTCGCCGTTACACCCCGAGCTGTGGCTATTCAGCTTCGGGGACAGAGGCTGTGAAGGCGAATGGAGTGGGCTGGGTGTGTTTAATGCTTCTGAAGAGGTATCTTGTGGAGACGCAGGGTGAGATTTTAGGTTATTAGTTAAACAAAGATGCTGTTTAGTGGAGAAACATTCTTGGCCGTTAGTGACGTGCTCAGGAGAGACGTCCAAAGTGGCTGATTCCTCTGTGGATTGTTTTAGTGCTTTATCACAAGCTGAATCCTCACCGTTCTGTTCAGGGGTCGTGTCGAACAGCTCAGTTGGAGAAGGTGGACTGGCTCCCGGGGAGGAATCCCCACCCTGATCTGATAAAAGAATCCCATTTTCTTGTTTAGAGTCCGCATGCTCCACTACGTTGTGTAATCCATCGTCGTCTGATCCTGTCGCTTCAGGATGATGTGTATTACAACAGGCCGCTTGCTCAAGGTTCTCCTCAGGCTGGGTGTCTGCTGTTCGTTCCTCGGATCGAAGGTGCTCCTGCCACGTCTCGTTAAGGTTGGAATCACTGCAGCGACGGTTCGAAGCCAAGAGATTTGTTCCCTCGCAAGCTGTCAGCAGGTGGTCATAGGAACGAGTCTTTGGCAGCCTGGAGAAAGGAAACAGATCTGGTAGGTTTATTCATAGAAGTGTTTTCTCTCAGATATGCAAGAAAACGTCAGCTGCATTATAATACGCTTGAGGGGCTGATTCTGATTGATCATTTCAAATAACTAATAACTCCTTTTATATTTGACACAACCCTGACCAGGATAAGGTACTGAAAAAAAATGAATGAATGTTCTGGTTTATCATGACTAGAGATGCAAAATTCTGAGAATTTTCAAGACTGGAATGGGAATTAACGGGAATATATGGGAATTAATGGGAATAAACTGGGAATTTACAACAGTGCAGATGAGCATTTAACATTGAAATTAAATTTAGAATTATTTTGGTTAAAACAACTAGATTTAATGCAATTTTAGCTGAATTTTCCCCCCTGCACATTCATCACTCACATGCACTGTGCATTCCTCTATAACAGAACACAAATCTTTTCTTAAATCCTGCACACAAAATAATGTAAAAAATGTATTAATTGGCAAGTATTCACATAAAATAACAAATATCACATTCATTTATGTTTAAAACTGTGCAACAACATAATACTAACAAATGAAAGTCAGAATTTTTTTTTTTTTTTTTTTTTTTATCTGTATTATTTTGCATGCACTTCAGCTTCCAACCAAACAAATTGTTTAAAATTATGTTCATATTTTATACAGTTTATATAAACTTCCCCAAATTTCTTCCCATAAATGAATTCCCGTAAATTCCTGGTAAGTTTCCAACTTGGAATATTTAAAAAAACTTCCCAGATGAAGCTGAAAATGTACTGGGCCCTTCGCAATTCTGTTTACGACAGGTTTGGTTACCATCTAAAAAGTATTTAAGCATGAATGAAAAAAAGACAATTCTTGTAGTTTCTTGGATAATAAATAATTTTAAACCTGGCTGACTGATAAAAATGCCACTAGCTATAGCAGTAATCCCTAGAACAGCAAAATCATATGTGTACAAGGTGGTGAATATTGCACAGTGACCTTTTGTCCACTACACATCATATGTTCCATGTGAACCACTGGCACGAAACATTTTCTAATGAAACCATAGCCAGTGTCAGTAAATGAAGAGGTGGAAATAACTGATGTAAATACAGCTGACCGAACAATACGGGTAATAAACCACAATGCATGCTTCACTTACAAGCGCAAGCAAGAAAGAAATGGACGCACAATAGAGTGTTTAGGCTTTGTGCTTTGCACATGCTTTCTGAACCTTTTGTGGATTGAAACACGAGTTAAAAATAATCCACATCTACTGCATTTGACCTGTATCTCAAAATGTCCAAGCTGCCTAATGCTGGGCCCCTAAGCAAGGCCCTTAACCCTCAATTGCTAACTAAGATAACTTAAGTCACTTTTAAAAAGGGCGTCTGCTAAATCCAATGAGTGTGTGTATATATTATATATATAAACAACTAACAGACTTCAAGTGCTACAAAAAAGATGACCAGCATGGAGAGAAACTCAGGAAATATATTTTGTGTTTAGAGACTGTGTGTAAACAGAATACTCAAGATGGCCAATATATTATATGATAAGTGCATTCAGGACTGAAAGCAGATAAACCAATGGCACCCTTTGAGTAGAATCTAGTGCAATAATAAAAACAACAAAGATTGCAATCTGCTGGTGCATTTACCTGCCAGGGGGCGTGTCCTCAGGTGAAGCTGAAGCAGTGGAATAAGAAGCACATGACTCCTCACAAAGCAAGGAGGGGGCGGAGTTAGGCAGGTAGACTGCGCTCCACAGCATCAGGTTCCTCACGTGGCACACTGGGTGTAGCACCTGCCAGGACACGGATCAAACAGACAAATTATGAAATGGGAATAAAGGGCAATACTCTCCTGTGGTCCGGTTATATAATCAATAATCAAAGAAATATGAAATAATGATTACAAAAAAGATTAACTGTTTATAGCTGATTGAAAGGGTTCCTGGTTCAAGCCCCTGCATATAAGTAACTGCTACATCTGCTCCTGCAAGCCTCTTCTCTCTAGCTTCCTAACATCACTGAGATATACATTTAAAAGCCCTTTTACCTTTCTATATTGATCACTGAGATTATGGTACTGAGATTTAAATGGCATGCAACAGAGAGAAATGAAACAACCTTAAAGCATTGTGTTTGCTTATTATCTATAATCCCATGGCCAGATGTTAAACGGTTTTGCAAGTGCAACTTGTTAATCTGCTGACTGCTATTTAAAATGTTTGCCAGGTGTTACAATGTAAAGGATTCAGTCAGAGACCATGCTCAGCTATCATGTTAACAACACAAGTGAACAAGCCAGTGATGTAAAATGAATCCCAGACTGGAGTGTCACAGCAAGTGTCACACTATTTTTGGCCAAAGCCTTTCGATGATTCTTCTATATTCAATGAAGCAGAGCCATCGTGAGAACACACCGAAAACAGGTGGAGAACAGACGTACCGTCTCGGAGTGTTGGGAATATAAGATGTTATGGAAGGCTCTGTTAGCTGACTGAAGCAGAGACCAGACGGAGCAGGTGTTCTCCATTACGCCTCGTTCTTCTCGCTCTTTCGCGCTGTTGCACAGGAATGTCCCGAACAGACACGAGTAGGTGTGCTGCACCAGCTTCACCTGCGTAACACATGCCAACAGTTAGTGCCAAGTAACTGCTACATCTAGTATCTTTGAAAGAAGACTATTTAAAGAAATGCATGTTTTAATGTTATATACATCTATTAATGTTCACCTATACAAATCGTAATGAAGCAGTCATAATGCTGCTTAAACTGTAAATAAAACTGCTCCTAAATCAGGAGCCTCATGTAATGTGCACTTCGAACAGTAGGTGGCGCCTGGTACCAGAAAGGCCTCGTTGAACTGAAAAGAGCACGGAAACTGCCTCTGGAGCTGGTGCACGCAGTCCAACCACTGTAGGAAGACGGGGCAACGCTCGTTCACGTCCTCTGCGTTTTCCCCGTGTCCACAGCGGTCCGCAAACTTGTGACCGAATTCTAGCCACTCTGTTTCAATCAAAACCTGGAAACCCTGCAGAGATGAGAAAAAATATCCATATTATCAATTACTAAACAAACTCAATAACCAATACTTGAAGGTGGAAATATATTTGGAAGAAATTTTAGTATTCCTGTTCAAAGGGGTGTAGTCAAGGCAATGTTATCACACTGGTATGAGGTCAACACCATCAAAAACATGATGGCAACTCCTATCAGATGAATGATTGAGATTTAGATACTGAAATCCCATGCATGTCAAGCCGGTTAGTTTTCAGGGAGAACATGAGGGTATTTGCATAATGTGTGCATATCTATCTCTCTGTCTCTGTCTATATATTGTTGGTAATTTTTTATAATGCAGTTTTCTATTATTAATTTTTCTAACACTTGTGAACATCCACATTTACATTTTTAAAACACTGACCGGTAAATAAAATGCCTGCTTGGTAAAATAATATTCAAAATAATATTTTATATTTTGTTTTAAAAAATAAAAATTTTAAGTCAAATTAATACACTTTTTAATATATTATTTAATTTGAGAAATCAATTAAATTGACACAAATAAAATGGATTAAATAAAATGTAAAAAATGAAAAAAGGTAAAAAATAGTTTATATTTGTTAGACCTCATTTGGGCAATACAGATGTGTAAGTAAGTGTGTGTATGTGTGAGTTTACATTTAATATTTAATTTTCTAAAGATTTGATTTACTTAAGTGTTATACTTATTTCAGCATACTTTAATAAATGTCTTCATTTCTTCCATCTTTCATTTATTCAATCCCTCGTTATGTGGAATTGTCAGGATTTTCTGCTTTTAGGAGAAATGCTTCACTGTTGGGATGGTATTGGCCAGGTGATGAGCGGTGCCTGGTTTCCTCCAGACATAACGCTTGGCATTCAGGCCAAAGAGTTCAATCTTTGTTTCTCATGGTCTGGGAGTCCTTCAGGTGCCTTTTGGCAAACTCCAGACGGGCTGTCATGTGCCTATTACTGAGGAGTGGCTTGATTGGTGGAGTGCTGCAGAGATGGTTTCTCTTTTAGAAGGTTCTCCCCTCTCCACAGAGAAATGCTGGAGCTCTTTCAGAGTGACCATCGGATTCTTTGTCAACTCCCTGACAAGACCCTTCTTAACCCTTCTCAACCAATTGCTCAGTAAAAGAGTGAGGCCTGGTGGTTCCAATCTTTATCCACTTACAGATGATGGAGGCAGAAATTTTTCTTTACCCTTTCCCAGATCTGTGCCTCGATACTCCATAATCGTGTCCCGGAGGTCTACAGACAATTCCTTGGACTCCATGACAGGTGTGTGCCTTTTCAAATCATGTCGAATCAACTGAATTTAACACAGGTGGACTCCTATCCAGTTGTAGAAACATCTCAGGGATGATCAGTGGAAACAGGATGCACCTGAGCTCAATTTTGAGAGTCATGGCAAAGGCTGTGAATACTTAAGTACATGTGATTGTTTTTGTAATAAATTTGCAAGGATTTCAAACAAACTTCTTTTAGGTTGTCAATATTAGGTACCCGTATAATTTTTTTGGAAAAAATTAATTTAATCCATTTTGGAATAAGACTGTAACTAATATGGAAAAACAGAAGCGCAGTGAATACTTTCCGGATGCAGTGTAAGCAAATAAATAAAATAGTGCTTCAATGAAGTACTTGTGCGAAACTGTTTAGCCAATAAAAATAAATTTCCCTACTATAGACCAGGGCAAGAAGAGACATGAAGGTTTGTTACAGCACACCATGAATGAAAAGCATTCCAGGAATTCTTCCACGCCTCCAAGCGCTCTAAATTCCGGTATTTTACCTGCCTGCTAGGGTTAGAAACGTTCTTTTAAATGGGTTGGATGACAGATATTTATCTCTAATTGGTGGATTTAAAAGAGCATAAGAACACGAGACAAATTGGGCAAGATCTTTGTTAGGATTTCTGTCTAATCATGTGCATGTGTGCATATATGTGTGTGTGTGTGTGTGTGTGTGTGTGTGTGTGTGTGTGTGTGTGTGTGTGTGTGTGTGTGTGTCTTACCTCCATTGTTCTATAGTAGGGGTCAAGCAGCAGTTTGGACAGAGCCACTATCTGCGGCGTGCGATCCCAGCCATCAGAACAGTGCACCAGTACAGGCCTGCTGTCGCGATCCACTGCATTCACTACTAACAAAGACGCCTTGAGCAGCAGAGATAGATGCTGCAACCATTTAGTGCTTTCTAAAGCAGACAGCCAGCTGAAGCAGACAGATATGTAGGGGGAAAAAAGGAAAGAATTACACATACAGTGGGCGGCTTACTCAATGTATTCAACCAACAGAACTTTTTAATGTTTTGTAGTCTGGTCTGTCATCTGGAGGAGGGCTATGTGTAGGTAGAGTCACGATTATACTATATTCTTTGCATTTATTAATACATACATAAAAATAGAGATCAGAAATCAGAGCTGTTTGCCTGATACAAGAACTTTACACCCCAGACTCGTTTTCACAGCTCTACGATCTTTCACAGCTCTACAAATTTCCAGGATCAGGTGTATTCATAATCAAACAAATAATGTGACTCCTGGTGGTACCTGGATGCAGCAGCTAATTTCTCAACAAAAGGTGTAAATTATATCCAATCACAAATGTTACATCTGTAAACAGCGTTCTAACGTATATTGACTTTGCATTACTGCATTACACAAAGAATGTCAAATTGAGATTTGCTTTGAACTCCGTCAAATAACGAGTACTCGACAGCAAAGTCTTCATATGCCAAATTATTGCTTTTGAATTCGCAAACTTGAAAACAATCATTCCAACTGTGCAATCTAGTCTCACAGTCTAATAGTGTATTCACTAATTGTGTAGGGACTGTAGAAATGTAAAGGCAGTACACTCACTTGGCAGGATCGGGAACTTGTGCACAGAGAGCCCGTAGGCACTGGAAACTCCTCCTGATAGAGTGGATGTTGGCCATGCCCATGAACATTACCTCACAGTTTGGATAGTACTCTGCACAATATAGATCAGAATAGATTTAGTCTCATGGTTCATCTTCAATTTTTTATATTATATATATAAATAGTTTCTAAATGTTGGTGACAATAGTGTGAAAGCCTTCATATTAAAGTCAGTCCTACTAATTAAAATTCAGGTTTCATGAACACCAAAAAGGTCATTTTAAGTTGTGCCCGCTGCTATACGTGTGTATTTCAATAACAACGCTTACGACACCAACCTTGTTGACTGTTTCTATGGTAATGGTGCTCGTCACACCACAGTTACGCTAAATCCCTGATGGTTTCCGACAAATGTGCAAATCATAATGGCTTTAAAATCCTGTGTAGTGCAATACATGACCAAATGCAGACCATTTTAACCTGGAAGTGGAATAATGTGCAGTCCCATTGTGGGTTAGATGCAGTAAACGGTGAAACAAACACAGCAGGCTTTTGATATATTACTGATATGCTGCACGATGATGTTATCTGTATGCTTCTTTAGCGCTTGGTAGATAGATTTCAAAAGAACTAAAACATTCTGCATTTGCATTGACAGTTACAGGAGTACAGTCAATGCAGGAATATCATATCAAAATATTACCTTTTTAAAGGAGGGGGTGGGGTTTAATGGGGTTATCAGTTGAAAACACCTATTTAACTGTCAATATTTGATTGATGATTGATTCAGCTTTCATTTTGCTAAGGGGATAAACATCTTTATTGGCATATCTCAGAGTAGGAATAAGTACCAGTATACTCAGTGTATGCAAGTATGTGATTTGGTACACTATATAGACAAAAGTATTGGTACACCTGACTTTCCCAGCCACATGTGGTTCATTCCCAAACTGTTATGGCAAAGCTGAAGACACACAATTGTATCAGGTGTCATTGGATGCGGAAGCATTACATTTTCCCTTCACTTAAACTAGGAGACCCAAACCAGTTCCAGCATGACAATGCCCCTGTGCACAATACAAACTCCATGAAGAGATGGTTTACATGGGTTGAAGTGGAAAATCTCCTGCTATAAAGCTCTGACATTAACCCTATTAGAAACACCTTTGGGTTGAAGTGGAATGCTGAATGCACCCCAGGCCTCCTCACCTCCCCTACATCACTACCTGTCTTTATTAACACCCTTGTGGCTGAATGGGCTCAAACCTCCACAGCCACACTCCAAAGTCTAGTGAAACATCTTCCCAGAAGAGTGGAGGGAATTATAAGAGCAAACTGGGAATAAATGTGAAATGCGATGCTCAAAAAGCACATAACAATAATGACCAGGTGTCCACAAACTTTTGCCAATAAAATGTGTTTAGGATTTGCTGGCGCTCCTGAATCTTAGCAAATATATAGTCAGATTAATGACATATGCTTATGAAATTAGATTCTTAAGAATAATTACATGTAAATAAATACCTCTGTAATTTTCTCTGATATATTTGTATAATATTGAGGTTTTGATACTATGTCACAATGACATAAAGGACCATCACAGAGACAGTGGTGTCGGCTTTTTGTGCATATGTTAATAAACAGCTGGCTTTTTTTCGTCTTATGCTACCAATTGCGTAAGAAGCTCATCATGTTAAGTTAAACTTTAGCAAATTGATATATCAGCCAGGGCACTCTCTCATACAGTCTCTTATGTAGTATAGTAATACAAGTACATGAAATACAAGTAGGCGTGTGTACCTGGGCATTCACAGCCACCTCCTTTGGCACGATTGGCCACGGCAGCTGCGTATGACCTGGCATCCATTATTAGTAGCTTCTGAGGAGGCGGTGTATTCGGCTCCACTTCCTCATTGCCGTTTGTGATGTCAGGGTCTGATACATACAAGAGAACATCAGCCAGAGTCCAAATATCATCCTGTAAACAATCAAACGAAAAAAGCTTCTCACTTACCTAAGCTGCTGTGGACACAGGAGCCGTTGCTGATATGTTTAACAGCCACAGGGTCCATTCCACAGGCCTTAGCAATAGACTGCACCAAGTTCTCATCATCTGTATTCCGCCAGCCCCACCAGCTCACCTCAGGCTGCCCGCATCGACCAATCACAGCGCCTGTGCTATGATGTCTAATGGAAAAAGGGGATTCAGAAATTGCAGTAATTTATTCTGTGATTTAAAAAAAAAAACTTTTAAAATGAGCAACACGCACCTGTAAACAACAGATGGAATTCTCTTCCAGGATCGAAATGCCGCCACATTCTCTAGCTCTGTGTCAGTGACCCAGCTCGGCACCAAGATCTTCTCAGGGTAGCTGGCACAGAGTCTGAAGAGAGGAACACATTCAAGACACACACTTGGCCAACATATATATTTCTATTTACATAAAACAATTTAAAACTCCTCCTGCTAGGACTGATTTCATATGGATATATCATGATGGGATTATAAAGTAGCCTTCTGAAGCATGTGTTAATTTTCCTCAAGTATGATGTCATAGTTCAAATACTGTTCAGGTTTCCTATATACCAATGCAAATTTATTTAAATAACTGCATTTGAATATTTCATACGCAGTGTTTGGCTTCAACTTATAACTACATATAACATTTAATCATGCTTCTTATAATTATTATGTCATTCATAGTCAAAAAGTTCTCTCTGGTTTAATCACAAGACATAGAAGGGCTATAATTTGTATTATGCACATACATGCAATCATACATACATTTGAATGCATTTAAATGTTAATCCTTTGTAGTTTTATCAATTCAAGTATAATTGTAAAGGAATTTTATTGCAGTTTATTTCTAGCAATGTATTTAACCAAAAAAAAACAAAAAAACATTTAAATGTATAAGCCTTAATAAAATTATTGACATTTTGTGCAATCATTATTTTCCCCCTTTTATAGTGGAAGATAAAGTTTCCCAGATAAAGAGTCACCTGTAATTGTTGTTAATGTCTGAGATTCTCCAGGCACTGTGGGTGTCGAACCCCATCCTGCACACTTCGTGCTTAAATCGGTCCTTTACGGGTTCCCCTGGAGGACATCAGAAAAAAATATATAAATACCCCAAAGAACAAACTACAACCAATTCACAAATTAGAGCTTTAAATCCAGTCTAGACTTTTTCAATAGTGCAGTAATTCCCTAGCAGGCTTTTCTCCCAGCAACCCAAAGTGAGATAAATCCGTCTAAAGTCCTTTAAATCTGTATAATTATGTAAGCGTTTTAGGAATATGTCAGATGAGGTGTTATGTAACCTGTACCAGTGTGGCAAATCTCATCATAGAAGTCTCGCTCAGCTGGTACGCTGGCACTGCAGGTGTAGAAGGCGAAGGCGAAGAGCTCGTCGAGGCGAGTGGGAGGGCGAAGAGCTGCAGTAAGCCGACGCAGCCAATCCTGAGCCTGCTCCGACGAGCTGAACTCGCACCTGAAGACACACGGCACGGCGTTCAGGTTAATCCTGTACACCACTCACAAAACCGTACACTGTCACTGAACATTAACTGCCATGGGAGGGAGCAAAGTACAAAAATTTGAAAGGTTTTCAAATATAAAAAGTCTTACCAAAACAATTTCATGATTTATGGCAGAATAATGCATCCTATATATACACTGTATACACAAAAGGACTTTTGTTACTGACTTTTCCAGTCATGTGGTACTTCTCCAAACTAACCACAAAGTTGGAGACACACTGTTGTGTAGGATGTCTTTGGATGTTGTAGCATGAATGTTTCCCTTCGCTTTAACCTGTTTCAGCTCCATGAAAATATACCTGGGTTTGAGTGGGTTCAAGATTGACTGGCCTGCTCTAGAGCTCTGACCTGAACCCTAGTGAACACCTTTGGGATGAACTGAAAGGGTGACTGCCCCCAGGCCTCCTCCCCTCACCCTACATCAGCACCTGACTTTATGGCTGAATGAGCACAAATCACAACAAGCACAATCCAAGATCTATTGGAACATCTTTCTAAAAGAGTGGTGATTGTAACAACAGCAAATGGGGACTAAATGTGGACTGGGATCATTACATCACATTTCATTATCATACAACAGCCACATTCCTAAAACACACCTGATAACCTTGCAGTCCTTACAGATGAGGTGAAGCTGAGTCAAATCACGACACTCCACAGTCTCTATGAGCTGCAGAGGGACCTGAGAGAGTGAGAGAACGGTAAGATTAGAACGTGAGCTAGAAGAGGAACTCGATACAAAGGTTACATACATTTTCACATGACAGTCTAATGTGCTGTGGCTTAATGAAGAGAACTGCAGGCTTTATTAAACATGATGAATGCAGTTTTTGTTTTTTGTTTGTTTTTTAGCACCCTCTGCCTGGAGCCTTTCAAATGTTCAAAAACATGTCTTTCCTGCACATGAGCGTCACAGTGCAGCGTGCTCGAAAAACAAAAACCACAGGCATGCACAGAACAAAGGCTTTTGAAAGGGAAACTCACGTTTACAATGTTGTCTTTGAACTTGATGTGAAGGCGGTAGCTAGTCAAGGCGATGACAACCTCCTCCGTCTTTTCCACATACTCCACGCACTCGCCGTGCAGCACCGGGAACGGGACCTACACACATCGACATTACACAACCACAATCCAGTCATTAAAAAAGGAAGTAAAGAAAGATGTGTATAGATCTGCTTGCAGGGGGAATCTTGCCTGTAAATGTTCCTTTTCCACATCGGGACTCCCAGCCTCTGGGCTGGGCTGCTCCTCTTCACCCTGAAACACACACACACACACACACACACACACACACACACACACACACACACACACAATAAGTACTGTTGGTCCCTTAAGATCCATTGTCATTAATACATCATGATTATTCAGTACAAGGAGATATATGTATAGAGAACACACTCACCATGGCCCCTGTGCGGGTGGGGGAGGGGGTTGGGGAAGGGTTCCTCTCCGAAGAGGACCAAATCTCTCTCTGTCAGATCTCGACCTTGTGAAGATTTGTTAGCACTGAGGCAAATAGAAAGAATATGTACAGTTTAGATAGGGCAGGGCACAGAAGGCACTTTAAAAGTTATACATTCTACACCACAGAATGGGCAAATGTGATTGGACTGTAACGTGAACGGTAGATTTAGAATAATAGATTTGTTATGTAGTATGTTATATAACTTGCACACACAAGTCTTATATAGATGATGCTTTACACAATCTAAGCCTAATAATAATAACCAGAATAACAATAAAATACTATTGTTTTAAAGAAGCTTTTTGTTAGGAGGCGTTTGTGTGACATTTCTGGAAGAAGGCTCAGGTGCCAGCACTTTGTAACAGTCAGGATGTGTGTAGAGTTTCCCAGCATGGAAGAGAAAGACTCCAAAACAGAGGCGTCGATGCGTCTTTTTGAGTTCGCAAAAGAGAAAAGGCGAAGCTGTTTCTCGTTGCTGTAACGCAAATGATGAGAGGAACTAACCTGTCTTGCTGATGTTTGTCTCTCAATATTCAACGTTTTAATCCAGTTTTTGGTAATCACTAAACCCAGCAGATCTACTATTCATTTCTGGGTAGTTAAAATCCATGTGAAATGAAAATACACTGGCAGTGGAACAGCATATTGTTTCCATAAAAAAATTTAAAATAAAAATAAATAATTAATAATTTTTTTTAAAAAAACGCTTGTTGGTGACAAATGATTTGTGAAAAAGACTCACCCTGACTAGCCGAAGGCTACAATTACTTTCAATTGATCAAATGTAAAATATTTTCAGCAGATAAAAAAAAAAGAAATTTATATTTTTGTGAGGGACAAATGATACGGTCAGTACCAACGTCAACGGCGTATGCGGGAAAACTGACAAAACCGACAAAACCGAGCAAAACCGAAAGCTCAGATATCTTTAATCTGTGATGTGAGGACAGAACAACAAAAAATCTTTCCAAGGACATGCTGGTTTGTTGTCGAAAGAACGAACGATGTCGAAATTGTTTAACAGTCTTCATGTAGCTACCACTTTTTTAGCCGAGTTACTTCCCGGTTAACTAAAACAAACGACTGGGCATCACACATAAACGTATGATTTGTCAATATTAAAACTTTCTTCCAGACACAGCATCTTTGAGACCGACTATCCGGAGTATCATGTCAGTGTTCCCACGCTCCAATTTGCTTAGTTTGTCTCTATACAAATGAAGGCAGCCTCAAGCTCTTTATTCGCATTATACACACAGCAGACTGGAAAAACAATGATGAAGCTACTGAGACCGAATTCTCGCTCGTGCCGTGCGTTCAATCAAGAATGACTTTGTACCTCGTATCTTATCTCTTATCTCTGCCTGAACTATGAGAGCGATGGAGTGGGAAACCACTGACCCCTAAACAGACCTGCTGGGCCGTGTGTTACCCGATCCGATGCGAGATACAAGCTGAGACCCAGAGGAGATAACGTCAACATCAGGCGCGCACGTGTGGTAGACCTTGTTTACACACACGGCCGGGAAAACACAACCAATCCCGCTGTTAGAGGTGCAGAAATCTCAACATGATGGATTTAAGCGAACCTGATGAACAGTCCCGATCCACTGTTCCTGTGTTCATGACGATGTTTCTGTGATGAGGCGTCCAAAGAAAACCAGAAAACTCAAAGCCTTCCTTGATGGCACAATTCTACCTCTATCTTAATGGCGGTTTGAATTTCTTAAAATGTGTTGAGGAATCGAAGAGAGACGAGGCATCATTCGTGTAACGTGCGACGTAAAAAATATCAACTTTCAGCCCCTTAAAACCTGAACATAATCCACCATTCACTGCGTTCAGAACTATTAAGGAGTGGCACAGCGAGGAAGTAAAATCAAGAACTGCTTCCTATTCTTTTTTACTTCAGGACACCGACTTTAAATGCTACACATTTCTTTAAAAAAATAAAATTGAAAAACACAACCTGATAATAAGAAACACTAATAAAAAATGTGTTGTATTCATTCAAGAAGGACCAAATAACCACAAATACAATGATGCACTTTAATCCAAGGTCCGATCCAAAATACTGTCTGTGTAAAGTTTCACATATTCGGTGTGTCCATGTGGGTTTCCTCCTGTCCTTGTTTTCATTCATTGCACTTTTAAGGAAAAGAGGAAACGCTGATTATCCCAGATTTATTTAGCTCTGGTGTACAAGTGGTATAGCACCTGTTCAATTCAATAAATTTTTATTACTATAGTATTTTTAACAATGAAAATTCTCTCTTTACAGAGATAACGAGGTTATAAAGCTGTATAAGGAATGTATACGTTTATTGCTTACGAGTTTGTTCCTTATCATTTCAAGTTCATTTCTAGAACTTATGCTCAAAACCAAAACATTCCTTTCAGCTATTTCACCACAGAAATCGAGCTAAAGCAGAAGTCACCTTGTTGAGTGTTCTATTCCCATTTCACTTTCTCGTCCTGTGCACCTGAGAAGACCCGAATAGCCGCCATGTTCCTGATGGCCACTGCTGATTCAAACCATCAAACAGGGGTTGATTAGCACCAATAATGCCGGTCACGAACGCACTGACTCAACCATGATGACCATAACGCCGACCCGTGGTCAGGGTTTCACCTTTGAACCTGGGCTTTCATTAAGAAAAGCGCCGTACTCGACTCTTTAGCAGACAAGACTAACAGATTCGGTGCGATTCGATGTGCAATAATAAAAAGGTCACTCACTACACTATTTGGGTGGACAAAAATAAGAAACTACCACTACAGTCATAAAGCAACACCCAAATATCACACAAAAACAGACGTGCTGTGCGAAGAGTTGAAAAACAAGCTTTGCCGTGTAATATTCACCCTTCAGAAACTGAGACGACTGCCTCGGATACAAGCACAGATCACGGATTGTTGATTTCCAAAACATCCGAGAGGTGTGCGAGGGCTTCAACCAACCGGATCATATGACTCTCGCATTAGTGGTGAAGTGTGATGTGTGATAAAAGTCTGGCCTGGATGATAATTAACCATCGGAGACGGTTTAGAATTGAACTCGACAAAATATTAACTCGTTTTTCTTTCACTCCAAAAAAAATTCATCAAATTATAAAGAAATTTTTGTCCTGGTAGAGTATTTTAATAGTACTACAAATAGTACTAGCCATAATTATTCCAAATCTAACACGCACATCAAGTCACAATTAATCGATGTGAAAAATCTAATTTACATGATACATGCTACGTTTTGTACTAGTACATAGGCAGATTAATAACGCAAGCAAACTGTATCAGCAACAAACCCTCACCATGAGCACCAACGATCAGGGCCACTGGGTATAAATTAATACATGTGATCACTGCTGGGTTTTTCTTACAATTTTGTGCATCATACTGTAAATGGAAACTCTGTGTGTGAATGGGAAACAGAAAAACCTCAGACCACACTCACAGTAGGATTGCTCTCAGCAATTATTCGAGCCAATCATTTGGATTTGTATCTTCACGAGTATTTATTTGCAAATTTGGTCACTGGAGACATTACTTTTTCTAGTGTGAATGTAGTGTAGATGAAGCACATCATCTCCAGATTCTGAACGCCGCCATGGCACAAATCGCTGCCCTACGTGCCTCAGTCAAGAGCTATCAATAAACTTTCTTTCGGCTTTCTTTTGGCTTCTCCCATTAGGGGTTGCCCCAGCGGACCATCCGATTTGGCACATCATGTTACGCTGGATGCCCTTCCTAACGAAACCCTCCCTATTTATCCGGGCTTGTGCCAGTGCACTCGATCAGCCATTGGGGTTGGTTCCCTGACCCTGATCGAACCCGGGCCAAAGCAGTGAGAGCACCGCGTCCTAACCGCTAGACCACCAGGGACCCTTGGTCAAGAGCTATCGATACAAAAAAAAAAAAAAAAAACCATGAAATGATCACGTTTGTATTCAGTCCCGGCTTGCACTCAGTACACAATGCTGGTCCACTGTATGACCAGGACATACATGTGTGCTTCCTGCTGCCCAATATGATGTCAGTTCCAGTACTGCTGTGGTTCTTCTTAATGAACTACCTCAGCAATCTCGACTCATCATCTGTGGATGGTAGCTCACAAGCTGCACTTCACTAAAGCAGCTAAATCTCACCCACATACTGGAGATTTGCACGTACATAACTGCTGCTGTAATCCTAATCACTACAACAGCCAGCCTTTCAACACATTCAGCACCATTTAACTTTACAGCTATAGAAAAGTAAGCAGTTCTAATCTCATGTTCAGGTGACACCAACAACAGAATGGCTTTCTCTTTGTTCTCATGGTTTCTTCTTCATGTCATGTCATATCGGGCAGTTGTTTCTTACCATTGTTATCTCCGACACAGGTACTGAACATGTTTGAGGTTTTTTTTTTTTTTTTAAACATAAATATGCAAAAGAATATGCCCTTATATAACCTCCACAACCCTGTCATTTACAAACAATAAAAAATTAAAAGTATGCCATATAATAATATAACTGCAGTCATGTGCCTTTCGTTATGTATCAGACGAAAACAAGGCTGCGTGCAAGTTTTTAAAAACAAGGAGGCAAAAGTGGGCATGAAAAACAGATATCTGGCTTTTTTCGAGATGGACAGGATTCGATACATTTTCAGGACTTGGGAAGCAGTACTCGAGGTCACATATTAAGGAAAACTCCACTAGAACGATTTGCAGATCGGCTGTAATGATTAACAAGTACCCAAGATTTTGTTCATAATGAAACTGACTGAAACTTCAGTGAGGCGTCAGTGACGTGCGGTTAACGCTGCTGAGCGACAGGCTGCTGATTGTGCACTGATGCAGCAGCACTTTACTGCTTTATTCCCATCAGCTTCTTCTTCATTTTAAACTTTTAGAGCTACAACTTTCATGCCAAATCAGCCATCAACACTACTGCTTTTATCACCTCATAGACCACTAACCAGCAGAGTCAGCCTCAGCACAACCGCATTGCAAGGTCTGGTTGCGAGGTGCATGCAAAGTGTACTACGTTTGATTTCCCATTGACTCATGTGTGTGTGTGTGTGTGTGTGTGTGTGTGTGTGTGTGTGTGTGTGTGTGTGATAGAGAAAGGAATAGCAAGCAGGTCATGTTTTTAGGAGCGATCTGTAAAATCTGACTCATATATGACAATATGATAGAGGTTGTGTGCCACCCAGTTGTACAGTTGTGACCGGAATGGAAAAAAAGAAGATCAAATGAGCAGCAGAATCATATGAAAGGTTCAGTATGAAATGTTTTTCAGGGCAGACTTTGCTCTAAGGCATTAGGGTTTGAGAAAGTGGTAGATGCCCCCTGTGTGCCACCCCTGCTGCTGCCACCCCTGCTGCTGCCACGCCTATGACCAGCAGCTGCAACTACAGATAAACGAATGCAACCCAAATGTGGCTGATGTGATAAAAGGGAAATGGCACTTTTTGGGGCACCGTGTGGCACGATGTGTCCTTGGCAAGCGCTGTTAACTGTCCTGCAAGCTGTCTAACAGTAAAGCACTACCGCTTCGGGAGATCAACAGCGTCCACATTGTCCTTATTTATGTCTACAACTTATATAGCCAGCTTATTTTTTCAGCTAGCTACATGTCTGCCACACACACAAAACACACACACACACACACACACACACACACACACACACACACACACACACACACACACACACACACACACACACACACTCAGCAGGATATCTGCGTGGAAGGACAAGGAGCTGTTGTTAGATGCACATACGCGAGCACATACGGGTTTATACGCGGAGTCTTGTATTTGTGTTGTGGTTCAGGAGGAGGGCGGAACCCCGTCCAAACAGGCCGAGGAGGCCTTCCACCCAAACAGCCTGCTCATTCACTCACCTGACACGGCTCCTTCTCACCCGAGACTGGCTCTGTTCAATTCTTTCGACGGTTATGTCCGAAAATAAGCAAACCGCACCAAAGCGGCAGGAAGAAAAGGGAGGTTGCAGAGGAGAGCGGCGCTACGAAGCCATCGCTCAGATATCTATCTCTACTGACTGCTAGGGAGCGGGGCAGGGACGTCATCACGCCCCGACGTACTCCGAGGTGCTGACGACGTGACGACGTAACGACGTACGCGTACGCGGCATACGTTGTAAACAAACGAGCGTGGCGCGCGTGCGTGTGTCGATGGGGCTGTTTGGAGTTTGCTTTCTCCAGAGCTGGTATTTGACTGACGCTCGTCAATCGCGTAATAATCAAAATAGCAGAAATTAGCAGGAAGATTAGCGAGTTGCTGGATATTTAAAATGAAATAATACAGCAATCATCATTAATATGTATTAATTTGAAACGTTTATACGTGTGTGTGTGTGTGTGTGTGTTTATATATGCAGCATATTATTTTGCAACGTTGCAACATTTTGCAGGGCTCAGTTGTGAAAACGTTTGTTTATACTCCCATCTAGTGGCGACAGTGATGATTTAAACCTTTTCTTCTTCTTTTTTCGGCTTCTCCCATTAGAGGTCGCCACAGCGAATCAGTCGTCTCCATAACCCCTGTCCTCTACATCTGCCTCTTTCAAACCAACTACCTGCATGTCTTCCCTCACCACAACCATAAACCTCCTCCTTGGCCTTCCTCTTTTCCTCCTTCCTGCCGGGTCCATCCTGAGCATTCTTCTACCAATATACCTTATGTCCCTCCTCTTCTACCAATATACCCAATGTCCAAATCTCAATTGTGCCTCCCGCACTTTGTCTCCAAAACGTCCTACATGCACGGTCCCTCTAATAAACTTGTTTCTAATCCTGTCCATCGTTGTCACTTCCAATGAAAATCTCAGCATCTTCAGGTCTGCTACCTCCAGCTCCACCTCCTGTCTTTTAGTCAATGCCACTGTCTCTAAACCATACAACATCGCAGGTTTCACCACAGTCCTATAAACTTTCCCTTTCACTCTTGCAGATACTCTTCTATCACAAATCACTCCTGCCACTCTTCTCCACCCACTCCACCCTGCCTGCACTCTTTTCTTTACTTCTCTAACACATTCGCTATTACTTTGCACTGTTGACCCCAGGTACTTAAACTCCTCCACCTTCACCACCTCTTCTCCCTGCAACCGCACCAGTCCAGTTCCCTCCCTCTCATTTACACACATGTACTCTGTCCTACTCCTACTGACTTTCATTCCCCTTCTCTCCAGCATAACTCCAGCTCTCCAGGCTCTTCTCAACCTGATCCCTACTCTCACCACAAACAACAATATCATCCACAAACATCATAGTCCACAGAGATTCCTGTCTGACCTTGTCTGTCAACCTGTCCATCACCACTGTAAACAGTAAAGGGCTCAGAGTCGATCCTTGATGCAATTCCACCTCCACCTTAAAACAGTCTGTCGTTTCTACTGCACACTTCACTGCTGTCACACTGTCCTCATACATGTCCTGCACAAACACACAATGCAACTCCTTCTGATCTTCTCTATACTTCTCCATCAACATTCTCAAAGCAAATAAGGCATCTGTGGTGCTCTTCCTTGGCATGAAACTGTTGGTCACAGATGGTCACCTCTTCTCTCAGCCTGGCTTCCACTACTCTTTCACATAACTTTATGGTGTGAACATTAAGTTTTCATTGTTTCCCTTATTCAATCTTTATGAATAAATAAATAAATAAATAAATAAATAAATAAATAAATAAATAAATAAATAGAAAATACAGACTCTGTGGTCTACTTAACTAATGCGGTTATTTTTCAGTTAATTTTACTTCAAACTAGAAAGTTAAATGTATTGTACAATAAGAAACAATCCAATTTATTGTACAATAGAGTTCAATGCTAACAGCTATTAAGTGACCTCTAATGAAAAACATAAAGCTGTTAATTCCTTTTCAAAAAAATTTCCAAATGGCATATGTCTTTTATTTTCCTTTTCTGGCATGGTTTGGGCATCTCTGACCAAGCTCAGATTAATTCGAAAAATAGAACTCAACAAATATTAAGCACATTAGTCAAATATGTACATACATCATATTAATACAAATACATCATATTAATACAACTTGTGAAAGCTTTCGATTCCTAACGTTCTACTCTCAGGAGACAAACCAAAAAAAAAAGCACTTATATTTGAAGTCCCGTGATCAAATCTACGATAATTCACTACTTAATAAATCTGCAGAACACATTGTGACACATCACAGAGCCCACTTTGAGAGTCACTCAGTTAATCAGGTTTCCACATGATTAATACAGTAAGTAATATAAACTACACAGTGCTGAATTTATACTTTCAACTGGACACAAATGAACGCTTAGAGTAAAACACAGTATGTTTCAAACAAATGCGTTCAACTTGAGAATCTTTTTTAAGCATCAGTAAGATTTGTGGTGGAGATCCTGTTTCTGTATTTATGCATTCTGCCGTAATTTCAGCATTTTAATAAGTCCTCATTAATAGAAAAATGAAAGACAGAATAAGTTTTAACAGAAAACTACAAAACTCTCTTGGTAGTATTGCAAAATGCATGTATGAAATTGTTTTAGTGCTGGAAAGAAACCACTGGTGTGACTGGAACTGAGTAAATATTAGCTTTCCTGATAACAGAAAACAAAGCACAGGGAATACCTAGAAACCTAATACAGCATTTCACTATAAAACTCAAGACTATAGACCGCTTTATAGAGTACTGGTTCTATTAGTCTGATTCTCAAGACTAATTAACAGAATTGGCTTCAAACTTTACACTTCAGTCGGAGAAAATGAACACAAAAATTGAAAGACTACAGTCAAGAATTGTACAGTGTAATGTAACCACATTTTGTTCTTTGTAAAGATATGTAAACACATTTTTGTATAGAAAAATATCACGCATTTGGCAACCCAGATTAAGTGACTGTTACCACCCTACACTTTAATAATTTTTATCATCAGTATATCCCAGTATTCATAATTTTTTCTTACATTTAGTATTCAATCCTCTTCTAATTTGCCAGTGAACAAATAATCATTTATAGTTACTTTTAATGTTGTGGAACTTCCATAGAAAATGTAGGTTCTGAAGGAATCACTGAGGGAATGTTTTTACTTCCTCACCAGCCTCTCTCTCTCTCTCTCTCTCTCTCTCTCTCTCTCTCTCTTTTTTTTTTTTCTTTAAGAAACAAGAAAGTTGTGTGTTCTATAAGGGGAAAATCCTGCTGACTGTTCAAAGTACTGATACTTTACACCACAAACAACTATAAATTTTAAATAGACATTCACTTACAGAAAACTTTACCATATAAAATGTTTTTGTTTCTTACATAATTGCACGTTATTTTATACATGGTGGATGTTTTGCATAATGTAATAATGTGTTATCTTTTTGAAAAACATATAGTTTTATTTATTTATAAATTGTAAAATTTTATATCAATAATAATAATAATAATAATAATAATAATAATAATAATAATCCTTTAATAAACCTCTGATTTGAACTACTGCACTGGCTGTTATAGAAATAAACACTTTGTGACTTGATCACAGTTGCTAATAAGTACAATTTTCTAGATGCCCAGTTTTCATTAGTTTGTTTTGTGATTGACAGGTGCAGCAGCCAATCGTTGTTCAGGGAGGCGTCAGTGGAATTTCAAACTTCAGGAAAACGGAAAGAAGGGGAAAAAGTTTCCGACGCGCCGGTAACAATCTGTCAGTCAGTTGTAGCCTTCCGTCGGCGAGTGGAGCTGCTGCTGGGTGGGGATGCATGAGCGAGAGTTTCCATTGTGCTCGTAGGGTTTTATTTAAATATACAATTCACAAAAGCCTAATCGACATGTTTGGTGCGGCGTTGGTTGGTCAGGTTTCTCACTGTTAGTGAATCTGTTCGGTTCAGTCTTTCAAACTAGAACCTGCTTCACCTGACGCCTTTTTTTCTTCAAATCCAAATGGCGGGTGTGACACTTCAGGTAGGAATCATTAACCTGATTTGTGTGTGTGTGTGTGTGTGTGTGTGTGTGTGTGTGTGTGTGTGTGTGTGTGTGTGTGTGTGTGTGTGTGTGTGTGTGTGTGTGTGTGTGTGTGTGTGTGTGTGTTCATATAAGTATTAACGTTGACTAGCATGCTGGGCTGAGTTTGTTTACCAAGTTTATATTAATCTCAGGGTCAAACTCTAATACACTATATTTCCATTATTACATTGATGAATAATAAATCTAGAAGTTAGACAAATATTATGATTTCATTTTGACGAGTATTTCTTCCTTTATTAGAAATAATCAGTTAAAGCAAATCTGAACTCAGTTGTAATCTTGAATTTTTTTCAATTTGTTTTTTGGACATAATATTATATCGATTGAATATCATAGAATATTTTTTTCTTTGGCCCAGGATTGGACCTGGAACCTGGACTGAATTTATTACAGTTTATATATTTATAAATATGGAAAAAATGAAGAGCGGTAATGGGAAATGGATTAAACCTTTTTTTTCCCAGTCATTTTGGTTGGATTTATGAGGACTTGGTGCACACACAGTGAATGTGATCATATGATTATGATACACTGTTTTATATCAAACACTGTCCTTCTTTTTATGCTGACTGTATTCTTACAGTAGTCATTTCATGGCTTGTTGTATTTATCATATACTAGTCATTATTAAGAGCTTCTGAGTTTCAGGTTCAGCAGGTTTAACCAGCACTGGCTTCCTCTTGTGCAGCTTGTTCTTGCTTTCTAACCTTCTCCCTTGAGTCAAATGGACTCCATGTTCAACCTGGGCTTTGTTTATTTGTTCTATTAACCGTCTATCTCTTAGTGTTTAAACGCATTAAAGCAATAATTTATTATTAAAAAAAATCCAATCACTCTCATTATTGCTATTTCATCTGTTGTGGTTTGAGAAATGGTTAAAATAACTCAATTCATTAATTAAATCAGGTTTATTATTTTTTTATGACATTCACCTTATTAGTATACATTATGGTTTCTTGGGCACCTTTAATACACTTCGGTTATGTCTAGCGTACAAACGTCAGTGTGTTCTTACAGTAACTGAGTGTAGTGAAGCATTGCATGGATTCCAAACCATGTCTTTGGGGAACACTGTGTATTCTGTACTATAGTAATGTTCAGTAATATGAAAATGGTTATAAATGATCTCACACTACGTTGTCATTGAGTGATATTGCTGATAGTCTTTTGCAAAATTGACTAATTGCGTTACAAGTCTATCAACCTGCTTTTCAGCTGTTCAACAAATGCTTATCTTCGTTAAGTTCTCGTTCACTATGTGTGAAGTCCACAGACTTATTATGCACCAAAAAGCGAACTGTGAACTGCGAATCTGTGACTGCACTAAGATTACTTGACTTAGAACTCTAGCACAAAAAGCGTATTCAGCATGTCTGAAATATTCAGTGTCAACGATTTTGCTTTGTAACACCATTTTATAGGGTGGCTGCTTGCGGGGTTTGCCAGAGGGTGACTTGCTTGACCCAGTGTTCCAGCAGCGACTAGAAGATGCCCGTGCCCTGCTCAGGCAAGAGATACAACGAGAGCTGAAGATTAAGGAGGCAGCAGAGCGGCTGCGGCGTGCCGTCACCAACAAAAAGAGTGCAGCTGATGTGGAGGGTCAATTACGTGCTTCCACTCGCAAACTGGAGCAGCTTCACTGGGAGCTTCAGGAGCTGAATGCACGAGCTATGGCTACAGAGAGAGAGACCCCCGCAGGTGAGATGATGAGTATGATATTGCATTTTTTAAAGACTTAAAGGAGGAGCCAGTGTTGCAAATAACCAACCTTCATTTTCGAAGGACAGTTCAAGCACAGTGTGCTGGTACCGGTTTTTAAGAATAAGGGAAATGTGCAGACCTGCAGTAGCTACAGGGGAATAAAGTTGATCAGTCAAACCATTAAGTTATGGGAAAGAGTAGTGGAAGCCAGGCTGAGAGAAGAGGTGACCATCTGTGAGCAACAGTATGGTTTCATGCTGAGGAAGAGCACCACAGACCCATTATTTGCTTTGAGAATGTTGATGGAGAAGTATAGAGAAGGTCAGAAGGAGTTGCATTGTGTGTTTGTGGATTTAGAGAAAGTGTACAACAGAGTGCCAAGAGAGGAGTTGTGGTACTGTATGAGGAAGTCATGTGTGTCAGAGAAGTATGTGAGGGTGGTGCAGGACATGTATGAGGACAGTGTGACAGCAGGTGGAGTTGGGATTGCATCAAGGATTGACTCTGAGCCCTTTCCTGTTTACAGTGGTGATGGACAGGTTGACGGACGAGGTCAGGAATCTCTGTAGACTATGATTTTTGTGGATGATATTTCTGCTGAGAGTAGGGATCAGGTTGAGAAGAGCCTGGAGATGTGGAGGTATGCGGTGGAGCGAAGGGGAATGAAAGTCAGTAGGAGTAAAATTGAGTGTGACTTTACCGAATTGTTTCCTGGTGTTATACAATTAGCTGGAATATTTCTGGTTGACATACTGAGCCTATTTATTAAACACCACCACTTGAGGTATCGGAATAAATATCAAACAGTCAGTGCTGAATACTGGTTAGTGACCCAATTTCTCTGCTTGAAACTTCATCTGTCTCAGAACCAACCAAATGATTGAGCTTGTACTTTTTTAATGTCTGTCCTATTGTTGTTGTTGTTTAAATGACTTATTAGTACCCACCCCATGGATAACAAAAGCAATACTCCTTTATTGCATTTATAATTCAGGGGCTGTTTTGAATAAAAAGTTATATTGATCTAATCAAATTGTTGGTGTTGCTTAGGGGTTTAGTCATTATTAATTTTACGATTACTTGAGAATAGCATTCCTTGGCTGTTCCCCCCTCCCAGATACTGCAATTTCTCCAGACCCATGCCACTGGGAGGACTCCACATCTCCTCTGGGCAGTCGCATTCGCACCCTAAAGAAGCAGCTCAACATGGAGCTGAAGGTGAAGCAAGGAGCTGAGAACATTATCCAGATGTATGCCAGCTGTTCAGTAAAGGTGAGGAGCTCCTGCAGCTCTCCTGTTGAAACCATTCAGCAGCACATACTCATTCTTTAGATTATTAACTCTGGGCTGGTGTTAGACATTTGTATATTTTAGTATGTTCATTTTTTCTGATTTGATAGATGTATTTTATGGTCCCAATGGTCCTGGGCCTCGGAAGTTTGACTTGGAGTTTTGAAATCTGAAGAAAATTTGTAAGCAATAAAATGCCATAAATTTCAGGGGGGAAAATCAATTTGTGTTCTACATTTGGCTGTGGTAGAAAATTGTCTTAATAAAGGGTGATGGCTACAATAAGGTTTTCATAGGTTACCATGGCAACAAAAGTTTATTCTACCATTTTAAATAAGATTGTGGCTGTGGCAACTATTTTTGGACCACCGTTTTTTCAATTTCTATTCAACACAGTTTTATATTTTAAATCTTTGTAAAAAAAAAATGTTTTGTTGTAATCACCCACAATGAATTGCATTGTTGGTTTTTTTTTGTTTGTTTTTTTTGCTCCTTTTTGGGAAAAGCACTTTGCATGCAAATATAAGCATTCTGTTCATTTACCATAACTGGCTGGACCAGGCCTGAAAGTTTTGGCCTTGTTCCTGAAAACCTACTGCTTCAAATTTTGATTGCTGTAAGTCTCCTCCTACTCTATTTCTTAAAAGGTTTTCTACATACCCTCCTTTAAACTGATGACCTCTAGTACACCAGAGATTGTGCTTTGCCATTCCTGACTCCCTTTTTTCCTGCTGTTGCTACTGCTGCCTTCTTAGTACTAAATGTCCCAGCAGGCTCTGATTTATGCCTCCACTGCCATCCTGGAAGCATGCAGCACTGAGTTCTGAGCCTCTGTCTCTCTTTCTTTCTTACACACGCACACCTTTAACACGTAGCTCCTGTCCTGGGCCTGGCGACAGCATCGGGCCATGTGACTCCGAACCAACCAATGCTGTAGCTCTCGAGTGTGAGCTAGCCAAGCTGAAGAGAACAGCAGTAGCACCAGCATACTGCTTTATAACTCCAGAGAAGAGAGTGAGAGGGGTGGGAGTGAGAAGAGAAGAAGTGAGGGACATCGCTTAATAGAACAGGCAGTTTGAATGAGGAAGGGAGGGAGGGAGGAATAGAAAGAGAGGCAGTAAGATGCAAGGACACTAAACAATAAGAAGAAGGTGAGGGATGGCTTTTAAAGCAGTGATGTCGGATAAGATGAGAACTTAGCACCTTGGCTCCAGGCACAAATAAGCCCAACAGCATGATTGGGTTCGACTAGGGGTGATAGAAGGACCCCACCAGCAGAAGACAACATCTGATGGGGAGAGTGAAGGAAAAAGGAGATGCCATTCAGCAGTCTCAAAGTCCACCAAAGATGACTGATGAGCTGTTAAACTGCCTAGAAAGGGGGAGAGCGCTATGGACGGTAGTGGTGTTTTGTATTTTTTTATGCAGTGTTTACATGCCTGTCAGTTTGGACCTGCTTTATTTATTTATTTATTTATGTATTTATGTATTTATGTATTTATGTATTTATTTACATTACAAATGTAAAAAAAAATTTGTTGAACTTTTCACCAAAATTTAGATGTTCTTGTATATTTTTGTATTATTTTGTGTCTATTCTGACCACCAGACAAATGTTTTACCTCCTGCATGAAATACAATTGCAATCTCTTCCATTCCATTCATTCCAGAAATGCACGTAAAATTGCTGAAAAGGCACCGAAGGACATGCACCATCCGTCTCATATTCCAAAACATAGCTTTATTTGCTCGAGGCTTTGGATTACAGCAAATGAAGGCACCGTCCCGAGCTAAAAAGACGAATGTTGCATTCGTTGTTTGATCATTGTTTACATTGGCTTTGCCTAAAGCTGCATTGTGTAATAGTTCAAACACTGCCCTCTATATATAATGCATTCCAAACAGTGCATGCGTGTCATTTGAGCTGGGATTTTCACATTATTTGTTCACTTTAAATTGGTTTTGTCTGCAAATTGCCCTTTCTGACCTTCCTCATTTCGTTTCATTATGTTATCAAAATGTGTCTATTGTTAATTATCATGGCTAATAAAACTTTGCTGTCAGAGTTGTTAGTAACACATGTGGTTGGGTTTTCTAGATACCTGGTTGTCTGTATGAATAGAATCGAATAGAATAAAATAGACTTTATTTGTCACATATACATTACAGCACAGTGAAATTTTGTTCTTCGCATATCCCAGCTTGCTTGGAAGCTTGGCTTGGTCAGCCATGATACAGTGCCCCTGGAGCACAGAGGGTTAAGAGCCTTGCTCAAGGGCCCAAGAGTGGCAGCTTGGCGATACCGGGGCTTAAACCCCCGACCATCCGATCAGTAATCCAGCGCCTTAACCACTGGAGCTACCACTCCCCCAACTGGAGCTACCCCCCCCCCCACTGGAGTTACAATAATAGAAAGTAATAGGAAGCTATAAAAGGTCACAGCAGAGCTACTGTTCTGTTTCTCATCATATTTCGGGAGAAAGCATCATTCTATGCTTTCTGATCTAATATTTTTTTCTCTCCTGTTTAGGCTTTCTTTTTGTACTTCTGCTTCTTCCTTCTCTCTCTTTCTTTCTCTCACCCCCTGTTTACTGATTGATCTTCGTCCATCTCCCTCTCCCTCTTTTACTTTCCTGTGGCTTTATCTTCCTTTTACTTACCTTCCATTCTCTCACTTCAGGACCGAAAGATGCTGTCCACAGCCCAGCAGATGCTGCAGGATAGTAGGACCAAAATCGAGCTGCTGCGCATGCAAATTGTTAAAGTGGCTCAGGCCAGAGATGGTGAACGAGAAGCCTCAGAAACAGTTGGTGAGCACAGACAGTCAAAAACGGTCCATTACTGTACAGGTTTATACTCTCAAAGTTTTTTTTTGCCCAATTTTAAATCAAAGACACATCTCACAAATTGTAAAAGAAATCTTTATACTGGTCAAAGTACTGATTTGCTCAGGTTATGAAATAATACATTATTATCAACAGCTTACCAAGTCTCAAGCAGCTATTTCTGTGTTTATGTTTACCCCATTTTCTGCATGAGCCTGCATCACGCTGCTCAGTCGTGTAAGCAGAACATAGTAATTTACTTTAATCACAGGTCTCCTCTGAGAGCATCTTTTATTGTATAATCTGACATGGTGAACACATGTTTCACACAGTCTGGTATGGAATTGAGACAAATATATATATTTTTTAGACTCGTTTTTGTAGACTCATTTAAAAAAAAAAAAAAAAAAAAGGAAGAGAAAACAACGGGCTTTGCATTTTCAGGGCGGCCTTCTGAGACCATCAGCCCCCTGGAGCTGAGGATGGAAGAGCTTCGGCATCACCTAAGGATCGAGGCTGCAGTGGCCGAAGGGGCCAAAAACGTAGTGAGGCAGCTTGGAGGCCGTCGCGTTCAAGACCGCCGTGCACTGGCTGAGGTTTGACCTCTTTAAAAAAATTGAAGGTCTTTTATTTGTTTGGCTAAGCAAATTTAAGGTTCCTGCATGCAGTTATGTTTACATATGCAGTTGGAATGCTGGGCACAAAAAGCTCTGTGTGGTTGTGTATTTATCACGTCCAGTATTCTGTACTCTGTTTATTTTTCTGTTTCACTTTATATAGTATTAGTATAGGTACGTAACATGATGTTTGTAGGACTTTGATTAAGAGCTACTTTTTATAATCCCCAGACATATTTACTTTCTAGAATTATTTGTCTTAGACGCATGACCTTGCAATCATCATCCACATCTTACTTCAGTTTTTATTATAGTTGATTCTGCCACATGCTAAATATTTTATCAATAAAATAATTGTATTACACAAATTGAAATGGGGGGGGGGACAGTCATGCGTCGTTCCAATATATTATAATTTAAATAATTGTGTAAATGTATTCCATTTATTTACATATGAATTTATAATTTATATAAGTGAGATTTTTTTTTTTTTTTTTTAGGGTAGGACTGTAATTTGCTTTTTTTATTTTCTGCCCAATTTATCTTTTTGGAGTCTCTAATGCATTGTCATTTAAAAATGTGTTCAGGCTCAAGCTAGTCTTCAGGAGTCCTCCCAGAAGCTGGATCTTCTGCGTCTGTCTCTGGAGCGGAGGCTCATGGAGCTACCTGCAGATCACCCCAAACGAGCTGACATTAAAGAGGAGCTGACTGTGGGGGCCTCGCCCATCCTGGGCCTGCAGAGAGACCGCCATCACTCCTCGTCTGCCTCCTCATCCTCGTTCTTTAAACCTGCCAGTCTTACAGGTATCGTTTTTTATCTTCACCAAGTTCTCGGCTTTACCTTTGATGAGCCTTCTCACCACAGACAGGCAACGTCACATGGTTAGAATAGAATAGAATAGCCTTTATTTGTCATATATACATTGGAATTGTTTTATTCGGTCAGAGTGCAGGGTCAGCCATGATACAGCGCCCCTAGAGCACAGAGGGTTAAGGGCCTTGCTCAAGGGCCCAAGAGTAGCAATGTGTCGATTTCACAGAAGCTCTTGTGTAATTAATTTCTAAACCATCTAAAAAATGTTACCGCATCACACAGTTATACAGAACGGTCACATCTGTACAAAGAAAGAGTTAAAGATTGCTCTTATTTGAGCATTATTGTTTGACTTTTGATTTCAGAATTATTTTTTATTTATATAAACACAAGCAATATCTTACAATTCATTGCAGATGCAGCAATGATTGACTTTGTGTGACTGCATTTGCTGAGCATGGTTTATGTGTGTTTGTGTAGGTCGGCTGGAAGTCAGATTAATGGGCTGTCAGGATCTGTTGGAATCCGTGCCAGGCCGCTGTCGCGTGGCCTGTGCTTCCTCCTCCCCTAGCAGCCCCTCAGAAGCCAAGTCCCTCAGAATGAGGACCGGCCTGTCTACACGTAGCACCAATGGCAAGATGACCAAAACCGACGAACTTTGCAGTAGGTCTCATTATCATACTGATAAAACCACTTCAAGGCATAACCAGATTTTAACCTGTTTGGGAACTTTGAAAGATCAGCTTTTGTAACTTAATGTTGTTTAAATCTGATTAATTTACTGTGGCCGTATTGAGTTGATTTTAGTGCATTTGTTGTTTGAAATGGGGAAAATGTAGTGTGTGTTTTCACCACAGCGGAAATCAGTGCAGTTTTGAAGGTGGATAATCGAATGGTTGGTCGCACACACTGGCGGCCTGTGGGCAAGGAAGCCTGGGACCAAAGCTTCACCATCGAACTGGAGAGGGTTTGTGAAACAAATGATGCATTTGATATTTATTTGCTTGTTTAGGGAATTGATGCATTGGACGTGAAGTCCGCCAGCTTTGTCTTAAATTCTGACCAGGAATTGTTTATTATTTGTTATTACCCTATGCATACCTATTGTCTTTTCTGTTTCATAATAGTAATTCGACCTAATAGTTCTAATCATTTTTGGAACAAAATAGAATGCAATTTTCAGGGAAGGAGAGACAAAATGCTCTTATATGCCTTTGAAGTCAGCAGTTTCCTCAAGTATTGATTTGTGTGCCGTAGATGAATCAGAAATGGTGTGTGTGTGTGTGTGTGTGTGTGTGTGTGTAATAATTTATATATATATGTGTGTGTGTGTGTGTGTGTGTGTGTGTGTGTGTGTGTGTGTGTGTGTGTGTGTGTGTGTGTGTGTGTGTGTGTGTGTGTGTATATATGTATATATATATATATATATATATATATATATATATACACACACACACACACACTGGAGATTAAAATTAGAGAACAATTTATAAACAATTGAACAATTCTAAAATAATGTCATCTTCACTGCTCAACAGTTGAAGGAGTTTTTGTCCTGTCTATACCATGCTACCAGAACACCTTTTCCACAAAATATCTAAGGCATTTAAAAAAAAAAAAAAACCCATTATTTTCCAGAAAACACACTGATCAAAATTAGAGAACACTTTCAGATACCTCACAGTTATTGGTGTTAATCTGGTACCTGGTACTAATTTCCTTGATTATCCGTCAACCCCTATTTAACTGGCAGCCTAACTTTCAGTTTCACTGACTCACTGATTGCAAGATGTTGGGCCGTTCTAAAGTGACTGAAAGCCTCCGGCAGCAGGTTGTCCAGATGAAGGCCAAAGGGATGACCCTATCAGCCATAGCAAGACAAGTTGGTTGTTCCAAATCTGTGATTTCAAGAATATTGAATCTTTACAACATCACAAACTCATTCAAGTCCGCCAAGAAGGCTGGTTGTCCATGAAAGACAAATACAAGAGAGGACAGGATACTGCGGAGGATCTCAATGGACAATCGTTTCCACACTGCAGCTGGAATTGCTCACCAGTTCAGCGCTGAACAGGGTAAGGATCTGTCTCTGTTTAATTTATTTGGGTCCGATTGGAAACATTATTTTCGGCGACAAACTGGAGAAAGACTGAATCCAAAGTGTGTAAAGAAGTCAGTGAAAAGTGGAGGAGGAAGTGTCATGGTTTGGGGCATGTTTTCTGCGGCAGGAGTTGGGCCTCTTATACAGATACATGGCAGAGTGAATGCAAATGTTTATCAGAACCTTCAACAACAACATATGGGTCCTTCCCTACGTTCATCACAAAATCAGCCCGCAGTGTTCATGCAGGACAACGCTCCATGTCACACAGCAAAACGGGTGAAGCAGTTCCTTGAAACTGAAAACATTGAAATAATGACATGGCCTGCCCAGAGTCCTGATCTCAACCCAATAGAGAACCTCTGGAAAATCCTTGGCGACAAAGTTATGCCCAGGAACCCAGTACAGTCACTGAACTGTGGAGGAGACTGGAAGAAGAGTGGACCAAAATCACACCAGAGCAGTGTAAGAGACTAGTGCTGTCCTGTGGCCACAGATGTGCTGAAGTCATTCAGAGCAGAGGCCTGTACACTTCCTACTAATTGCTGACTGTTGTAACTTTCAGACAATATTGTTGTAATCTTTTTCCATGCTACAGTCATTGTTGTTCTCTTATTTTGATCAGTGTGTTTTCTGCAAAATAATGTTTTAGTTTTTTAAATGCCTTAGTTATTTTGTGGAAAAGGTGTTCTGGTAGCATGGTATAGACACGACAAAAACTCCTTCCACTGTTGAGCAGTGAAGATGACATTATTTTAGAATTGTTCAATTGTTTATAAATTGTTCTCTAATTTTAATCTCGTGTGTGTGTGTGTGTGTGTGTGTGTGTGTGTGTGTGTGTGTGTGTGTGTGTGTGTGTGTGTGTGTGTGTGTGTGTGTATATATATGTATGTATATATATATATATATATACTGATTAGTCAACTCCTCATTTTAAGTTGCTTAGAACCACTGGCTTCCTCCAAGACGAACAAAACCAGCCAGTGCAACTTTTTGAACTGCTGCTCGTGGTGCGTCACAGGGCAGCAAAACACACTCAGATTAAAGTACCTAATTATCCTCTTCCTCACACACGCCTACGATTGGAGAGATTAATGCCAGCCCGCCCACCTGAAGCACAGGACCAATTTGTCTTGGATTTCCAACTATGAATGGCTGTGGCATCATCGACATTTGAACTTGTCTCTTCCCAGGGCTTGGGTTGAACATTTTTTTGTTAAGCCACTTAAGAGCATCCACAATGTCCAATTCAAATCCTACACCTACTCCCCTCCTGTATTCTAGATTTTAAGCAAAATGCACAATATTTGAAATTCTTTGGAATATTTGTTACAGGGACACCACTGAAATGAAAACTTGACTATTGATTATTTGTGATTGTGGTAGTTAACCGTGGTCCTGACCTCAATTATAGTAATTATTTTACATTATAGACTTTTAATATGATGTAATCTGTAACTAATATTCTGTCATCATCTCCATTTGCCCTCTTATATTAACACTAATATTAGCAACTTGCCCACTTTCAGTTTGGGGATCAAGGTCGGTTTCAGGCTGATTTAGTTGTGTCTATGATTAATGAAAACACATTGCAGAATGCAGTGGAATCTTGACAGTGATTCGTTTGACACCGTTTTTTCTTGTTTTCTGCAGAAGTTTAACGTTTATAAGTAATAACATATATATAAATATTGTATATTGTTATCTGATGTGTACATAATGCATTTAAATAACGATTGAATAATGACTGCAAAACAGTTTTATACCTACATTAATGGAATGTTAAAACCAAATAAAAGGTTAAATGTTCTTGTATGTCTCTGCTTTATTAGTCTCGTGAGCTGGAGATCGGTGTGTATTGGCGGGATTGGAGAGCTTTGTGTGCTGTAAAGTTCCTGCGCCTGGAAGACTTTCTGGACAACCAACGGCATGGCATGTGCCTTTACCTGGAACCACAAGGCACACTGTTCACTGAGGTGAAACTGAAGCAAACAATAGAGTAATGTTGTATGCTAGTATTGTGCATTGGGGTGGATAAGCCAGTATGCTGGGACATTGAGATTTTGTGTCCAGGATATTAGTTGCAAGTAGATTCACAGACCAGAAGAACTTATCAAATAACAGAACAAAGATTATTTGGAACCACTATACTTTAACTACGACACATGTTTCCAAGTCCCCTGATGCACAACACATCCACTGTAGTATAGACTGGTTTTCAGTAGAATAACTGCAGGTTTGTGAGCAAAACATTAATAATAATAATAATATTAATAATAAAGGAAAAAATATAAAATGCAGAATAAAGCAGCCCTGCAAGCTCCAAACACACAATAATCCATCAATTATTATTATTATTATTTTTATTTATTATTATTTTTTTTTACAAATACTTTATATTTTTTTACTTTACTTTATTGAGGTCACATCACATTAAGGAGAGGATAAGGTCTGTAACTACACAGCCTTCCTTTGCATGGAATGTGAACACTCCTTCACTTAATCTGTCTTATTGACCAAATAGTTTGCTCTATTCTTTTGTTATGTTATCTAACATATTTTAGCATGGTCAATTATGATTCCTTGCAAACAAAACATCGGCACTGGCAAACAAAACATGGGATCGGGTACAATGGAGCTTTTATTTGCCTGGTGTACAATCTAATTAATTAATTTATTTGTTCACAGTTAATATTGCTATGTGGCGAGCCATTTAGTTGTTAATTTCTTAAGTAAAGTAAAAGTAAAACCACACAGGCCAGCCTTCGCTCTCCACATGCATCAATGAACCTCAGCCGCCCATTACCCTGCCGCCGGTTTACCACTGTTTCTTCCTTGGAGCACTTTTGATAAATACTGACCACTGCAGAGACTCTGACCCAGTTGTCCAGCCATCACAATTTGGTCCTCGTTTAAATCCTTAAGCTTTCCCATTCTAACACATCAACTTTGAGGACAAAATTATTTTCACTTGCTGCCTGATAGATCCCACCCACTAACAGATGCCACAATAAAGTGATAATCAGTGCTATTCACTTGACCAGTCATAATGTTATAATGTCATAATGTTATCTCTGATTGGTGTGTGTGTGTTTTAACTATTTGTTGTTGAACTGCAGGTGCGATTCATCAACCCGGTCATTGAACGGCACCCAAAGCTACAGCGACAGAAGCGTATATTCCCCAAAGAGAAAGGTGTTTTTTTATTTTGTTTTTTACAATAAATAAAATGCTTATTAATACATGGTTCCATTGTTGCAGTAGCTGTAGACTTCCTGCTCTTTGTGAACATACATTTTGTTCTCATCTAAGAACAGGCACATGGGAAATTATTGTCTATAGTAATCCTAAGTATTGTACACACACACACACACACACACACACATACACACATATATATATATATATATATATATATATATATATATATATATATATATATATATATATATATATATATATATATATATATATATATATGTGTATTTCACTCCATACCACTTAATTATTAGACTATTTTAACAATACTTTATGTAAATTAACAGCAATTACAATGCTTAATTAAAAAAAATAAAGTACAGGTACAGTAAAGTATGCAGTAGAGAAGTACAGTATAATAATACATAATAAAAATAGTTTTAAAGCATTTTTTAGACAATTTTAATGAGATAAACCTTGATTAGAAATGTTAAAACTAGCGTTTTGAGCAGCTCGCGGTTGCTCACGAGCCGATCTGAATGAGAGTCGCCGGTCAGAATAAAAGTCGCGAGCATGCGAAGTCGCGAGCGCTGAGGCCGCGAGCTCCAAGGTTCCAACACTACTATGGGTATGTGTGTATGTATATATATGTATGTATGTAATATATATATATATATATATATATATATATATATATATATATATATATATATATATATATATATATATAATATATTACACAAACTGTCATGATGAAAAATGATGGATTTTACCTTTAAAACATTTCAACACATCCTTTACTTGATTAAGTATATAAGCATATAATATCTTTTATTTTCCTTTCAGGGAAAAACTTCTTACGGGCAGCACAGATGAACATGAACTTTGCCACGTGGGGTCGTCTGATGATGAGCGTCTTGCCACCATGCAGCAGCACTATTACTGCAATGAGCCCCCCTCTGGCCTCCACTGACTTGCCCTCGCCACCTCAACCACAAGAGCCTAATTTCATCTCCCCTCCGCCTGCAGACAAAAACTCCACATCAACCCCTCCTCCACCGGGGTAAAAATCCTGTTCTTACAGCTGTTTTACACATCGTCAACCTCCTGCTGTTGTACTGCCTAGTGTGTGAATACTGACTACATGTGACATTAGCTTGAATGCTGTCTGCTTTTAGAGACTCAGCAATCGTCAAACTGAACTTCAGCGAAGAGCGACCTCCCAAACCCCCACGTCTCTACCTGACAAAGACAGAGAGCCCGGTGTCCATGGTAAAATCACACTGGTATTAAGTATACTAAATATTGTAAGCGTTAAGGCTCAGACATGCCACCATTTTTTGATCTTCTGTCATGTTTGTATAGAAATTGAAAGGCAACCATGCTGAAGATTGTAGAGGCAGAGCTGTGCTGCAGCCCAATCCAAAGTAAGTCAGCTGTCATCAACATTTGTTCAACAGATCAAATATCCCTCTGTCTCTCACATTCACACTTTCTCTCTCACATTTTATTGCCATCCATTTTTTTTATATTTATTTTAAATGCTCTCCTTTATATACATCTCGACTTCTCAGGTCACACAATCTAATGGTCTGTCTCCTGTCACTATTTCAGGCAAACACATGAGCTGCAAATGGATGATTTCGTCTGTGTCTCTGTCCTTGGTAGAGGCCACTTTGGAAAAGTATATCCTCATGGCCTTCAGCTAAAGCTTTCAGAGTTGAACCTATTTTCAGGACTATTAGAAAAACTTTTTTTTCTGTCTGCTGTTCTAGGTGCTGCTAGCAGAGTATAAGAGCACAGGAAAGCTGTACGCCATCAAAGCTTTGAAGAAAGGGGACGTGGTCACGCGTGATGAAGTAGACAGGTGACTCAACCACGGTCTCTGTGGCGTTACAGTAATGTAACACATTAACAACCTAATAATACTACTGAGATACAAAGAAATATGCAAAGTAGAACTAGAAGATAATCAGGGAAGCTCTGTGGTTAAGATGTTGAACTTTAGATCAAAAGGTTGTGAGTTCAATACAAACCAGTCTTTGATGGTCAAACCATGCTTGACTATTTAGGGAACATGATCCAGAGCTGAGCTGGTAGTCAGTCGGTGGGTTTGTTTTTTGGAGGTAAGGATATATTTTAAGTCTCATTTGGGCAGCTCCAGGAAAGTCAGTGGAGGAAACGCATTGTGGGGGTGTAGGGAAAACTTGAGAAGATTAAGGGGGGAAAAAAGTAAATGAAGGCCCTATTAGTGGTGTTGTTAAACATTGTGATTTTCTGTGTCTTTTCTCTTATAGAACATGTTTTCATTAAATAGAAATTACATTTCTCTGTTTTAATAGATGTATTCATATATGCACTTTTTCCTTTTTATATATATATATATATATATATATATATATATATATATATATATATATATATATATATATATATATATATATATATATATAATATAATATAATATAATATAATATATAATATAATATAATATAATATTGTGGTATGTTTTCCCTCAGTCTGATGTGTGAGAAGAGGATTTTTGAGACCATTAATGCATCTAGTCACCCATTTCTTGTCAACCTCCATGGCTGCTTCCAGACAAGTGACCATGTGTGCTTTGTTATGGAGTACTCACCTGGAGGTGACCTGATGACCCACATACACAGCAACATCTTCACTGAACGCCAGGCCCGGTATCTATTTTACAAACGTGCTTAAATGCAGGCATGCGCACTCTTTTTTTTAATTTTTTTTTTATTATTTATTAATGTTGTTACAAACCTGTGCATCTCGCCTGAACAAGGACAAGAACAAGGACTGATGATTGTATCTGGTGTATCTGATTGTATCTGGTGTCTAAAGTTTGTGTTTTTCCCTGGAGTTGCAAGTCTAACAAAACAATCTTTATTTATATATGGTTTAAACCACATCCAGGTCTTTAGCGCGGTCATACAGACTCGTGTGATTTAGGAAACTATTGACATTTTGTATACATTTTCATTTATACTGTAGTAATTTTATAGCGGTGGCCATTTTGATCTCTTTGTTTGATTTTGAAACAATTTAACATTGTTATACTGCTTGCTCCCAAAGTGGATTTAACTCACATGGTTAAATATGGTCTATAGAGTATACTTATTATACT
Source organism: Silurus aristotelis (assembly GCF_946808225.1). NCBI lineage: Eukaryota > Metazoa > Chordata > Actinopteri > Siluriformes > Siluridae > Silurus > Silurus aristotelis. The sequence continues at coordinate 6,977,446 of NC_139599.1, forward strand.
ATTAGACTCTGTATATTAATAGTGGAGCATATGTTTCAACTTTAAAGTGGAAAACCACTGAAAACAAAGCACATTGAACTGATAATTCAAAATTGAAGAGGTGCTAATTTTCTCACCTTCTTCAGATGCGATCCTCTGAATCACAAAGCAAAATAAAAATAGACCTGTTATATCTGACTTGTTATATAAACTGATTTGAAGCTTCCTTTATGTTTTTGTCAGATTTTATGCTGCCTGTGTACTCCTGGGTCTAGAGTTTCTTCACCAGAACAAAATTGTTTACCGGTAAATATTCACTTTATGGTCTTGTTTTTATATTTATATCTAATTTATTTTCAACATTTTAATGGCTCTATTTAAACATAAGATTAACGCAGCACGCATTTATGTTTGACCATTTTTATGAAAAGATCATCTTCTCTCGGCTGCTCCCATTAGGGGTCGCCACAGCGGATCATCCGTCTCCATACCCCTCTGTCCTCTACATCTGCCTCTTTCAACCCAACTACCTGCATGTCTTCCCTCACCACATCCATAAACCTCCTCCTTGGCCTTCCTCTTTTCCTCCTTCCTGGTGGCTCCATTCTTAGTATTCTCCTACCAATGTACCCCATAAATAAATATAAAAGAGGCGAAATGAAATCGTTCAAGGATCTCCTTCCTTTATTAGTATTCTTTATATACAACAAAAAAAATTATAAACTCTAGCATAAAATAATTTTTTATCACTAAACATTTGATTAACAGATTCGCCAAGTCTCCGATCAAGCACTAAAATCCGCCATGATTCTTCTTCTTTATTGACAGTTCACATTCTTAAGTAGAGTATTCCCGCCTTCTACTGTGGATCAGAAACTCGTCTCTGGATAAGGGTGTCTGCTAAATGCCGCAAATGTATCCCTATTTCCCAGACCAAAAATCCGCCATGGTGCACACATCCGGCAATTAAAACCATCCGTGTGGAAACATAGCAAAAGTTCCATTTGGTGTCCTGAATTAAATAATTTAAAACACTGTAATTGCTTTAAAACATTTACAAGAATTTTTTGCATAAAGCATCCATATTTGTCCAAGACCGTGTTGATTAGAGAATTAAAAACATGTTAAGTATTAATTTAAGGTACATTTAGAACAGATAAAAATGTGTAATTACTTGCGATTAATTGTGCGCGTGTGTGTGTGTGTGTGTATATACAGTGAGGAAAATAAGTATTTGAACACACTGCTATTTTGCAAGTTCTCCCACTTAGAAATCATGGAGGGGTCTGAAATTGTCATCGTAGGTGCATGTCCACTGTGAGAGACATAATCTAAAAAAAAAAATCCAGAAATCACAATATATGATTTTTTAACTATTTATTTGTATGATACAGCTGCAAATAAGTATTTGAACACCTGAGAAAGTCAATGTTAATATTTGGTACAGGAGCAATTACAGAGGTCAAATGTTTCCTGTAGTTTTTCACCAGGTTTGCACACACTGCAGGAGGGATTTTGGCCCACTCCTCCACACAGATCTTCTCTAGATCTTCTCAGTCAGTTTTCTGCCCTGTCGCTGAGAAACACGGAGTTTGAGCTCCCTCCAAAAATTCTCTATTGGGTTTGGGTCTGTAGACTGGCTAGGCCACGCCAGAACCTTGATATGCTTCTTACAGAGCCACTCCTTGGTTATCCTGGCTGTGTGCTTCGGGTCATTGTCATGTTGGAAGACCCAGCCTCGACCCATCTTCAATGCTCTAACTGAGGGAAGGAGGTTGTTCCCCAAAATCTCTCAATACATGGCCCCGGTCATCCTCTCCTTAATACAGTGCAGTCGCCCTGTCCCATGTACAGAAAAACACCCCCAAAGCATGATGCTACCACCCCATGCTTCACAGTAGGGATGGTGTTCTTGGGTTGGTACTCATCATTCTTCTTCCTCCAAACACGTTTAGTGGAATTATGACCGAAAAGTTCTTTTTTGGTCTCATCTGACCACATGACTTTCTCCCATGACTCCTCTGGATCATCCAAATGGTCATTGGCAAACTTAAGACGTGCCTGGACATGTGCTGGTTTAAGCAGGGGAACCTTCCGTGCCATGCATGATTTCAAACCATGACGTCTTAGTGTATTACCAACAGTAACCTTGGAAATAGTGGTCCCAGTTCTTTTCAGGTCATTGACCAGCTTCTCCCGTGTAGTTCTGGGCTGATTTCTCACCTTCCTTAGGATCATTGAGACCCCACGAGGTGAGATCTTGCATGGAGCCCCAGTCCGAGGGAGATTTACAGTCATGTTTAGCTTCTTCCATTTTCTAATGATTGCTCCAACAGTGGACCTTTTTTCACCAAGCTGCTTGGCAATTTCCCCGTAGCCCTTTCCAGCCTTGCGGAGGTGTACAATTTTGTCTCTAGTGTCTTCGGACAGCTCTTTGGTCTTGGCCATGTTAGTAGTTGGATTCTTACTGATTGTATGGGGTGGACAGGTGTCTTTATGCAGCTAACGACCTCAAACAGGTGCATCTAATTTAGGATAATAAATGTAGTGGAGGTGGACATTTTAAAGGCAGACTAACAGGTCTTTGAGGGTCAGAATTCTAGCTGATAGACAGGTGTTCAAATACTTATTTGCAGCTGTATCATGCAAATAAATAGTTTAAAAATCATATATTGTGATTTCTGGATTTTTTTTTTTAGATTATGTCTCTCACAGTGGACATGCACCTACGATGACAATTTCAGACCCCTCCATGATTTCTAAGTGGGAGAACTTGCAAAATAGCAGGGTGTTCAAATACTTATTTTCCTCACTGTATATATACATATATACATTTTTTTTGTATGTGTTCTGTATGTATATATACAATACATTAATTTTTTTGTATATAATGTATTGTTACATTTTTCAACAGGGACCTAAAACTGGACAATCTTTTAATGGATGCTGATGGTTTTGTGAGAATAGCAGATTTTGGGCTTTGTAAAGAAGGTAATGCCACATCATCAAAGGATTGGATCCACCGCCCACCCCCACCCCACTCCGCTTTTTATAGCTATTTTGATTAACTAAAAATTCTTACTTTTAATAACATTTTTAAAAACTGATTACTGCTGGTATTTTAACTAATGTTTTTAACAAGGAATTGGGTGCGAGTGACTCAGTATGGCTCTTTTACACACATCAGGAATGGGACACGGTGACCGCACATCCACCTTCTGTGGAACTCCAGAATTCTTGGCCCCTGAGGTTTTGACAGACAGCAATTACACCCGCGCTGTGGACTGGTGGGGCCTTGGCGTACTCATCTATGAGATGCTAGTGGGAGAGGTCTGTTAAAGCCCAGCTTTCTTTTTACAAAAAAAATTATATTTAAATAAGAATATTATTTTTATGAATTCTAAATACCAACATTTTAATTCTGCCATCCAGTTACGTGCAGCTTTTAGATAAAAAACTTCGGTATAAGCTCATGGGAATGTTTGCCGCAGTTATTTAGGAACAGTGAACTTTGATAGCCTCTTGCCGCTTTTAGTGTTTTATCTCTGTTGGTAATGGAGCTAAAAAAAAAATTTAAAAAAAGCCTTTTTCTGCTTCCTCTTCCATTTCTCTACAAATCTGATCAGTGCTTAATCAAAAATGAGATCAACTGCAACAAAATGCAGTTAGGAAAGTAAAAGGCATTCGATTGGTCCAAAATATAGTTAAGCAAAAGCGTTGTTGTGTTGCTGTAATGTGTATGAATTTTATGAATATCTTTACCTCTTTATGGGTGTTGTGAACATTTTTACTAACACTTTGCAGGTGGTTGTTATAAAAAACAATTTCTACGAAAAATGAAGGGCATAATATATAAGAATTATTATTATTATTATTAAGTACCAGTAAATAAAATATGGCACACACTGCATTACTTGCCATTCCCTGAGAGGCTGGATATTAAAATGTTCTACTCAATAACACTTGCTTTGCGAGTTTAATTCTACAAAATGCAAAATTAAACCCGACACTAAAGTGAGTGAATTTCATATCGATTGTATTTTTGATCGCGAACAGCTTTGATGCGCCTTTTATTAGCGATTCCTCCGGCAGATATGCCGTCGCCTGCAGAGATAAAATATGGCACCTTTAAGGGAAATGAAATATGCTGGCAATAAAATGCCTAGTCACTATGTCACTGCCAAATAACATCACTATCTTACACACAATCATAATACCAGCTCTTTTTCTCAGTCTCCATTCCCAGGTGATGATGAAGAGGAAGTGTTTGACAGCATCGTGAACGATGAAGTGCGGTACCCCAGGTTTCTCTCCCCAGAGTCCGTCTCTATCATTCAGAAGGTGTGTGCAGCTCTATTTGCTTTTTTTTTTTTTTTCCCCCTCTCCATATCATCCTGATATGAACCTGAGGTGCTGTTGCAGCTCATTTTTAGAGTTGCAGAAGTTGATATGGAGAGATTTGATCAGACTGTTGTTCAGGTATCAAATTGAACATTGGAAATCTTGCCACATCTCACCATAATCCAACTTCTTTGCCTCTGCCTAATCTACTCTCTGCATACACACACACAATTTAGCAGTTGAGGATTAAGGGCCTTGCTCAAGGGCCCAGCAAAAGCCCACTTGGTGGTGCTGGGATTTGAAACTATGACCTTCCAATCCAGAGTCCAATGCCTTAACCACTGGGCTACAATATGTATATGGATCAGCGATGGACATTAATTAATTAAATGTAATTTGTTACTGTACTTTCTAAAGTGTTTCCATTTGGGGAGACTTTTACTTTAACTTCACTACATTTCAAAGTCGAATATCGTACTTTTTACTTGACTACATTTTGCTGAATCGGTCGTTCAGCAACACCCCCCCCCCCCCCCCCAATTTGGTTGTTTACAGTTAATTTTCAACTTGTTTTTAAGGTTATTTTTACCCTACCGCAATTACAAATCTGGGTCAGTTTCCAGAACACGTTGTCCTGCACATTTTAGTGTTTTCCCCTGTTTTAACACACCCACATCATCTCAGGAAAAACGCTACAATGTGACCAGACAAATTTATTTTATTCTTTTTTTTATATTGGCTGGCTGTTGTGCGATTTCCTGGGTGTTTGGTGTTTTTATTTTATAGAGGATCAATAAAATGTCAAGTCTCCCCAAATAATGTTTTGCTTTTTAGAGACCCGGCTAATATTTACTTTTATACTGCATTCAAAATGTTACTGCTCATGGCAGTCTGATGATGGCAATTTTAGTAATTTTTTTTTCGCTTTCAGTGAATGAATGATGTTATTGGCCTTTGCTTGTCTTTATCTCAGCTGCTCCAGAAAACCCCAGAAAAGCGTCTCGGTGCTGGAGAGCAGGATGCTAACGAGGTGAAAAGGCACAGGTTCTTTCAGGTGACTTTCCTGCACACTCGGTACACTCAGCTTTTTCCGAAAATTCGACCAGTATCAGATCATGTTAGTAGTTGTGTTGTAACTGCACAGGGAGTGGACTGGGCAGCCTTGCTAGCCAAGCGAGTGAAGCCTCCGTTCCTGCCAAGCATCAAAGCCCCGGGTGACGTGAGCAACTTTGACGAGGAGTTCACACGCCTGAAGCCGTTGCTTACCCCTCCGCACACACCCTGCGTCCTCACAGCCGAGCAGCAGGAGGTCTTCGCAGATTTTGACTTCTCCTCACTTCACTGACTGCCTGAGACTTGATGGACGAGCGCAACATCGAGGCTCCATCCCAATCCTGCCAAGCTCTTTCTTTTCTCTCTCTCTCTCTCTCGCTCTCTCTCTATCTATGCAGTAAAACCAAGTGAAGCTAATTCACTGTCACAAGGCTGTACTCATGTGCTTGAGCTACATCTGAGTTTCTTCTGATGAAGGAAAGTGTTGCAGGAAGTTGCTGTTCTGTCTGCAAAATGAAGGAGAACCTGTCATCACTGTGAGCCAAGCTTTTGTCCTGTTCTGCAACACATTGCTCCCGAGATTGTGTGTGTGTGTGTTTGCCTGCTATTAAAAGAAGATCCATGCCTCTACAAAGCACTGGTGTGCCTGCAGGTTTTCGTTCCAGCCAATTCAGAGCCACGCCTGATTACACATTTGACTATTAGGTGTGGATCGTTCTTGGTTGGTATGAAAAACCTGAACTCTAGAGCCCTAAAGTCACTACAGATTTGTTCAGATGAAGCCACCAGTCACTGCTTGTTACACTTATCCTTTCTTCAGATTTCTGCAGTGTAATTGGAGATTTTCGAGCTTAGAGATGTCTGGAGCTTTGATGCACCCCTGCACTGAAAATGAGAGGGGGGAAAAAAACAAAAACAAATGCTGATCATGTGTATTTATATGTATTTATTGTTTTTTTTACAACCAAAGGAAGCTGACCAAAAGCTTCATAAAGGTAAATCTAATCGAACCTCAGCTCTATCCCTTAGATCTTTAATGTATGTGAGATTACACCATTTTTCTGGTTACTTTTATTTAGTGACGTAGTGGGTAGTGTTTGACTCCTTACAGCTCCAGGGTCATGGAGGTAGGATTCTATGTGCACTGGCTATGCTGGAATGCCCTTTTTGGTGTTTCTGGGCTTAACTCCAGATCCACAGCAACCCTAAGCAAGACAATGCAGGTACTGAAGATGTATTAAATATTACTGATGCCTTACAACGGAAGTCTTAGGACAGTTGTTGAATCCTGAACATGTGTATTAAACCCGACAGTGAATTATACCAACTTAGAACTTCACAGCCACGTAAAGATTCTGACTGAAGTTTGTAGGAAAGAGTTTAATATTTCGCATGGATCTTTAGACAGAATTCAGCAACTGCTCGGAGACTTTTGAGCACATGGTGTGTGTTGTTTTCAGTGATGTCTCTCAAGTTACAGACGGCAGATGAAGTCTGTCATATTTCCGTTTCTGAACACATTAATTCAATTTAAAATATGCACAAACTGATAATCATGATGTTTAACAATGAATTTTTGTTTGTGTTGCATTGTTATCTCAACGGAATCCAAAGTAATCTATAAACTTTTCACATAAATGTGTAAACCCATTAGGTTTTCTATTTTGTACCTGTAGGCCAGTTAAGTCTAATAATCCATTTTCTTGGCATGTATCCGGTTTGTGTGTGTGTGGCTCTATTTCCAGGATCTAATGTCTGTCTGTCGGCTCTGAACCGAGCCTTTCGTCCTGCTGTACTCTAATCTGTATACCACCTGTAGTGTATTTGCGTATTTTTTGTTTTTTTGCTGTTAGACGCTATGATGCAGAGTTCTGAAGTAACGGTTTACAGCTGAACAGTGATACTGTGAGCAGAAACACTAAAGTATTTTAATGGGCTGTTCCCTTTATACAATGCCAAATGAAGGAAAAAAGAATCATAATGGAAGGGGATGAATGTATTTTCACAAATAAAATACAATATGACTACATTTGTTGTTTATTCAATACTGCCACTGCGACTCAGTACATCATTGCATTCACAAAACCGTCGCATAAGCAACTTTTTATTGAAGCCGATTGGAATTCAGCACAAATACTGAAACGAACGGTCAAGTGCAAATCGATTGGAAGTGACCGTAAAAAGGAGAATGAAGTTTTTATTGCTTGTTCCTTTTCAGGGTTTCAGATATCTTTATATTGCACAGAAGACATTTCTAATGGTTTGTTCTCTAAAGGAGCGACAGTACAGACTATTGCAACCGTTCAACAAACGCTATTACAAAATCGAATTAAAAACAAATCCGTGCACATGCTCTTTTTCTTTTTGACAGGTAGTAGGAAAAGAACAGGTGTGCTCGTGCTCTTATATATATATCATACAAAAATAATAGGCTTGTTTGTTTGATATGGTTTTATATATACCCTGTGTGACTTCTAGTGGGATCTTTATTAGCTGTTTTGTGGCATCATTAAATATGCTTGATTTTATGGTTTGGTTCCAGCAGATGTAGTTTCGTATGGCTGAAATTGAAGATGGTACCAGCTGCTAATCTGATTGTCAATTTCTTGAACAAAAAAAGAAATATATACATAGGGAAAAAAAAAAAGTTTGCAGTACATCGTCTTAGGGCTTGGAGTCTATGATTTGCAAGAAGATTGCATGATTTCACAGCTGTTCAATGAGGCCATAAGAGATGACGTGCACCCCAAATGAAAAGTGTTCACACCCAAAAGTGTTCTAGTATTCCTGTACAACTTAATCTATAATTGATCAACAGACAAGATTTTCACTGATGCCCAAAAATCAACTAACTACTTTGTTTGTTTGGCCCGAACAGTGTTTTGTAATGAAATCATAATTTGTACCTGTTTATAGTCACATTTCATATTGTGGAACATTCATGAAAACATTTATTGTGCCTAAATAGTGTTCCCTTTTACGGAAGACTGAAAAAGCCTTTTATTTTCTCGGGATCTCGGCGACAAAAACCTGTTTTCTCATGATGTAATTGTATCGAGAAAATCTCATGTCTTGTGAATGTTTTCTAATGTAGATCATGAAGTTGACATCTAAAATCTATCAAAGGTACTAGTTTCCCCACAGCAAATCTGGACTTTATCTCTGCAGAGAGAGAGAGAGAGAGAGAGAGAGAGAGAGAGAGAAATCCATATCTGGACAGCTTTGCTGTTACAAAGCACCAACACTGCGTACTTCATCCAAAACAAATATTTCCTTGAAGGACAAATGGATATAATACATCTGCCCTACGCATCCCTGTGCATATTATTACTATAGAATCCACAACGTTAGAACAAGCAAGCATTAACTACCATCAGTGCAATGCTGATAGAAAATTAACCAACACCTTCTGTCCAATCGGGGGTGCATACTGCAATCCTGATGTGGGATCACTGAACCCTGCTGCGTGTGATCGCATCAGTACAGGTGTTCAGCTCTGGTGAGGGGAAGTGCTGTGTAATAAGTACAACTTTAATAATCATAAAATACACTCTTGCTAATAAAACTAGTGTTTGGACCTCCGCTGTATAGCTACAAATCGGGACCATATATTCAGCTTTTTGATGTACAGTAAGTGCTTTATGTGCTTCTTCTATTAAAAACGCTTTTATTTAGGGGTTCTCCAGAAATCTAATCATTTGATAGAAATCTTTTTATTACTAAAAATAGTTTGTAGTAAATAGGGTTGTTGTTTTTTGTTTTTTTCCCCTAAGTAGCTTTTTATTACACTTTTCAACCCAAAGTGTCTAAAATCTACAGAGGAAACAGATGATGCTGTAACATTTAAAATAATTTACCCTGTGTTTATCGTCAACACTGAGTGATGTGCTGCTTAGTGTCTGCTTGCTGTCTTCTACAGATGTTCCACCATCGCGGAACATGACACGAAGTAAAGAATGAAATGATCGATTTCGGCGTCTCGATTGTTCCAGAAAAACAAGAAGAAGAAGAAAACAGTTTCGTTCTCACACGTTAAAGATTAAATTCAAAAAGTGCATTCGCAACAGGATAAGACATTTTCCTACTGATCTATTGAAAGGAAAACCAGTCTTACAAACCTTTTGATCAGCTCAGGCTCGCTTTAAATGAGGCTCTCTGTGGTTCTAACTACAACTACGTCCATGCAATTGAGAATGGATAAAGATCTGGATCATTACAGGAATGTATTTTCTAACCAAGACGTTATCGTTTTGATTTTACTTGGCTATTTTAGCGTCCGGTGTTCGGGGGTTGTGCTTTAAGTGGGATTGCAGCCTTGCCTGAAGTACACCTGCTCCCACACCACCGTGCTCCACACGCAAAAGAAACTCCACAGGTTGCGCAGGGTCCCGCGGTCGAAGGGGTTCTCGTCGATGCCGCAGTGTTTGAGGTAGGAGATGCGGTGGCGGGACATGAACTCCCAGGTGGTGGTGTTTAAAGACACCAGGTAGAGGTGGGAGCCCAGGAGCAGCAGCACTGTCAACGCCAGTAGCGCCACCACAGCGCAAGTCACCAACAGCACGATATTCGATTTCAGCCACGACGACCACGACGCTGCGTCGCTGAAGCCGGACCTAAATAAAGAATAACATGTAATTTAGGTTTCTCTGTAACCAGCTGCATCATGTTCTGCAACAAGAAATGGACACAAATGAATTACAGTTCAAATACTCAGTGACTATTGTGTAAAAGGAATAAACCACTGGGGCATTTTTTGGGGGGGAGCTCAATGCTTAAGGATCAGTGCTTTCTAGCAATCAGACCAGAGAAAGTCTTCATGTCATCATGTTCTCCGACATGGAGAACATGAGGAGAGGTTTTTATTCATGTATGGAAGGAGTCTCCAGTGTCAGTGACTTTGTAACAGCTTCAAAGTTCAGCTTTTTCTACATGGAGAAGGTTTCTTGTGAATGTGACCAGCTATGCTTTTTGTCATGATTTTCAAGAATGAAAAGTTAAAAATAAACAGAAAGAAATTTTTTTTATACGTAATCCTTGATAGGTTGCTGTTGCATTAAAGGAATAAAATGTTTCACTTTATGCTGAGCCACATCATATGCATCCTCCATTGTGTTTTAATCCTTTCCTAAAATCAGGAGCATGTTAAGTTTAAAATGATATACACGCTCACCAGGCCATGTGCAGCCCCCAGAGCAGCACGACCAACTGCACCGCCAAGTAAAGCACAAACCAGCGATGGTTCCTCTCCCCTACGCAGTTCTCTATCCAAGGGCAGTGATGATCGTAGCGACGGACGCAATGCTGACATGTCTGGCAGTGTTTGGATCTCATCGGTTGCTGTCAGAGGACCATAGGTAAATACAGTAGGAATAAACCATGTTTGATTATGTTATTGCAAAAAAAATAATTACACACACACACACACACACACACACACACACACACACACACACACACACACACACACACACACCTGTAACAGGCAATGACCACATCGGCGCTGGCGGAACGGTTTGGTTTGGGGAATCATGTCCTGTTGCTCCTCGGTGATGCCAAGAGTGAACTGAAACAACACCAGGGTCACAGATTAAGAATAAAACAGCATGGAGGAATTAAACCTCGGCTTCTTCATGCTTTTAAATATTAAAGGATTCGTTTAATATTTGACCATCGCACAATCCGTTTCAGGTTAATTGCCCCCTAAAAGATTATGGAGGAGGCCTAGTGTTCAGCCGTCAATGATGATGAGAGGAGGATTTGTCCATTTTTCAAAAGATTTCATAAACACATCAAAATGTATTGGTTGCATCACTGCATTTTAAATCATCTGATCAGACATATGACAAAACTATTAATGGCATTCAATATACAAGTGTTTTACAGGCTTATTTACAGTAAATAGAGATTTAGATTCCTAACCAGCAAGCCAGAGGTGTCAGTGCATTAATGTGGTTTAATGTGTAAACAAGCCGTGGAAAAAAAAAAACCCGCCACACTATACAGCCCAAAGTATTTGGAGACCTGACTTTTCCGGCCACGTGTTTTTTCCCCCAAACTGTTACCACAAATGTGGGGCACACAATTATACCGTATGTCTTTGGATGTGGTAGAATTAAAATTTCCCTCCACTTGAACACGCATGTCATAGATTTATATTATATATATATATATATATATATATATATATATATATATATATATATATATATATATATATATATATATATATATATATATATATATATTCTCTCAAATATATTATTTTAAACACTATATACTATTCTGTATTAAATATATATTCTTACAAACGCATCTCTGCTTATATTAGTTTTTAAGGTTACCGTAAATTCCGGACTATAAAGCGCACCCATATATAAGCCGCACCCACTGAATTTTACAAATATTTTTATTTTTAACATAAATAAGCCGCACCTGTCTATAAGCTGCACTGTCTACACTAATGTACTTTACACAGGCTTTAACGAAAGACACGTTACACACGGTGTAACGGGTGAAATATGTTGCACTTCCTTTAGGAGCATAGCGGTATTTTGGGAATAGCCTGCCACTGCATTTTTCCGCTATTACTGCATGTGTTCAAGACGAGGATTATGTCCTTATTATTTTCTGATGCTCATGTCTAAGTTTCTTTGACTAACCCATAACGCTGTTGTCAAGAAAAATAAAAAGGCACGAGTTTTGGAAACCTGTCTGTGCTTATATGATTTGTGTTGCAACTGGAGTTAGCGAGCTCTCCCTTCACCCAGACTCAACGCGTTACAACGGCTTGTATCTAAACAGTAGCCGACCAAGAAAGTCATTGTTCACTGTCTTCCTCCTTCCTTTCACAACTATTTCTCTTGGGAGTTTTTCTTTTGGCATCGTCGTGCGTTTAAAAATCACCTGATAGAAGTTTTTTCTCCCGAAGCCGTGCAGCTCAGAACACAGGTGAGGTGATTTCATTGGTCTAATGTTCTGGGGTTCAGTTTTTTGGCTTGAAGTTTGTGAAACCGGGAAAAACCCAGGAAAAATTCATAAATAAGCCGCTTCGTTGTTTAAGCCGCGGGGTTCAAAACGTGGGGAAAAAGTAGCGGCTTATAGTCCGAAAAACATGGTATAACAGAAAAATAGAAAAATAAATGTTACATTCAAATAAAAAAAAACTTTACCAAACCAAAAGTTTTTTTTTTTTTCGAAAATATCTTGATTTAACTTTGTTTAAAAAAAATGATCATTTTTTAAAGATGTTTATTAGCCTTAAATTAGTGAAGCATCTTTTATATAAGTCCCTGAGAATCAGCTGTTGCTATAGAAATGACAACATATTAAAAGAAGCGCGGAAATGGACCTGTGTTGTGAGTTATATCTGTCCGAGATGAATAATTTCACACCTTTGAGCCCAAACAGATCTGAGAATTAGGTGATGTATTATTTAAAAACAGGATGAATTATGCATTTATATTCCTGACTAACTTTGTTTTTACACATTTTATATCCAAACCTTGGCTTCTCTTTGCTACAGCTGAAGCGTGCAGTGTGGAAACTGGATACTACAGGCTTCCAACCGGACCATTAGAAATTAAATTACAACCTTTAAATAGGATGCAACAACCCTCATACTATACTACATGCTCGTGAGTTTACGCTACTGATGTAGATTTCTAACACGGACAAAGTGAAGCTGTGCAGCTGGCTGCCCTTCTGACACACACATTTAACAGTCCTAATGTTATTGAGGCAGTGAGGCGCAAAGACTCCAAATCAGACTCTGTATAAAGAAATCAGGGCAAGCCATGATGTACTGACTTTTTTTCATCTTGTTTACTCAGTGTATTAGAAATTGGTGTTATTTAAAAAGACACATCACTCACTCACTCACTCACTCGTTCACTTGCTCATGGTAATTAATCCAAGGTGCAGGTTTGGATCAGAAAGCAGAATGACCCTGAGTGTATATAAAAAAGCTGTTGGAGTCTTACCTGGAGATCGTAGTCATCAGCCAGCACGAACCCGGGGTCCATCAGTGACACGGCGAAGTAGAGCAGAACGGAAAGCAGCACGAGGAGCACAAAGAGCACGGGCAGCGTGAGTCGACCCGCCTCTTCCTCCCTACGGAGGTCTGCTCAAGAAAAGTACAAAAACATTATTTATTTATTTTTTTTTAAATGGTACAACTCCATCTCCTTGACTAGCAAACCAGTATCCTGGAAAATCAAGCTTCAAAACACTACACTGTGCAGCCAAAAGTATTTGGACACATGACTTTTCCAGCCTAATGTGGTTCTTCCCCGAACTGTTACCACACGATTGAATAGGACGTCTTTGGATGCAGTAGCATAACACTTTCCCCTTCACTGAACTAGGAGACCCGAAGCTGTTCCAGCATGACCATGCACAAAGCCGGCTCCATCAAGATATGGTTTACATGTCCTGTAGTTTCTTTTCACTGATAATAGTCTGTGCATGGCGATAAACAAATTGTACCCAACATCAGATAAATGACTGTATATACACAATTACAAAGTGCACCTATATGGTATGAAAGGTCAATTAACTTAGTAGCTGTAACTAATAACCTGAAACCTGACATTTAATTCAACTAATTCAACTGGACTGGAAATAAGATCACGACTTTCCATCTTTCCATCTGTCAGGTTTTTGCGCAAGACTGTGCTCCACACAGCCTTGGATTTCTCTTCCTGACTGACAGATGCGAGAACATGATGTGATTGCGATGTGATTGGTGTAAAGAGTGTTAATTTAAATGACTATACAATAGGGGTTTGAAGATTCATGAATTCTTTTGCTACAGGGCTTTCGGATCGGTACATACGTACACCGAACGCAATCCTTTTCACCTGCAGAACATCTCCGCCTCGCACTTTGAGCATATTTTTTATTAGTATTATTAAACTTGAAAACATACACAACAATACACATATACACAACAATGCCAGGGGTATCAAAAAGAAACTAGAGTTAGCACAGTGTCACCGTGGCTACTCAATTCGTCCAGGTAATTAGATTTGTTTTGTGCTAGCGATATGGATTCTTTGGCGTTTTATGTCCAGCGTCAATAATTTTTCTAAAAATGAGAAAATCCCAACTGTATTAATCAAATGGGGTCTAACAAAAAAAAATAAATTTAATTAAATTGTTTGTATTGTATTTAATCTATTTAATGTGGCTCTTTCATCGATTACTCAATGTAATATAATAAAAAATGTGTTATTGCATTATACAATTTTATTTTTATAAAATATTCCACACAAAAAATTTTATAATCTTACAGCAGGCATTTTATTTCAAATGTTGATCACAAATGTTAACAATAATAAACTGCGTTAATTAAAAACGACAACCAATGTTGTGTTTTGCGTTTCTTCCTTCCAACTGTACCGAAATTAAACCGAACCGTGACTTTAAAACCGAGGTACGTACCGAACCGTGAATTTTGAGTACCGCCACACCCCTAAAATAAACTACACTCAAGTCAGATTGAATCAGTCTGGTCTTTGGATTGTTCTCGTCAGCAAAGCGTTTTTCTTCTGCACACCTGTCCTTCACTGGATCTTTGTCTTCTACACCACTCGGTATAACCTACAGGAGTGAAAATCCTCAAATACTCCAACCTCCAGACACATCACATCACATCACATCACATCACATCACATCATTCCCCCACACTGGTGTGTGTCTCTGATAGAGAGGAAGATGAGTTTAGGTGATAGAAGTGGAGGAACTCACCTGTGTCGTGCAGGAAGAGAATCAGCGTTATAACCCATGTCAGGAAAACATGAGCGGTTCTGACGAGAAATCCTGAGCCGAACACATTTTTAAACATCCTAGCATTATTAGACGCACATTTCACACACCTGCTGATAAACGCATTGCGTGTAAACAAGGAGCAAAGACCGCAGTTCGGACATACAGTACAGCGCTCATAACCGGAAACAGACTGGCGCTGGTGATGGAGTTCCCGCAGATCAGCTTTCACAAACACACTCCTTCACAAGCCGGATATTCTTCCCTAAAGCCTTGTGTAGGACAGAGAGCTACTAATTACCCTAATATATATATATATATATATATATATATATATATATAATAAAAAATAACCTTCTATTCTCTATTATACTCAAGTAGACTTGTTTATAACGCTCCATTTGCAGCTCATCGGCTTTATATTCAGCTTTTTTGTTACTTCCGCAAAACGAGCGCCTCCTACTGGTCAAGTTCTGACCAATCACCTAAATGATTAATAATAATAATGCAGAAAGTCTCTATTTTATAAAATCATGTTTAAATTGTAGTACAGGAATGCAAAGAAGTGTAAACAAACTGTTGCATTAATCGTTTATTAAGTCCGAGTTTATTCAGTTGAATTCATTGATATATATCAAATGTCATGATTGTAACAATGCATGTAAACACAAACACAATATATATATTATAATATATATCTATCCCTTCATTTATATTTATTCTTTGGGCCGTGCTTTGCGTTTCAGTTCCCTCATCCTAAAGTCACCTGATTGGAATATAAAGAGATCAGAGAAGAGGAGTTTAACTGTTCACATTATTGTCATTTAGCATAAAAGGAGATTTCAGAGTCCGGTGTTTGAGCAGCTTCTCCAGGCCCTGAAAAACATTAGAGATAAGAAAGTGTGTGTGAGTGTGTTTGTGTGTGTGTTTAACTGTAAGGCAACAAAATCAATCAGAAGAGGAGAGACGTTTGCATTTGTATTCATGTGTCACTCTCACAATGCAAGATATTATCAGCTTATCAATATCCAGTACATTTAACTTGGGTTTTTTTTGTTTGTTTATTCTTTACATTTATTGAGTAGCTAAAGAAATTTCAGTTATTTGTTTTATTATGCAGAACCACATTATAAAGCTTACTGAACAGTACCCAATTTAAATCAACGGTTAGTTAGTAGGGCTGTGATGATACACAAAATTCAATATGACGATACAATAAAGTAGTTTTGTGATGCTTGTTTGATACACAATTAATTACAAATAAACCTTGCAACAAAAATGTGGCATAGGTGTCCTTTTTCAATCAAATTCCACTAATTTTAACGTAAATAAATTGCTTGTTGGATGCATTCTAACTCTCAGCAATATATATATATATATATATATATATATATATATATATATATATATATATATATATATATATATATATATATATATATAAAAATGCACATTTAAATCTAATAAAATCAATTAATGTTAAATAAACATTCGCTCTCTGACCAGGTTTTACTGAAGCATGGGGGGTTTTTTTTGTTTGTTTGTTTTTGTTTTTTTTTTTTACCTCAGGAGCCTTTACTGATTGAAGATAAAGATAAGATTTTTTTTAGACGACAGAGTTTGGGCTTTTTTTTTTATTATAAATATGTATCATGCCGTATAAGTGATAATTTATTTAAAAAAGGAGCTTTACTTATTAGGCAGTCTTGTTCAGAGTACCGGCTTGACACACAGACGTTTCAGATCGAATGATATGCTGTTTTTTTATACCCTATGGATAGCAAAGGCTTTGTAGATTTTAAGAGCTAAAGTTACATCGTGAAATTAATTAGTTTCCAGTTTGACACAGGGGCCTCATAATATTTGATATGGCATTGTGTCTCAGAGATCTCTCACCTCTCCAAAATAAGACACAAGTGGGGAGATTTCACACACTGCTGGAGGATCACTATCCTGAACCGACCTGTAGATGAAATAAAACCAAGGTCAATATTCACAAATTCTCTTAGACAACTTCAAACTATGTGAAATGGATTTAGCAAATGATGTTTACACTTATATTTAACATAATCACATGTTTATAATAATAGAAAGTCAATTTCTAAATAATGGGTAAATAATCTCTAGCTCCAGCTTTAATTAAATAAATGCTACATATAATCTTATACTTCCAGACACATTTAGTTTAGAGCACAGATTTTATTCATATTCACAGAGAATATTTTTATTAGCGTAGTCTTCTCTTACAAATGTGGTTGTCTTGAACCTGTAGTGGGGTTTTTTTGGCCTTCTGGTTCTTATGTTCAGTAATATTACAAAAAAACAGATGTCCTACAGTTTAATGGTGATGAAAAAGCATGTAAACCTGTATTCTGAAGTGATAGGGTTGCCATGCTCATCTAGGAAGAGAGCCTCGGCTCGTAATACCCAGCGATAGTGCTGAGCCAACAGAGAGCGCCTCACTGTGGTCGGAGTGTCGACGGCCGCACCATCTGCATTTTTCAGTGGCGAGAACTCATCCTCTCTCAGAACCTCAAAGGCAACAAATTTCCTGCATATAGAAAGACAGGTTGGGTTGTATAACTACAGGAAATAAATGACCTTTTTCATTTTTTATTAATATCAATAATGAAGATTCACTTTGAAAACTGGAAGACATCAAAGACAAACTTCTCCATTTTTATTCCATTTGGTTTTGTAGGTTTTACTGGTTTACCCTCAGCATCCACAAAAGGCACTTTCTTGATGGCTACATGTTGCTTCAGTATCTCCTGGAAATTCCTGAGGAAACAAAAATGGAACCAAATTGAGCCAAAATGTCATTTTAATGATGAAATAAAATTACACAGTGGTCTTTCTTCATGCTGAGCATCAAGAGAACATGTAGATTATGCAGAACACTGTAAAACAACAAAAGCAATCAAATAAAAATAAATCACAAAGTGTACAAAGATGCAATATATAACTAACAATTATATAAGAGTTGCCATGTAAAAAAACCTTTCTTTCGGCTTCTCCCATTAGGGAGGCACGTTTTTACGCTGGATGCCCTTCCTAACGCAACCCTCCCCATTTATCCGGACTTGGGATCGAACCCAGGCCGCAGCGGTGAGAGCGCCGCATCCTAACCACTAGACCACCAGGGAACCTTTGAGTTGCCATGTATTGAACTGAATTGAAAGATATACGCAACCTTTTCCTACTTTTGAAGAGATTGCATTTTGTAGGCTAATTTTCCTCAGTTTGAGTCAGGAATCTTCACATTGGTGCATATTTTAGTTCCCATTGGAAAAAACACTATTCGTTCTATTGTCTATAGTTTTTTGTCATTTATGTCAACACAAACACAATACATATAGATATCCAGACCATTGAAAATGGAAGCAATATACACTGTCACTCACAGGGCCACGTCCCATAGGAAATCCCTGGTGAAGAAGTGATTGCAGATGTTTCCAGCATTGTACACCAGCTCTCCCCCAGGGTGGCGCTGCTCTGCTGTCTCGGGCTCTAGCTCGCTGTATTCCACTACCTGGTACACACCATCTACACGGCATACTACACCCACGGGCTCAGACGGATATGCCTTCTCTACCACCTCACCAGGGCACAGAGCAGAAACAAGGAGTTATTCATGGTGAAAAAAGAATCGTGAAGAACCTTAGAAAAAGTAACTACATTGGAATGGATTTATCTGATGTATGCAGAGCCTAGGACTTGACATTGTACTGGATCTAGTCTACTGTAATACATACTGAAGAGGACAAGGTACTTATTCTGTCCATCACACAGGTGCACTTAATTGAATTATAGAAATAAACTGAATTATAGAAATGGTAGCCTGGTGATGACGATCTTATCCGCTATGTCAGTAAGACAAAAGAGATGCTAATGAGCATGATTGGAAAATTGGATTGCTGATCGGAGAGTATGAGGTAGATAGAGTGAGCAGCTACATATTTCTAGGAATCATTCGTAAAGGTTTATCATAAAACCACAACACATGAACAGCTAATACTTCTGAGGAGCCTGAAGAAATTGTTTTGGGATCTTCATCTGAACATCAGGACTGGTTGCAGATGGTGAGTTCAAGTTTAATAACAAGTTGGAATTCTGACAATACCACAGCTGTTTGTGTCCTTGCTCTCTGGGTGGGAAAGATGTTATCACTTTCTCTTCTCTGACAATCACAGCATCGCTGGCCAGTCGCGAGTATTTGTGAGATCACGTATGCAAAAGAGAACGAACACGGCAAGTGGAATTTGCTGCCCTGTGAAGTAGAATGAGCAGTTTGGAAAGATGCAGAAGCTGGTTTTATGTGTCTCAGGGCAGCTAATTTCATTTAGAGGATGGTGCCTATGTCCTCTTTTTTTGTGTATGATCTCTCAGATGTTCATGATTGGCCATGGTTTCTGCTTTGTGATTGACAAAGAGAGTAATGACATTCCTTCGATCCAGAGAGCTCCCCTGTGATGCAGAATGAACAGTTTAGAAAGATGCAAAAGATGATCACGAGATCAGAGAGCGATATCAATCACGATGACAAAATGACTAATTTGTTACGTTTTGGGAAATAGAACGTTAAATGTGAAAGAGGCTGCAATTAGTCAAACTTTCCACAGGAGTGGTTCAGATTGATGCACATTTCCCATTCATCTTATCTGTCTATCAGTCTGATAAATCGTACCAGGATATTAGGGCTAGAATACCTGGAACCCTTAAGAGCAATAACTTCAGCCAGTTTGACCCATTTACTATTCTCACATGTCTTCCCTAGAAAATGCACTGACATATCTGAACTATATAAAACCTACCTTCACCTGCTTACTCAATGTTTTTAATTTTAAATTTGACAACTTCATTGCTTTAGTGTATAAAGATATTTCGCTCTAACAATTACCATACTAAAAGTACTCCTAAAATCAATCCACACCCATAGTTAGATCTCAAAACTCCCTGACCTACGACAATGTGAGATGAAACCTCATGGGCAAATACTCCGATATGATGTATGCATGATCATTCGTACCTTGGCACCACAGTCTGCTCCTTTCTTTACACAGAAGCCAATAAACAGCGGATCAGCCAGTTTAACCAGAATGTTATCAACACAGTAGACATGAAGATACTGCACCCCCCTTCTCTCCATATCCACCAAGACCTTGTTGTCTACAAGGGCGCGATAAAGGCCTCCGTTCCCGTCTGTAAACATTTATTTAAGCATTTAAAATAATCAGTAGACGATCATATAAAACATAATAGTTAAATGAAAGTTTGTTCACCCATCAGAATTGTTCACGGGTGATTCTCTAATTACAATAAACAAATTACATTATATTGCTATCATAATTATAGACACATGACATAAGACCCATGTACATAAAAAAGAAAAGAAGAAAACCTGGAGCCATGGCCAGCTTGTTCTTCTTTTCCAGAATAATTTTCCCGTCAAAGCTGACAGCTGGGATCATCCTCTGCTCAAACATCACCACATTTGCAGGGTCCAGATCGAAATAGCCGTTATCTTTGAAAAAGTTCTGCGTGGGCTCCAAGGTGAACTCGCTGGTCATTATATACCTGCGTTCCACCCAACACAAAGCACAGAAAGTGTTATCAGTGCTCTTTAGTTATACCAGTATAGAGGTTTTACACAATGAACTGAAAACATATACAAGGTTTGTGACATGTACAAATGGGATTGAGGTAGAAGAAAGGCAAATTCACCAAGGAACTGTACACTGTGAACCGCATTTCTCGCTTGCCAGCGATTGCACTTTCCGAATCCGTTCTGCTTGGATCTGATACAAAGATTTGCCACTCGGTAACCCGACGTTATACATCCCTTTAGGGTACGGAACGCCGAGTCTGGTTCCCTGCCCACCAGCTAACAGCAGCACGGCCACTTTGTTTTGGGCTATCTGTGAAAAACCTTCAAAAAACAAGGAATTATATATATATATATATTTGTATGATTATACCACTTGACAATTTAGTTTCAAAGTCTGCATGCTTTATAAATAACTCAAATAAAAGTAGAAGCCTGTTCCAATCATCTTCTCTGTTTCTTGCTTGGTATTTTAGGACATTTTATTCCAACATCGTAGTCAAAACAGACCTTTATTTTGCACCAAGGACCATCATGATAAGGTTTATGTCAAGTTAATCCTCCTCAAAGCAATGAAAGTTTATAAGAGGTCACAAGACCGGTCTTTGCATACCTGTTCAGTACAAGTGGTGTTTTCATTTTTCACTTTTCACACTTTACAACTCAACACACCAGTCGGTATTCACAATTCTTTCCATTTGTATTTGTTTAACTGCTTTGCAGGATGCATTTTGATTTGTTTTATTACCATATTATAAAATAAAAACTTCTTCAGTGTTCAGTCCTGCAATCATATTGAAAGGTCTTGAGCACTGTTTTGGGGGCTACAGATACTGTAATTTCCTTACAAATAAATTCTGTCCAGAAATATACACCAGAAAAGAAAATCATGAAAAGGTAAATAAATATTATATATATACACAAATATAAAGGGAAAAAAGTGCAACAAAAATAAAGACAGTTGTTTTGACTGGTGTAGAAATATGATGAAAGTAGATCCGGACCTTCCTCCTCCCACTCCTTCAGTGAGACCAGATCACTTCTCCGCACTCCGCCGATAAACTCGGGCTCGACCGGCTCCATGCGCCCGCACAGCCGCTCCGGATCACCCGAGCTTTGTGTCGCGGCCTCGGCGGCGCTCCGGCAGTGTTTCTCCAGCTCTCCTGCATCCAGCTGAGACAGCTCTTCCAGAAACCCGGCCTTCTCCTCAGCCGAAAGCTCGGGCCAGAACCGCAAGACATGGCTCTGACCCGCGGACTCTAATTTCACTTGCGCTTCTTCAAACGACAACATGGTCCTGAGTTCAGTCTCATCAAACCTTCTGCAGAAAAGACACCCTGCTCCTGTCCTCTCCTCCTCTTGTCTCACCTGACTGAGAGACTGCCACTCCTCCCATCACGAGGATAAACTGTCTCATTCGCATTTTATTTCAATTGCACCATTCCACCTTAAATTGAGAAATTATTGCACCTATAGGGGGCGCTAACGAATCTATGTGGTGCAATGAATTGGTCAATTGTACTTTCTTGTAAAAACTTGTAAATGCTTTCACTGTTGGGGGGGGGAACTTCTTATTGGATTTAAACCTGAAAGGGAAATATTTTTTTAGCAGAATATTTGTCTATTTCCAATATGAAAAAAGTGTTTGAAGCATGTGTTTGCTGAGACACACAAAAACCTGCTTCTGCATCTTTTCAGAAAACCCCTGCTAGGGGTTAAACACCCTTGAAAAATGAATTGAAATTCTAAAATAATAATTTCTCTTCACCCTGGTCTATCCACCCTTAAAAATAGCATCAAGATCATTAAATGTTCAATAAAATGCTCGTTTTCTGAACCAGTGCTCTGCCTAGAATTTAGTCTTTAAAATTACACTGCAGGACTTGTAATAGGAACAACTCCATCCCAGTCCGGCCCAAAGTGTTCGCAAACCCTAAGAATAACATGCATTAAACCATTTCCTTAAATAAGGTTATATTGAGAGCACTGCTTAAATGGCCAAAATATCCTTAGCCAAACAGCAATTTAAAGAAAGTTATTTTTTTACTAAATATGTTCACAAAACAGCCCTCTGGAAAGACTTGTCTATATATAAAACTGCCTATAATATGCTGTATAAACTACAGTGTGGCTGGAAAGTATTCACAGTACTTAAAAAGGCACTTATGTTACAGCCTTATTCCAAAATGAATTTAATTTAATATTTTCCTCAAAATTCTACAAACAATACCCAATTATTACTTGAAAAGATGTTTGAAATCTTTGCAAAATCTATAAAAAAATAAAAAAATAAATAGATTTGCATGTACATGAGTATTCATACCCTTTGCTCAATACTATGTTGAAGCACCTTTGACAGAAATTACAGCCGCAAGTCTTTTTGAGTACGATGCTACAAGCTTGGCACAACTATTTTTGGCCAGTTTCTCCCCATTCTTCTTTGCAGAACCTCTCAAGCGCCATCAGGTTGGATGAGGAGCATCGATGCACAGCCATTTTCAGATCCTTCCAGAAATGTTTAAATGTCTGGGCTCTGGCTGGGCCACTCAATGATATTCACAGAGTCGTCCTGTAACCACTTCTTTGTTATCATGGCTGTGTGCTTGGGGTCGTTGTCCTGATGGAAGAATAACTGTCACCCCAGTCTTAGTTCCTGGAGCTGGTTTTCCTCATGGATTTCTCCTCTGTAAATTGCTGCATTCATCTTTCCCTTGATCCTGACAAGTCTCCCAGTTCCTGCCACTGAAAAACATCCCCACAGCATGATGCTGCCACCACCATGCTTCACTGTAGGGATGGTATTTGCCAGGTGATGAGCGGTGCCTGGTTTCCTCCAGACATCATTCAGGCCAAAGGGTTCAATCTTTGTTTCGTATGGACTGAGAGTCCTTCAGGTGCCTTTTGGCTAGCTCCACATGGGCTGTCTTGTGCCTTTTACAGAGGAGTGGCTTCTGTCTGGCCACTTCATCACACAGGACTGATTGGTGGAGTGCTGCAGAGATGGATGTTCTTCTGGAAGGTTCTTCTCTCTTCACAGAGAAACGCTGGAGCTCTTTTAGAGTGACCACTGGGATCTTGATCACCGTCCCGACTAAGGCCCTTCTTCGTCGATTGCTCGGGTGGCCCGCTCTAGAAAGAGTCCTGGTAGTTCCAAACTTCTTCCATTTATAGATGATGGAGGCCACTGTGCTCATCGGGACCTTCAAGTCAAGTCAAGTCAAGTCAAGTCAAGTTTATTTGTACAGCGCTTTTCACAACAGACATTGTCTCAAAGCAGCTTTACAGAAATCAACTTCAATGCGCCATTATTATTTCTGTACCCTTTTCCAGATCTGTGCCTCAATACAATCCTGTCTCAGAGGTCTACAGACAGTTCCTTGAACTTCATGGTTGGTTTGTGCTCTGACATGCACTGTTGACTGTGGGACCTCATATAGACAGCTGTGTTCCTGTCCAAATCATGTCCAATCAACTGAATTTACCACAGGTGGATCAAGTTGTACAATCAAGTTGTAGAAATATCTCAAGGCTGATCAGTGGAAACAGGATGCAATATTTATTTATAAATGTTTTTATTTTAAATACATTTGCAAACATTTCAAACAAACTTCTTTCACATTGTCATTGTGGGGTATTGTTTGTAGAATTTTCAGGAACATAACTAATTGAATCCATTTTGGAATAAGGATGTAACATGGCAAAATGTGGAAAATACTTTTTGAATGCACTGTACATATGTAGTTTTCGTTCCACTATGAACCAGAAACTTACAATTTAAAAGAAAAATCTTGGTGGAATAGTATTGTTCCTGCTTTGCCCAGACATCTTCACACTTGGTGTCACTGTTTTGTAATGTTCCTAATTTTCCCACACAAATAATTGTTCACCTTTCACAGTGTAAAGCATCATGGACCATAGACATTTTTCCATGGTTTTAGACAAATCTTGATGAAATTGAGGAACACAGTTCCAATCTGGACCAAAAGTCTTTTTCACTTACAAGAGTAAGTCAAATCTTCCTTTAAAAAAAAAAAAAAAAAGAAATTGCAGAAATTATAATGAAATTATTTGAAAAAATGTATCGTACCAAAACGAAAAACTAAAGAATATACATGTATATATAATAAATAATATAAGTGATATAATTGGCCAATTTAGTGCTGTTTTGCAGAAAGGTTATAATACACAGTACAATGTTGATCCCTGGTTTAATCATGAGATTAGCTTGCTGTTTGTGTTTCTAAGCTTCTATGCTTGTTCTCCATGTGGTCCCTGTGAATTTCCACCCACCTGCCAAAAACATGTCAGTAGACAGACTGGCAAAGATAAAATGCCCCTTACATGTGAGGGTGTCTTTGTTGGTTCTCTGCAGCCAATCAGAAAATTGTATTGATCCCCTGGGAAATTGTTTATATGCACTAGTGTCCCATACAGGGTGTATTTCAGAATTATGCCCAGTATTCCCAGGATAGTGTCCTGATCAATATCCAGCCTGACAAGGATAATGCAGTTAGAATAGGCAAATCAATCCTGAGGTATTGTATTTCTGGTTTACACCCAGTATTCTTGAGATTCTTGAGGGTCTGGATCCATCTCCATCCTGACCAGGAGAATGAGGTAGGTATATGCTCTATGTTTAGGTTTCTGTTACCTAGAATATTTTTGACAGAGTTCCATAGAATTCCAGATTCCAGATCACTCGATATTTTTTATATCTTTATTTGGATTCATCTGTCAGCTTTTATTTTATTATTTGGATTTGTCAGCTGATTTATAAAGTGTTCTTTTGCTGCACTTGCATCTGTACATGTATCCGTGTATGTATCCTGTGTGACATAACAGTATCACTGTGGCTGATTTTTGGAGAAGAAACAAGCTTAAGGAAAAATACCCCCGTTTACTTGTTCTTACACAAAAACCTAGAAAAGGAAAGGAATGTACATATGTGACTTGATGACAGTTTGTATATAGTTTTGATATATAAACAAATATTTTATTGAAAGTTTGTTTTCGTATTATTTCGACCAATGTAACAATTGCAGTCTGTTTTAATATAAATAATTGCGACTCAAAAAAAGGTTTTTATAGGCTTTGGCATGCAGAAGCTGGTGTTGGTTCTATGATGATCTCAAATGTTGAGCTATTTTATGAGTTGCTCAGTAGCTCCTGGTTCCACATCATCAACTGACTGTAGAAGACTGTAGAATGGACATTACTCATAATCACACACTCCAGTGCTCATGTTAGTTCTCACTCTCCAGTGTTCTGTATTGTTTAAAGACTATAATCACAAACTTGATGTCACCCAAATGAGGATGGTTTCCCCTTTTGAGTCTGGTTCCTCTCAAGGTTTTTTCCTCATAACATCTAAGAGAGTTTTTCCTTGCCACAGTCGCCATGGCTGCTCATCAGGGATAAATACACACCATTCACCTTAATTCCTAAATTCTGTAAATAGAATGTTATTGTTATCGGGGGGGGGGGGGGGGGGTAATCGCATATCTCTAGTTGGGGGAGTAAAAAGAGCAGTAAGTAAATGCCCCCTCCGTCTACAAGAGCAATCATTTAAGGTGGAATGTCGACCAGGAAACCAACTTCTGCCTCACGGCTGAAACTCGTGACCGGAACGGAACGGGGGGAACCGCAAACAGTGTATGAGGCGAAGTGAACGGCTGACTAGACATTTAAAAATGCCACGGGCTGTGCCCAGTCGAAATGGAAGAGCTGACTTGTGTTTGTGAGAAAGACAAACTCCTGTATACACATGACACCATTTCCTGTTCTCTCTGTAAAAACAGTGCGCACACACTTCCGCTACTGACTGCAGTCACGTGACCAGTGGCGCTGAAGCGCGTGCCTCTGATCCTGTTGATGTGGAGTAAAGTTACAGTGCTGACACACAAAGCATTAAAATACCTGCTGCACATGAGATTATTGATGTATTAGAGCTCAAAGAAAAGTAGAAACACTAAATACTGATTGTGGCACACTGATGTGTGGAAATTAAAGTTTATATTGGCATGCAGATATCCCTTTTTTCATATAATTGCCATTGCATTGAACCCTGCATTTTCCACTGCCAATTAATATTATATAAATTATATTCATTTTCATTCATTTTCGCTTATCCGTAATTCGGGTCGCGGGGGCAGCAGTCTAAGCAGGCCCCCGCCTTCGACTGCTGCCCAATCCTCACAGCACCGTCTCTTACGGTCCCTCCTGCAGGTGGTGAGCCCACGGGAAGGCGGCCCCACGTCACGGACCATGATATTTCCCTCGTAAGGGACCCCCGGAGCATAAAGGGTTAAGGGCCTTGCTCAAGGGCCCAAGAGTGGCAGCCTGGCGATACCGGGGCTTGAACCCCAGACCTTCCGATCAGCAACCCAGCGCCTTAACTGCTGGAGCCACCACTCCCCCTTCCTGACATATTTATTACTCAAATCACCTACTTACAAGTTAAGAGCAGGTGCATTGTGTGTGTGTGTGTATACTAAATCACACTATCAGGATTGACACACAATAATGCAAAAGGTTAAACGGTTTATAAAAAAATAAAGCATCATAATAATGAATGGATCAAAAATTAGTGCGGAGTTTTTAATACGGAGTGGACTGCGAAATGTTTTTCGCCAAAGAATGTTGTTCAAAGAATACGATTTAAGCATTTGCTTTTCCACCAAACATTCTACTAGCAGCCCAACCAATCAATGGGAAAACAAAAATGATGACTACAACGCAGGCATTAGCAGTTAATTTATGTATAATAATGTAGAGCAATGTATAATGCTATTAAACAGTACAAGTCATACATAATGTATGTGTACTGTCATTTTACATTTGGATGAGATTTAATACAAGTGACAAAGTACACACAATACTAAAACCACAGCCGAATTAGCACATGCTAGTGGATTTAGCAACTTCTGCCAACTGACAATTATTATCTCACACCAAAAGAGCAGAAGGTCAGGAACTAAGGAGGCTATATTTAAAAAAAAATAATAATAAATGCTAATGCATGGAATGTATATGGAAGGGGTAGCTCACTGGTTGAAGTATTGGACTTTGTACCAGAAGGTAATGAGTTCAAATCCCAGTACCACCAAACCAAGCTGCCAGTGCTGCGCTATTGAGCAAGGCCCTTAACACTCAACTGATCAGTTGTAATTGTTAGTCACTGAATAAGAGTGTGCCAAATCCCATAAATGTATGTACTATAGAACAGAACCAGAAGAAGTGCTTCCCATTAATACTATTACATTGTGCGGCATGATAAAGAAGAAGCAATCATTGGATTGAAATATGAATATCTTTATTGAACTTTGTACTTATATAAACATAAATATACTTTATACATTTATTCACTTTAGGCATTCTGTCAGGGACAACACAGACTCCAGTACACATTTGCATTGATGATTACATTTCAGCTCATTTGAACATTGGGGTCCAGATATGACCGTGTATTTCTGATTACAGGCTCGGAAATCGGACATACCCCAATTCAGAAATGCATTTCTCTTTTCGTGTAAACAGCACAGGACCACAGTCACGAACCAGTGGATCATTGCGTCACGCAGCAGTGAGAAATGATCTTATCCAGTTGTCTTACTGCATCCTCAGACACTCACTGGATTTAAAGCAGCAATCTAGCATTTTTTTTTTCCAGTTTTGCAAAAGCAGTACATTTAAAAGGCTACCAGACGGTGGCTGCTGAGAGTAAGGCGCTACATAGCATACACATCAGGCAGTGTGTTGATGGTGCAGCTTCTTCTTGTAGAATTTTATCTTGCCTGATATTGAAGTACACCATCAATCAAATGCTATTCAACGAGCACTCATGATCAAGCAAATCACTTCTAGCATACAGGTTGCCTTCGAGGGAGGGAAAAGTGCAAAATGCAACAGAAGCCGAGGCATCCACTATGAGGCAAAGCCGATAGTAAAGCCCTGTTCAGTATTCTGCTTTATAAATTCTACACCACAAATACATGCATAAAAACAATAGGAAGTAGTTAGGAGGACAAGGAAATTTTTTTTCCAGATTAGTCCACTTAGAAAAACACAGGTGCAGAATCCAATCAGGTTTTTTTTTTTTTTTTTTTTATGAATCTGCAACTAGTTTTGGTGTGCAATTTTAAAACCTTAAGACAGACACTGTAATATCCTTCACTATACCTGCAGGCCAATTAGAAGCTCACTTTGAACTTGGTGGAAAAATGACCGCTCTTAAAGTTCCCCTTAGAACCACTATATTAAGATACTCTATTTCTCCATCTGATGAACCCACAGTCTATCAGTAGCACAAAGCAAACATGGAAAACTATTGGGACATCTCATATGTACATAATTGTTTGTAGTATGCATATTAACCTATAGGCATTTTTTAAGAATCTTTTTTCCTTTGCTTCTATTGCAAAAAAAAAAAAGGAAAAAAAAAAAAAAGAAGCTTTTCTGGAGTTACTAGTTCATACTCGAGCAATGTCTAACACGATTAGCCCATTTTGCTGTCCATAAAATGCACTTTTCAACCCTCTTACAACAGAATTTTAAAATAAAACAACAACATTGAGTAATCATTCAGTCTAAAAATTCAAATGTACATACCATTGATAATCCTAAAGTTCCTGAGGTTTTTTTTCTTCTCTAATCAGCATTGATGTCTTTTCTGTTCACAAAACACAATAAGGACACAAGACATGCTTGCGCACTAACACTGCGTGAAAAACTAAACGGAAAAAGGCGAGGCTTCACGTAAGGTGCAAAACAGCAACTTGATTCTGAACTGAAAAAGAAGTGAGTTGATTCCAGTCGTTGGATTTTCACACTACATTCCACCCTGTGTTAGAAACACAACATGAACATTTAACACCTTTCAACCTAAACCAGTCCTTCATCTAAATTGGTGAAAGTGATTAGTAGCTGACAAGCCAATTATCAAAGGTGTGATAAGGAGCGCAAACATAAAACAAAAGGAGTTTGTACTATAAACTTTGTACTAACCACAGAAAAATTTGTTAAATCTGCTGTTCTTTAAATTTAAATAAATAGATGTAGAACATTAACACATGGAAAAAAAACAAGACATTATTGGTTTTGTAATAAAAAATAAAAATTCTAATGAAAGACCTTAAATATCAGCTACACAGACTGCGGTTTCTGGAGGAATCTGGTGGTTCTGCATGGGATAACACTTAAATGACTAATAAATTAAGTAAGACATTAATGATAACAAACGTAGTGCTTAAATATAGAAATTGGAGGGTAGGAGGTGGTGCGCTGGCTCTTTAATGTTAAGCCCTTTGCTGCCACCTACTGGATTACAAGAGCACAAACGAGCAGCTTAAGACTAAGTCTCCATTAAGACACCACAAAAAGTGGTGCATCTTCTTGGTCCCTAGTGAAACAGGTTACTACAGTCTGAGTATCCTAGGAAGAGTAGATGCACAATTCCTAGGTGTAATAACATTGTTTACATCCTCTTTTGGGTTCTTAGTGTTTATTCTTAGTGTTCTCTGTTACCATCCTCCTTGGGCCTTCTGGCATTCACAGAATGAGAACATTGACTCAAACCCCAGGTCTCTCCACCCAAGATTGCCTGTCCTTTTTCTTCTCAGAGCCAGATCTATTTTGCATCCCAACAAAAACAATAAATCAAAAGGAAACGACCTGCCAGTCTATCACCGGGACTGGACACCCAGTGTGGTTTTTAGATGTTCGTACACCACGTAGCTGATGCTGACTGCAGGGATGACCTTCATGAAGTTGGGTGCCAGGCCTCGGTAGAGCCCCATCGCGCCTTCTGTCCGCACAATATGTCTAAACAGGCTGCTCATGGACATCTGAGGTGCTCCATCCAATGTAGCTGCTGAACAGAGAGAAGGGGGACCAGTAAGATTGTAGAACATTAACATATTATACAGAACACTGGAGAACATTTTGTTGTACAGTGGTAAATGCACCCTTATGTGGAATCTCATTTTGAATTTCTGCTCATGCCCAACCAACCAACACCCCCCCGCCACACACACACCAATGTATCAGTGTATCGTTAGAAAGTGTGACATGACCCATAGCGATCAATACAGTCCACTGATCACTGATTGACAACACACGGACGTCTGTTTACACTAGATATGACGTCAAGATGAAAAGTCAGTGTAGTGAAAGTAAGGGCTGCGTGAGTGAGAGTGAATTCGCATCTACGTCAATAGGAAGCAAAAACAACAGGCGTGTACAATCCTGATTTCTGTACAAAAATAAAACCACTTTTATCGTTTACTTGTACAAACAAATTCATCCTCACCTTGAGCCTGCATTCGCGTCCTAACCAGGGCTAAAGGGTAACTGGCTAACTGGCCGCACGTGCTGGACATTGTGCCACAGGCTAACAGGACAAACACACCAGGATCTGCGCTGTCTGTCGCATACCTCTGTAGCCATGAGTTCTTTAGAGTCTGCATGCAAGAGAGAAATCAAAGGAAACATCAGTCTCTTAGAAAAATTATACAAACACTTAATTCTAAATACTTAAAAACACAACACCTTCGATGGATTGCAATTAAATTGTAAATATAAAATATTAGGGTTTGGTGCTTAGTATTTATTTATTTCATTGAACAATTCTATGGACACATTCTAACGCTTTTTAACTGCACTTTCACATTTAGTGTATAAAAGATACAAAAGGAGCAATCCAGCATTTTTTGGTACAACAAACCTACATTTCAAAAGACAGAGTGAGAGAGAGAGAGAGAGAGAGAGAGAGAGAGAGAGAAAGAGAAAGAGAAAGAGAAAGAAAAAGAGATGATGGCTAAAAAAGCTGGAGTATATTCCTGTCAATGTAAATTCATTCCTTTTTCTGTTCTTTAAAGTGGTACACTGATCATTAAGGAAAAAAACATTACCTCATAGACAGCCAGGTCTATTCCAGCGTAGGGAATAATGCCGATCACGTTCGGGATGTAGCCCTTGTAAAACGCTGCTACGCCCTCTCTCTGCAAGATGTGTTTGGCACAGTTCACAATCCCGGAATACTGACCGGTCTTTCCAAGGGCTAGTCGAGTCTTCAGAACCTTTAAGAAACATAAGGGTCTTGGCTTAGACCTTTTATATATAGTTTACACCGTTTATTCCAAATTATACCACAAATGCCAGTCTATTAACACGTTGTATAGTTACAAAATACTCCAAAATACCTGATATAAAAAAAAATCATTATTTTATTACAAAATAAAAAAAAAAAAAAATAAATAAAAACTAGATTGTCTACTAAATATCTTACTCCAAAACTGTATAGTCATCCGTACATAATGAGCAAGCACAAAACATGTCATGGTTTTAGACAAAGTTGAAGAATTACGCCTACTTTATGGTGGCTTTGGTAATGGAGCTGGCATTTCAAACCATGGTTTTCTCCATTCACACCTGTGCAAACATCTGTCAGTTCTCCAAACAGTTGGACAGTTAACAGCATTCGCACACATACTGCATTATCCTCTCACCTCCATTGGGTAGATGCTGCTCTGCGCAATGGCACCAGCCAGCGAACCTGCAACCAGCCGCTCCAGAATTCCCAACGTCTCCTGTTTGCTCCCAATCAGCCGCTTGATCTGATAGAGATAAGAGCAAATAATCACTGAATGACTTGCAACTGAAGCTCTCACAGATTCCTGCCCAACGTTAATCTGATTATACACAGGGAGGGAGGTGATCCCGCTCTTACCTGCTCATAGGCCATGAACTTGATAGCAGATTCAGGTGCGATCTTTATGACGTTGATGCCGTTTCCTCGCCACAGCGACCGAATACCTCCTTCACGGATCATCTGAGAGAAACCACTAGCCATACACATGGTGTTCACACGAGAGGAGTGGACCTAAAAATATCAGAGAGAGCAAATTAATGTGTGCATGTTAAGAAATCAGTCAATTTGCTTCTAGATGCGAGTGAAGTGCTTTGTTGTTTTAGTTTTTATTCGGTTTATTGATTTATTTTATACATTTTGCTCTGTTGTATCCTAGCCACGAATGAGAGATAAGAGGGCTTCACTTTTAAGTTTGTCCACTATCCTTGCAAATTTTTTTTTAATTATTTAAAGTTAAAAAGATAAGCGGCATCCAAAGTTCAGCTTTCAGGTCAAGAGGAATTTCATAATACATTTTATAGTCATTGATTTGTGTTGCCTGACTAAACAGAGACAGCCCTTAAAACCTTTGACCACATGCTTACCTTACTGTCCTATGACTACAGCATATGAACTCTGGCTTACCTTTCCCCTACTTATTCATCAAACAGTCATTATACTATCAATTCAACATCCCATAATTATATTCTTCAATCTTGTGGTGCACCCCAGCAATCTAAATGACA
Organism: Silurus aristotelis; assembly: GCF_946808225.1. Classification (NCBI taxonomy): domain Eukaryota; kingdom Metazoa; phylum Chordata; class Actinopteri; order Siluriformes; family Siluridae; genus Silurus; species Silurus aristotelis. The sequence goes on from NC_139599.1 coordinate 7,010,561, forward strand.
CACAATGTTGATTAAAGTCAAACCTAGTTTTTCTTAAGCATCCCTCTAAACCTTTTCACAACCATGGGCCGAGTACGGAGTAAAAACTTTTTTCAACAAAGACTTTTCTGTTGCGCAACCCCCAAATAGTATTGACCAGTTACTAATCATCTGATGATTTACCTGCATGAGAACTTTGAGTCGGTCCAACGGAGCCGTGCAGGTGCGAGACACGGCGCCAGCTCCGCCACCTGCCACCAGGTGTCGCCACCACATCCCAGTCTTCTTTTCTTCTGCAGTGAACTCATCAGGCACCATCAAACTCTCCCCTACATCAAATATCTGCAAGGAGAGGAGAGCAGAAATGTCAGCCATATAGCAGAATCTGAATTTCAGACAAGTACTCCATTACTGCAGGTCCTGCATTCAGAACAGAGTGGATGTTGGACCAGGGGACTGTCCAATTCTTGATAAATTGGACATCACAGCAGCTCTCACAATGCAGTAGATTATAAGATTTAGGTTATTGAGCTCAGTTTCTATAGTAACAGCTTATATTCAGAGTCAAGTATGAGGGACACTTCACATAATCCAAATTAATTAATCTAATGTGTTGTTTAACTAATTCTGACGGTTATTTCATATTTATGGTAGACATTTCACAGGAGGACACTGATTTCTCTGTCATTTTTGTCTTATTAAATAAAAAAAAGTGAGGATAATAATAATAATAATAATAATAATAAAAACGGTGAGACATCAACTATTAATTAGCTGTTCCACAAATGCCATCAATATAATGGTCAGAAAATTGCCATGGTGTAGGAGGAATTAAACGCCACCTCATCGTGTCATGTTTTATTCCTTACTTGAAGACTTCAGATATTCAAATAAGAACCACGTGTCCTAGGGTCTGTTTCTGAGTGATAAAGACAGGCTGGCTTTATCAGAGTTCCGTGTGCTCGAGTACTGATGCCACCAATCTTGGTTTCAATTGCCACTTTGTTCTGCTAAAGTCCTGGTATTAATTATATAAACATATACAAAAGTATTTTTTTTCTTGAATAAATTTCTTGATTCATGGAAATTTTTCTGAAATGGTTGGACATCTAAAGTCAGAAAGGAACGACGCTGAGAGGTTCAGCGTAACAGGATTACATCTGAACACTGTGATCCTGGGCGACACTTTATTTAACTTAACTGGAGCAGAACAGCTGTTAATGACTCTGGACACTTTGTCCGAGTCCATCAGATTTCACTCTTTAGAAAGTAGAAAACAGTATCAAGTAAAAGCACAAATTTCATCACATGCATTTTCATACTCTCATAAGGTCAGGGGTCATCTCAGGTCAACAAAAGTCAAATGTGCTGCTTTCTTTAGTACTAAATGTACAGAATGTTCAAAAACATCACCATCTATAATAATCCTGACAACAAACTCGTCAAAGAGAGGAAAACCCTATCAATCAATCTATCTTTGTATAAAAATGTCCAAATGTAGCTTACTGTCGAATGCTTCCAGTACAGGATGATCTCTGGGATGTTGTCTGCAGGATGAAGCAGGTGGTAGTCCCGCCATTCATTCCAGTCGATGGTCATTGTCCCATTCTTGTCCATGCTGTTTAGGAAAAGAAGATACATTTAAGATTAAAACCAACATCCAGATCCGGTGGTTAACAATTCAATCGCAGACACTCTCGGAATCGCCACGATCTTCCTGAATCCTAATAGACACGATTCATGATGTCTCGTTCGCAGCCACGTCGATGGAAAACAAGTTAATAAACATGCACTAAACTCAAAACCCTTTTCTGAGCATACAGCTAATTATCTCCAGACCTCCACAACATTTACTTGTGCGTCAATCAAAAAGGACACCCCCCCAAAAAATTTTTTAAATAAAAATAAAAAAAAATTGAAAAATGAGCTACTTACTTAATCCTCATTTCAGAAAAGATCTGAGTTACAAAGTAAAATAAAACATTACAGAAAGAGCAGCAAAGAAGTGAAAGCTGAGGCAAGCCAGGCATATAGGGACAGAGAGAAGGTGAGGACAGATTACTTACTACATTATGGGAGCAAATACATGGCCCCTCCTAATTCTGAGAAGACACACAGAAGAGGAGGGGCAGAAAGACAGTGTGTGAGGAGTGAGACAGAGAGAAACGGGGATGCAGTGGGAGAAGGACAGAAGCACAAAACGTACACATACAGAGGTGCCGGTTCTTACAGGTCTACCTAAACATACTACTATATATTTTACACATCCAAATAGATGTAATTTACTACTATTACTAGTTGCTAATATTTGCATATGAGTGTAAAACCCTGCGAAACAAAGTGTTTAGATGGTGAACACACCTCTTGAGGATTTTCTCTGCCTGCTGCTGGGAGATGTGGACCCCCAGGTCTCTGAGGGACTGCATGATCTCCTGCGAATCAATGTGACCTTTATTTAAAAAAAAAAAAAAAAAAGGGGTCAACATTTCTTCAGTAAACACAAGATTGTGACACAAACTCATGTAAATGCTGGAAAATCTGCAACAACACACATCCCCCTTACCATCATTCTTCTTGTCAAGACTTTTAAAGACCAGCCGTAGCTTCTTTTCATGGTCCCTCAGGTAATGCACAAACTCTTCAAAGTCCAGCTGGCCATCCAGGTCCTTATCTCCGGCTTTCACAATTTTCTGAAATGACACAGTGTGCAAAATAAGGCAAATGGAACAAAGGTGAGGAAAACATCCCACATAACGTACTAGGTTGTGGAAGTCACAGAGATGATGGATTTCAGAAAGCCTTTGCCATATGTGCTTTGTTTGGCCAAGGTTCCTTTGAAAGGTCTGCACACCATCATAGCCATTAGCACTGTTTGTACCCAGCAGCAATCCAAAGTTCATTTAGAGGTAATGACGAGGGCTTTGGGGAGGTTGGCGCTTCAAAGGAAGTTATACTGGTATGAATGATTGAGTTTAAAGAGCTTGAGGAATAAACAGATGGGGGATTAATTTTTAACTTCATGTTCTGCTAAGTGAATGACATCATTACATCATACATATTTATTCCACTACTACCAAGAATATGGCATTTTTCCAGATATGGCTTTTTTTTTTTATAGCAGTTTGACCAAATAAGTGGAAATGTCTAACTAGTACATACGGACAAATAAAGGCCCTACTAATTCTCTTCACTGAAGTGGCAACTGAGTTTCAGTGATCCTTGTAAGAAAACTGGCAGTAATCCAGTGTTTTCTCGTTTTAGGATAAAGATGGCACCCTTGTCGCTGGTATTCCATGAACTTACAGATGTTATCAGATCTGACATGGTTCGCCTTTATTTTGTGTTCAGCTCAGGGTTATACAACAGACTCCCTGTTCATCAGCACTTTCACAGGCCTGCTATCAGCCGTTTACACAGTATGTCCTGAGCGGCTTATGAAATGTTGCACAATTACTGAACTGATGAACCCCAAGAGCTAAAGGCACACAGTAGAATTACTTTACCAGAACCAATTAACCTTTTCTTACAAATAGAGACCTGCTAACCTTAAAGGCAAATAATGTGTCAACCTTGAAATGGGGTTTGATGTAAAAGTAAATATAAAGTAAACATTATAACATTCTATAATTTCTTGTCTAATGTCTTTAATAGAGACTGAAGTGGTTCCACATGGCCCACATTTTCCATTGTATCTCATATCAAATCTACTCCTGTTTAAACTAATCACTTTCTAATGCTAATTTCCATTAAAGTTATAATAATTCTTTGATTTGACACATCGTAACATTGAGACAAGATGAAAGCACTGTCCAAACAATTACTAATAAAACACAGAATACCGTGGGGAGGGTTTTCCCGGGGTATGCCTATTAATATCAACTTATTTAACCGTGCCAATCTTTCCAGACTCTTTCAATGTGCATTTGAGTAATACCTCAAACCAGTGAATCTGATGTTATAATGCAGAGCTGACATACAAAATGCGTAAAGGTTTGCAGCTCAGCACTAAATAACTAGTTAACAGTGGTGAGAATTGAGTCGGGCTAATTATATGGCACTGAACCCTAAACTGGCTGCATTACAGGGCACCATTCTCACAATAACTCAAAGTATACTTGATTTAAAAAGCTGACCAAATTACTAAGTTATGAACTGGGATATTATAAGAGTTAAAACTCTATAGACTGGTAAAAATATGACTGGCATTAACCGGCATAAACTAGTTATCCCAGGCAATCATAGCTTATCTTGATGATCTAAATACAACTACTATGCAGAAAGCTAGAGAAAAGCACATAATATAAACCTGATACATAATTTCAGCCACGATGCCTGGACTTGCCTCATATTAAACTCTTCCTTGTTACATTCTGAACATAAGATCTTATATATATATTTGATCAGACACATTAAGTTCAGATTAGACAGCGCCTTAACACACAGGCAAGTGGGTCAAGGTAACATCAAGATTAAGATACGGACACCTATAAAAATCCGTCCCGAACAAACTCCATGGATCCATGAAGCCGATTAACAGAAGATGAGCGCAAAACTGATCTAATTTTACACATTTATCCAGTGTTACAATCAACAGGAGCGACCGATCTATGTGGAAAAGCTAAAGGAATCAAGCTCTGGTATAATTAAATGACAAACTGGCATGGTTTATTTAAGAATTCGCACAAATCGGTTTTCTAACCACACTTTGAGGGAGTTCGTTCCTGCTCAGAGAAGCACATTTACATGTTCGCAGTCATGGTATACCTCCATCTACTGATCAAGTAGATATTAAATATTTGAAGTATATAATTAGACAGATGTTGGCTTATGTGTTGGGTGCAGCATATATTTCTTTATAAGCATTTCATCAGTCTTGCCATAAGAAGCACGGCAGAGCAACACATCTACATACATCACACCATACAAGTATACATTTGACAATGGTTTGGACGATACTAACGATCAGGACAAGTGTAGAAGATTAACCTGGTATAATTGTACTGACCGTGTTAATGCTGTTAATCTGAATGAATGTGATGTCACTGAAATCCGATTTAGGGCAAGAATAGGACTGAAGTACATGCATAACTGAACACAGGTAATCTGGATTATCCTAAATACCATCATTACCCACGGGGATGAATGGAGAAGAGGCTAGACATGTGACCATGTGACTTTCTCTAGACATTACTGACATCATACTACTTACTTAAAAAAAGAAAGAAAGTTTGTCGACCGAACGAAACCAAACAGAAAATGTTAAAAAAGGAAAGCCATACCTTTCTCCAGTTTCGATATGTGTTAAACTCCTGAGACGGAAGGATTAAGGTCAGTTTGAAGAGAGGATTCAGCGCAGCCGGTAAACTGTTCGACTCGAAATATTCACATTCAGTCGAGAGAGAATCGGCCACAGGCACGTACAGACACAGGCACAACATTATTTCAGTAAAAAAATAAATAAATAGTATTTATAAATAACCGGTTAAATAGACGTTAATAAATACAGGCGAATTCAGAACCGTAGCTCTGCGCGTGGGAAAACCCGGCGAGCGCACGGACGTATAAGTGGGGCTGCGACGCGTGTGTGGGCGGGGAATCGGTCATGTGATTGACGGAAACTCGACTCCGATTGCGCACCCCGCAGCCGGGTGTCGCGCTCGCGCTCGCATGACGTCGACACCGCTCATTGGCTGCTCAGGTTACACATCGGAAAGAAGAAATGCACAGCATCGGGGTCGTACTTGGGACAGTTTGGACTGCTGTATTTGATTTTGATTTTTTTTAAATTGCAAACAAATTCATCATAATGGTACTGTTATAAAAAAAAAAAGAAAAAGAATTCATATAATGTAACATAAAAACAAGACTTACTGATATGAATAATGCTATTTATATATTTATAATATTAATACAAATTCAACCCAGAAAGGGCCATGCCTTATAGTCATTGAAAATGAAAATCATTAGATATAAACAGGTATAATTTGGTGTGGCCCATGCCTGGTTGGAATGAAAACCTGCACCCATGACCTGATTAAAACTCACATAAACAAAGAGACCATTCAAAGCTCTGCATTTAATATTATTCTGGATTAGGGATGAAACCCAGGACTGTTGAGCTATGAAGCAGTGATATCCACTGCATATCGGCACCTCTGAGTCTCTATGCAAGCCTCCATCTGAGTACCATAGCTAATAACAGCCGAACATATATTTGATACAACCAAAATTAAGCTCCCAGAAGTCCCATAATGCAGCTCGACCAATTACATTGGTGGATCGGAATTAACTTCTACATAAGGTAGTTTTAATTCACAATTCATTTCAAATACTACCAGAATTATTTACATGCTAATTTTCTTTTCAATTTCACATAATAGTTCAAATTAAAGAAATACTCAATGCGCAATGCTCCATATACACCACCCAAACACAAAAACCGGGAACGTTAGATGACGTCACACCAAACTGATCAACCCTCCGCACCTCCTACTCTCACACATGGATGTTAATTTAAGCCCCTAAGCAGCAGGTTAACCTTTTTCCTTCTATCAGCTCATAGGTGATACTCATCACTATAAACATTATAAATTCATAAAGCTGGAGGTAATCTCTACATAGACTCGAAGTGCAGAAAGAATACATTAACCTTTGTCACAGCTCAACATGAATAACGTTCTCATATATCTTTTGTGAGCTGTATATGAAACTATTTGAAACGTTTTACCCGTGACCTAATGTCAGGACACCGACACATACCCTGATGCTGCACTTTTTAAACTACGGTCCATTCAGGAGCTGAAGGAAAACAATGAATGGGTGAGTAATCTTTACAGTGACAAACGGATATTGACAGGAAACAGGTCATAGGTTTGTACTTTTGTTAAAGTCAAGCTACATGATGAAGAAAGGCCAAACTATGTCATAATACTGCTCCTGTTACACATACATACGGTTTTGTGTAAAACTGAAATAATAACAATGCTAAAAACAAAACCAAAAAATTCTGAACTAAGCAGGCAAATCAAGAAAACCGGATTCTTTCCACCAATTTGCTGAGATTAGGGAAATGAACACAATTCTGAGAAATCCATGGCCAACATAACAGGATCTAACATTAATATCCAACATACAGCAGTATCCAATATCCACACTATGTCCAGGGCTTGAATGTGTAAGGATATTATTGGATATATAGCAGATTTTGAGTCTCCTAACATACATATAGGGGTATGAAATGGTTACTCCAAGCTTCAGTGAAAGCAGACATCTTTAAGTGAGAGATGTTCCTTTATTAACAAAGTGATCATAAGCACCTGCTTGGTTTAATTGGTTAATCACACTCCTGACTCTGATCCTACAAAATCCCTGACTGCAAACCAAAGGGACGTCACACAAAATATTGATTTAGAATTTTCTTCTGTTTGCTCACTATGCAACCTGATAAAATAAACTATATATATATATATATATATATAGAGAGAGAGAGAGAGAGAGAGAGAGAGAGAGAGAGAGAGAGAGATAGATAGATAGATAGATAGCGCATTCTTACTTTACAGCATTTTTTTCACACCTGCCTAAAACTTTTGCACAGCACTGTATGTGATATAAATGTGGACCTTTATTCCTCCACCTAAAAGGCATTTCTTAAATTATTATAACATGAAAACCTGCAGGCACTTTTTCAGTTGCAACAGCTCTTTAGTTGGGAATCACCTTTAAGCTGGCAGCACTGTCTATCCCCTATCACCTTGTGTTTAATGTCTGGTTGGCTCTGGAAGCTGTGCCAATTTGAAACTTGAATCATAACATTCTGTCCTAGTACGTTCTGGCATTTTGCGAATGGATATGCCCAGCTTCACGGTCATAAAAAAAGCATGCTGGTGAACATATTTTAAGCGGACACTGTGCCTCAGGTTGTTTGATAATAAAATGGTATAGAATAGAACATTTATATTTTTGTCACTGTGCAACACAGAGTATCTACTGAATCCAGTGAATGAAAAAAACCTTATTTCAAGCTAAACCACTATTACATTATGCATATGCATAATATGTACACGTACTCTTGATCATGATCACAGGCACATGATGCACATAATACATTTTCTACCTTTCAAGTACCATTAACACCTAAGCCCATTTAAAACCTTTGGGATGTACTGGAACATTAAATGGATGCCAGGCCTCCACACCCTACATGAGAACCTGACTTTACTAAAACACATGTGGCTGGAAAAAACCCTCCAAAATCTAGTGAAATATCTTCACCGAAGAGTGGAGGTAATTATAACGTCTATAGAATGCATATCTATCTATCTATCTATCTATCTATCTATCTATCTATCTATCTATCTATCTATCTATCTATCTATCTATCTATCTATCTATCTATCTATCTATCGAGAGAGAGAGAAAGAGAGAGAGAGAGAGAGAGTACACTGCACTGCTGGATTAAACAGGTCATGTATCCTGTAAGACGGAATTTTATCTTTACGTTTTTTCTGTTTGCAATTTCTTCCCGGGATCGTTGAACAAACTAGTTCTTAAGGGAATTTATAAAACTTCCAGATGCCAATATTATTTTGAAAATAAGTCCTAATAACTGATAAATCGAATATTAAAATTTCAGACAATTAACATTTTTTTCCCCCCCAACCATTTTTTCTTATACTTTTGAAATAGCAATACCTCCTGAATTTCCTTAGGGGGCGCCACTAGTATCAGCATTGTGGTTTTCTTTGCTGGCGTTTGGCCATCCTCCTGCTTTTTTCCAATTGAATCCACTGGCATGCTGTGTTCCTTTTGCCTGAGATCTGCAACATTCTTCTCATTCTTCTCAGCTGTCGGTGAACCTGAAAACCACTGGCGCATGGACGACCACATTTCTGGCAGCATTTTTCCCTAAGATGCTACAAATAACTGGATTTCCTCTATGAGACGTCTCAGTTTCAGAAAACAGACACGTGCAATGTGTAACCGTCCTTAATTGAATAATACAGCTGTTTCAGTCGATCCTTAGCCTTTGAGCATTCGCAAATTCACAGATGATTAGTACGAGGTAGAGTGGGTCAGGAGGATGAGGGCAGTTGAGGATGCCAGAACACTGCAGCTTCCTCAACACTCACACATACATCTCCAAATGAGCTTAAAAAAAAAAAAAAAACACCAGCTCTTTCACATTTCAAATGCAGCCACAAATGCAACTATTATATCGGATTAAAAAAATAAATAAATGCCCATAAGTTTAAAAAAAGAATCGGGTATCAAATGAAAAATTGATGATTTGATCAATGAAACAGCAAAAGAGAATCCTCACACTGCCTTTAAACGAGTGATGAATAACAATATGCAAAGCAATCTTCTCTTTGTCTCTCTTTCTCCCTGCAGCTGCTCGTCCTGGTCAGTCCCACGCCATCCACCTCCACAGCCGGCAAAAAAGTGATGCAGGTTGGAATAAAAAAGGCTGTAAAAAGCTGCAAGCTCACTGCAGCCTTACTGCATCCTATCAGAATCCAGCACACTGCCAAGTCCTGCCTCGAGAGTTCTTCTACAGCCAGTGAGAAAACGGCAGACTGATGACTAAGAGATCAAGCTATGGATCAGACCATTCAGCAGTGTGGAAATGTGCTGACACTTTTCTTTTTTCTCTGAAACGTTCCTCTCTTCTTTCCCCTTAGTCACGCCATCATTGTCAGGATCTCCATGGAGATCCCCGGGCAATAGGCATGCAGGCGGAAATTCTACAGACGAAGACCTTTACACAGCTGTGTGTGTATGTGTTCGTGTGTATATAGAGTATGTAATTAAATGTAATGTATAAGTAAATATAAAACATGTACAAGCTAAATATCAAATGCAAATACAGCAACTTATAACAAACACACCTGCCAAACTCTCCAAAACAAAAATACACGCTTGCTCTTTAAAATATACTCGATAGATTGATAGATAGATGGATAGATGGATAGATGGATGGATGGATGGATGGATGGATGTGTGTGTTCTGGCCACAAGATCAGCATCTGAACTGAGTCTGGAACTGAGTCTGAAGTGGTGCATTAGTTTGCATAATCTTTGCATATTAAAGATGACCTAGACATGCCTTATGTGGAAGCAGGACATCGTGTTCTTTGGTTTCAGAGATGACAGAGATTTCTTTAATAACGTATAACTCGTGGTCTAGTGGTTAGGGTTCGGCACGCTCACCGCCACGGCCCGGGTTCGATTCCCAGTCAGAGAACCGAACCCAGCCATTAGGGTGGCACAAGCCAGTGCACTCTTAGTGCCAGTCCCAAGCCCGGATAAATGGGGAGGGTTGCGTTAGGAAGGGCATCCAGCGTAAAAACATGGCAAATTGAACATGCGGATCACAATTACGAATACAGACGATCCGCTGTGGCGACCCCTAATGGGCGAAGCCAAAAGAAAGTTTAATGTATAACTCGCACACCCACCCTTAATCTCCAGGTTATAATATTTTGGCCAAAATATTCTAGGAATAATGTGTCTTGTGATTTACATTGTTGTATCATTGCAGCACTGTAACATTTTAATTGTATCTTTTTGTTGTAAAATGGAGACTTTTTATCCAAAGAATCATGGGGGATGAGCGGTCATATCTAACTACAAAGCATATTAGCATCACTAGGAGAATGATGATAGTATAATTATTGATGGCATGACTGCGATATCCACAAACCAAACCGGGTATGTTATAACTATGGGGAGAGGGACATTTGTGTGGAGGAATGATTAGGATGATCATGATCGCAGGACAGGCCTTTCACAGTCACACATCTAAGTTTAGCGGAATGGGACACGCCAAAAATCAAGTAAAAAGCCTTCCCAGAAGAGTTGAGGGTTTTTATTATAGCAAAAAGCGACTAAATCTAGATTTCCAAAAGTACATAAGGGTGTGCTGGTCAGGTGTCCACAAACATCTGGCCATTTTGTAAATGATTGTGATGGGGTGTATGATTGAAAATGGCATGAATGGGAATGGTACAAGTTATATGCGTCAAATAAGGACGCTCGAAAGGATTAAAAGCGGTCCCTGACTGTGCTTATCTTATCACAGGCCAAAAACATCCAACATCCGACAGGTGATTTGAAGGGAAAATTCCAGAAACAAAAAAGAAGAAACTATTAAAAAAAAAAGAAGCAGTAAATTTAATAAATAACCATAGAAAAAGCATGAAAACAATCTCTACTAGTATTTTACATTTTGATACTTTGCAGATCTTCTCATTTTGTAAATGGCTTCATATAAAAACACACTGTGCACATACCACACAGTCTTCTTTGTCAATAAACTAGGGATTTGTCAGGGTTGGTAAAGACATGACTCTCTACACTTTCCTACGTTCACAATGACGGCTTTCATACAGAGGCTTACGTAATAAATGTACCTCAGCTAAATAGGTCTAGGTATGAGGAAATGTTTTCAGAAATCGGAATGATTTTGCCTCTGAGCCTTTTGGATCATATGAACGATATCCGAGGTTAAATATTCAGCATTATTAACCAGGATGAACAGCTCCACAGCTTTCTATTAGCCATGGGTGCCCTCTATTGGCTATTCAAAGTGTTTCCATATTCAATCAAAATGCACAAATGTGTGTTACAAAACCTAAAAGTACTGAAGATTTTGTTGTTCATCTTGCAATATAACCAACTTTGGAGTCTCTGAACTGACAACGATAAAGTTAGAAGCAAAGGAAATGTTTTAAAATTGTAACAAAACATGGCAATTAAATAAATTAAATGACACGCAAATGAATCTAAAAAAGAAACAGACTTGTCCACAGCCTGGTCCACCAGCGAAAAGTGAATTTTCAAATTTTTTCTTTTTTTTTTCCTAGGCGCATTAGTGACATTTAAAAACAGATGTCCATTCAAATAACACACTAACGCAATTGAGGAGGTATGAGCACGCCAACATGGGGACCCAAAATAAAACACAAACATGGTGTTTCTTCACCATCACGTTAACTGTTTGTTGCATTTGCTGTACATATGGATATAAAAACTCATTCACACTATTATTGGAAGATCACAACTTCAAATGCCAGTTGTGCAACAGCTGTAAATGTCTGGGAGTCTAGAGAGCAAAGTTGCCTGTGCTCCATTTGTGAGGGAGAAGGGATGTAGCACTTTCCTGTCAGTGGTTTACACTGTTGTCATGTGACAACATGAAAAGGTATATGCAGTTGGCTGGCTTCATGTGTCTCAGCCAGCACGTGTTAGCCTTTACCCTCTTATAGCTATCATACCATTGAGAATGTTGGCTGCTGGATGGGAATTGGCAAACTACCACATTGGGGAAAAAAAGAAAATTAAACAAAAAGATTATTGTGTCTTCCCAAAAGGTGTCAGGCGCCTATGATCCTTGGATGGCAGCCAAGTCCAGGGTTGACAGAAGCAATATAAATTGGTCACAAAGTTCCTTCTAGCCAAGTTGATGGTGTGAATTCTAAGTAAAGATCCATTCCAGGAGAAAAGCAGTACATTCTGGGAATGGAGTTCTGTTAGTATGTTCAACACATTACTCATAAAGTGGCTAACAGAGCGGAAACACCGTCCCTGATTCCATGGATTTTTTTACACACCCGTCAGTGCAGCTCAAAAACGATTGGACTAAACTGGTCGATTAGTAGGGTAGTGGCGTACTACGTGGAAGGATGAGTCAGCCATGCAATAAATTGAGCGCAGTAAATAAGGTCCTATAGTGCTTACTCGCAGCAACCTTTGTTGCCTAATGATAACTTGGCGAGTTGAAAAACACAGTCTGTTTTGTTAATAAAGATGTATTATGCCAACTAGCAGAATGTGCTTTTTCACAAGTCTAGGACTGGGCATGGGCTGTCCATCCTGTAACAAAGGGTTGCATGAAATTGTGTTTTCAGTGTCATTTCGTAGCATTCACACAACTTTACTGCCCATATTTCTCTTTCTGTTATGATATGTCCACATTACTGTTAAAATTTGATAGATATACAACACTGAACGGCTCACGGTCCTGAACTGATTCAGCATTTTGTTAGTTATGCGTCTAATGTGACTACTGTTTGAACACCGGAGATCTAAATTTGTGCATTTAGAATACAGGAATCCCCCGTTTATTAACTTCAGAACGTAACCACGGGGGATTCCTGTATTCTAAATGCACAAATAAAAAATATAAAAACCGTGACAAACAGATGCCACCCCAAAATATATATATATTTTTATTGTTTAAGCTGTAACTCATTCTCCCACACACTTTAAACACACACAGAAAACATTTGCAGGAATATAGCGAGATGAATTTTGTGTAAATTGGTAGAAATACAGTACACTGTATCACCTTTACAATGAGTACATTATGTACAGTATACAGTTCTGTAGTAGTAAGTGTCCTATGACGTCAAAAAAGTTACACGTCACCGCATTCTTTACTTTCTGTACTGTATTGACATTTTACTTTATTTTATAATTAATAATTATATTTTTATTAATAAACTTTTTTTCGGCTTCTACCGTTAGGGGTCGCCACAGCGGATCATCCGCATGTTTGATTTGGCACATGTTTTTACGCTGGATGCCCTTCCTAACGCAACCCTCCCCATTTATCCGGGCTTGGGACCGGCACTAAGGTTTATGTAAATAAACACCCTAATGGCTGGGGTTGGTTCCCTGACCGCGGATCGAACCCGGGCCGCAGCGGTGAGAGCACCGCATCCTAACCACTAGACCACCAGGGAACCCAATTATATTTCTATTAATAAATTTCATTATTTCAACATAAAAAAGCCATTAAAAAATCCCTATAAGTTTTTGGTCTATAGTGCTATCTGCGAGAGACCGGGAAAATCAGCATAACCAATTAGGTATGCGGCGAATGCAATTCTGCGATAAACCGTGGGCCCGAAATTCGAATTATTTTGTTTCACACTGACAAAACTGCATCGCTTAATATCAGAACAAAAAAAAAAAAGTTCAGTCATAATTTGTCTTTATTCAAATTTAGTTTGAATTGAATTTTGAAGCCAGTTTTTCTAATCGAAACATGTCTGAAGTTTGTCGTCACATCTTTATTACATAGTGGTGCTAAATGCACTGTTTATACAGGGCAACATGGTGGTGTAGTGGAAGCCACCTCACACCTCCAGGGTTCCCGGTTCGATCCTAAGCTCGGTTACAGTGTGTGGAGTTTCGCATGATCTTCTCATGTTCATGTGGGTCTCCCTCTGTGTTTACAGTATAGCAATGCTGTAAATCTTGTGATACAGTAACAAGAAGGAAATTCGTTAGCTTAATGATAAGTTTAATAAGCAAAGGGTAAAGTACGAGGGATACAACACACACTTACAGACATGCACACATTCACACACCTTCAAACACAATGCATATTATTAAAGTGGGAGGAAGGGCCAGTGTTAACACATGTCCCTTCTGACTTCATTAATAATTGTTAAGGGGAACATGTCATCTGGCTGTCCAGAGCCACAATTCTTACATCTCTTTTATTTGTCCTTTCGTTATGTCAAATAATGCTTACTCGCGTCATTGCGCTGTGAACCCGAGTAGCTTCAGCGTGCATCTGGGGCTGAAATGCAATTTGCAAACCCAGTTCACAGAAGACTATTCATTGCAAAGCTTCTGGGTAAGCATGTGACAACAGTTCTCGAACGTCAGCACAGCCCGTCTCCTGAACTCCGTTTGCATATGAAAAGGCAAATTCTCTCTTTCAGCAATTACCTCAGGAACATCTGTTGGGTAATCTGTTTAAGATTAGCGTGCGAGAACTTCCCAGATTGTTTAAAGTCTTTTGGTGAATTGCTGATCAGAAAAAAAAAATTTGAGTTTCCAGTCCAAGTTCACCAAAGACGGCAAAAAAAACATCGACGGAGAAATGCTACAAATAAGAAAATAAAAATAAAAAATTATTTAAAATGGTTTATTATAATTCTATAACTAATTATCATTATTATGTAATGTATATATTATTCATAATGTATATATCTGCTATGTTTTGTACTCTTTTCTGGCCACATGATTCAGAATAACGACAGTTGCAATCTAATTGTCCTCTTTCAGAAACAAAAACTTTGTGACACAATACAGAGCAGGCTGTAGTCACAAAAGTTTATATGAGATTCTTTTTGTTATTGTTCGTTAAGTAACGCATTACGCACAAATGTATTTGCTAATGACCTGCAGAAAAATGTTTGCTGCCCTGTTAGTCAAAAAGTCCTATCGTTGTGAAAGTAAGCGACTACTGGCCGAGTTTATTGACATACCATACTCTCTATCAATGCTGGCTTTGACACTAGAGCAGAACAGCACAAGCTGCTTTTCTTCCCTTGAGATGTATAAACAGTAATGAGCTTTTCCTGTCAGAGCAAAAAATATCAAAAGTGGTTGGTTGGTGGATAACTTTAGAATAGATGACCTGAAATAAAAGTTGTGAATACTGACCGAGATTGTACCTTCTAACCAAAGTTTTTCCATTACACAAATTGGGCTACGTGATACTTCAAGTCCTCTGTGGTTGACATTGTTTGCACGACTAAAACTCTATCCTGAGACTAGAACATCGTGTCAGAACGGAGTAAATCATTAAATCCATATCGTGCACCCTTCATCGTTTTCAATGCTAGAACATGTTTAACAAGCCTACATGGGAACATTGAGCCTGGATGCTTTCCCAATGGGCATCTGCTCTGCGCTACTGAGTGTTCTCGTTATATTGCACTTATGTGCTGAATCCTGAGACAAAACGCACTGATCTAATCTTAGTGTTGCGATTCCATTTGGACGGTAAAGGCGGATGTTTTCGATTGATGGATATGATAATTTTATACGACAATGTTTTGGTAATTAGTCACATTCCTAAGCAATGCCTTACCATATTTGGGCACCAGATGTCAAATCTGTGTGACCCGGGGACAGGTAATGATAAAAATAAGATGCAAAATGGAATAAAGAATTTGCAGCTCAAAATGCTGCATGCAGTTTCTTTCTATTAATAATTACTCTTCTGAAATGACGGACGAACTCTGCAGCTCCAGGCATGAAGAAGCCTCTTGGTTCACATAGAAGCATGACAGGTTTTTCTAAACACTTATGGCAACATCGGCAGCTTTGAACACAATCAGCATTGAATACATCAGTGATCTCTACACTGCTAATAGACAGCTTTTAAAACTGAAAACAGAGCTTTTACAGCAGGGACAAAGACTAAAGTCAGGATTTCCCAAAATTGATCTCCAAAGCTGGATATGCCATCTCTGTACCACAAGCCAGGGTTACCTGGTGTATGTGATAGAAACCAGCCTCACACCAAACCAATACACACCCATTCCATTGCCAGCAACTCAATCTATAATAAATAAACTTTAGAATTGAAGCTAATAATAAAGTTCTGGCACAGCATTGTTAAGTAGGATTTTTATCTGCCATTGTTAGTTTCAAGTTAAAAAGCCCTGAATGACTTGGATTGCCATAACGATTTGGAACGCTACATGATAATATAAACGCTATTTACATAGCGGCTGACACTTCTGTTAGAGCTGCTGTTACAGAAAATGAATCACCAGCTTCTGACCAATCAGATTTGAGAATTCTAAAGCAGTTATAGACATGCATTTACTATAGTATCTCATTTATACAAACTTGTGTAGTGTGTAATTCTACATAGTACATGCATGTAGCCTATACCTTCACTGGTTGTTAAAACAAGTGGAATAATTTATTTGACCTCTCATTTCAACCACCCAACCCACAGGAGTGATTCAGAAAATGCCCCTGAGGAGGCGTACAGTTTTTTCAGCTTTTGTTTATTTATGACTCGTGATAAAAAATTTCGGTCCCACTGCTCCTCTACACCGACACTCTTCTACACCGACTTTTAAATAACAAACTAGGAGGCTACATCCAAAAACACAAACCAACCAGTGGGTCTACATACTCGTGTATTCTATGTGCATTATGATAACTTTAGTACTCATTATATACGAGACATATAGAAATAATGTTAAATCAAATCCAATCCAGTATTATAGACGGGTATATACCCTGATACAGATGCCCAGGGTCTGATTGTTATATTCAAATCTGATACACTCAGAGGCATGTTCATCCTCTGCCATTGTCATTGATCGATGAATGGCCCAGTACAGAAATTAAAATCACTCGGCTGTAATTTTATGGCGGTCCATTTCCACCGATAAATGGAGTGGCAAAGAATTAACCGTGCATGACGGATCAACTGTGCATAGCCAACAGATGGCCTACAGTCAGAAAACTTACTATGTGCACCTATATGGTGTATACCTGATGAAATAGCCAGGCAGCTATAATACATAAAATGGCCATTAAATGTACAGTCTCTAGAAATGAGTTCTACTCTTTTATGGTGTTTTGGTTAACCTTGTTGAACGACCGGACATATAATACATCTGATTGAAAATGAAAAGCTTCGACTAAAATTCCTCACTCCAGTGTTTCTCAACCCTTTAGTGTCTGGAGGTGAATCCGAAACGACCTCAGAATTTCACATCCCTCTCTCGCTGGACTCCCACAGCAACCTAATGTTCTGCCCTGCAAACCCTTTTGCATGTGTTGGTTTGTAACTTTATAATAACCGAAGACCAATCAATTGTGCTCAGCAACAGATAGTATACAGTCAGGAAAGTACACCTAGTGTGTTCACCTATATGATGTATACCTTTAAAAAGTCTAATAAATGTTCTCTAGAAATGAGCTCTTCTACCTTTTTAAGGCTGTTATAGTGTCCCGGTTAATTGTGGTGTACGACTGTACAGATGCTTCCTTCTGGTTAAAATGCATACCGTCTACTCCTAATCAAATTCCTCGCTAAAGAGTTTCTCAACACTTTAGTGTCTGGAGGTGACTCCAAAACCGACCTCACAACCGTCTCTCTCTAGACTCCTAAATCACACCACAGTTCTGTCCTGCAAACCCTTTGGCTTGTAATGGTTTGTAACTTCATTATAACTCTTCGACCTATCGTGCTAGATTTGTTTTTGTTTTCTGCACCACCTTTTCCTGAAGCCAATCTTTCTGACAACTTCTAATACCAGTGTGATAAAGAGCATCTGTGTAAAAGAGTTGATGAAGAACTAGCTGCTATGAATCATGATACGGTGGAAGCGTGATATTTTTAGGCTCGGTCGTCATACCGTGTAACTGTACTCTAAAAGATCTACCAACTCTCCAAAGAGCTCCTGCATATCCATAATATGTTTGTGGGCCAAAGAACCATCTAGCGGTCCATCCAAAAGACCATCATGAGAACCATCCAGAGAGCACTTATTCTTCCTAAGGGGTCTTATTAGCATGTTTGTGTTAATAGGCTTTAACGCATATGTATGAGCTCTTCTGGATGGTTCCTTGGAAATTACCTTTGAAGGTTCTACCTAAGAAACATGTTAGGAGATAACCTTTGGAAATCCACTTACACTTCCTTGTGTGTTTGAAAACGACAAGCAGTGTGTGTGTTATCTCTTATACTCACCCTGAGCTCATGCTCGGTTCGATGGAGCCCGAGTTTCTTCAAGCCGATGGTCAGGTCGTTCACGCAGATCCCTCCGTCTCGGTTCACGTCCAGGATCTGGAAGAGAACTTTGAGGCGATTCTCCTGCTGGGGGCCGCCGCACGCGACGCACATGTGCGGCTCGTCTTTCGCAGCAGCGATCCGGGCGCTAACTGCGGCATCAGCTCCGCTAATACCGCCGCCCGGGTCCGAAAGCCGGTACTCCTCCGAGCTGCACTGGCATAGAACATCGCCCAGGATGGGGGAGGCAAACGAGCCCTGCTGGTGCATCATGCGATATAGAGCGGATTGTAGCCGAAAAAATGAACTAGTCTTTGTGTGTGTGCGCGGGTGAGAGAGTGTGTGTGAGAAAGAGGTTTCACGGAATCCCCGAGAACACGTTTTCACACAACTTTTGCAGTCCTATACTCGCTGTACGAGCTAACGGCTAGTTTTACTCTTCTATGATAAAAAATATTCTTTTCACAAATATTTGTGATAAAGGATAAAAACACCACAACCAAATTCCTTTTTTCTTGTGCTCCACAAAAGTCCAAAAAGTGTTTTAAACAGGTCCTGAGTGAAACCCGTTTAAGCTCCTCTGAGAGAGATGAGGTGGATGCTAGCGGGAGTTTAGCCGGGGAAGAAAAAAAAAACCCCGCCGGTTTTCACACCGACAAGCACCAAATATAGAATTCGATAATATCAGACTTTTTTGTTAAATATATCCTGTGACACATTCGGAGAATAAATGTCCGCTCTGGTTGAACATCGCCGGATAATCCGTGTCGAACCGCCTACTCGCTGACAGATGATGAGAAAAAACGCCGGTAGAGCGGTTCCGAGTGGGCGGGGCTTCGACAAAAGGAAATGTGACGACTTGCTAAGGAAAAAGGGCGGAGCGCTAGAAACCGGGCGTGATGGATGGCTTGGTTAGCCAATCATATGTTTGTAAAACGCAACCGCCTTCAACCCGCCCACCCGGCTTTAGTCACGCGCGTGAATTTGCAGGCGGCTTCCGTTTCAAAAAAGAATGTATCCGGCATGTGCAGGCTGGAGACTGGAGCACTACAGTACACTCACGTAGCAAGTGTATCCAGAATATTCATGTGACGAGAGATCAAATCCCAAAATATCAACAAATAGTGGACTATATATCAAATTATATTATAATAATGTAGAAAACTGGTAGAAAGAAAATGAACAATATTTTATTCACAGAAATACAGAGCTAGCATAGTTCATGGCTTGTGTAGTGCTAACCAGATCTTAATCTTTAGTCATAAAATATATCCTTGAAAATAATAATGTAATAATAATGTAGTTTGTGAAAGTAATGTTGTTACACAGTTATAATTACTAGTCTGTATATAAAAAATAAAATAAATGATTATCTGACATCACTATAAATTAACGGACATATACATATCTGACGTCACAATGAATAAAGGAACATATACATATCTGATATCACTATAAATAAAGAGACATATACATATCTGACGTCACAATACATAAAGGAACATATACATATCTGATATCACTATAAATAAAAAGACATACATATCTGACATCACTAAAATAAAGGGACATATGCATATCTGATATCACTATAAATAAAGAGACATATACATATCTGATATCACTATAAATAAAGAGACATATACATATCTGATATCACTAAAATAAAGGGACATATACATATCTGATATCACTATAAATAAAGAGACATATACATATCTGATATCACTATAAATAAAGAGACATATACATATCTGACATCACTAAAATAAAGGGACATATACATATCTGATATCACTATAAATAAAGAGACATATACATATCTGACATCACTAAAATAAAGGGACATATACATATCTGACATCACTAAAATAAAGGGACATATACATATCTGATATCACTATAAATAAAGAGACATATACATATCTGACATCACTAAAATAAAGGGACATATACATATCTGACATCACTAAAATAAAGGGACATATACATATCTGATATCACTATAAATAAAGAGACATATACATATCTGACATCACTAAAATAAAGGGACATATACATATCTGATATCACTATAAATAAAGAGACATATACATATCTGACATCACTAAAATAAAGGGACATATACATATCTGATATCACTATAAATAAAGAGACATATACATATCTGATATCACTATAAATAAAGAGACATATACATATCTGATATCAATATAAATAAAGGGACATATACATATCTGATATCACTATAAATAACATATACAGTACCATCTGTATAACATATACAGTACCAGTCAAAAGTTAAAACACACCTTCTTCTGTGTTTTTACTTTATTTCCTTATTGTTTTCAATATTGTACATTAATACTGACGACATACAAGATATTACAGATGTTTGGAATTATGTAGCAAACAAAAAAGTGTTAAATATCTTAGCAAATGTTTCATGTTTTCGATTCCAAATTGTAGCCTCCTTTTATATATTATATATAGTATATATATTCATTCATTTATTTTCTCCCGCTTATCCGTAATTCGGGTCGCGGGGGCAGCAGTCTAAGAAGGCCCCTGCCTTCGACTGCTGCCCAATCCTCACAGCACCGTCCCTTACGGTCCCTCCTGCAGGTGGTGAGCCCACGGGAAGATATATATATATATATATATATATATATATATATATATATATATATATATATATATATATATATATATATATATATATATATATATGTTTTTTTTACCCCAGAGAGTTGATTGTGTGCATCATGGCAGATATCAGACTTGGCCCATCAATAAAACAAATGTTTACTGATTACAATTATTTTGGTCACATATCTATCCAATTCCAGCCTTGCTGAAGCACCCCCAGATCATCACTGACCCTCCTCCATATATTACAGTTGTTGCAGGACACTGTGGGTTGTAGGCCTCTCCACATCTTCGTCTAACCAGAACACACCCGAGTGTCAAGCAAAGCTGAAAACTGGACTCATCAGAAAAGTGCAGTACATTTTAGGGCTTTTTTGTGGCTTTGTATGACTTCAGCTTTGCATGTAGAAGCATGTTTCAAACCTTTCTTGCTGTGCAAGTCTCAGTTTGCCACTGTTGTTGAAGGTCACTTCAAATGATCCAAAATGCAGCTGCACGACTTGTGTTCAATCTGCCCAAGTTTTCACTGATGCTTGCCTACAAGGCCAAAAATGAACAAGCACCATCTTACCTCAGAGACCTCATCACATCTCGCACTGCACCACGCTGGCTGAGATCCTCCAGCACTGCTCGACTGGTACCACCTTCTTTCAGAATGAGAGGTAAGTACACTTCAAGGGTCTTCTCTGTTCTGGCACCGAGGTGGTGGAATGAACTTCCCTTAGATGTTCGTACAGCAGAGTCCCTGACTATCTTCAAGCGACGATTGAAGACTTACCTCTTCCTGAAACACTTAAATGAGCACTTTCCAGGTTTGCTTTGTAGAATTCAAGAGTTATATTTATATTAAGTTTGTAATCTTGCGTACCAGTGTAGATTTATTCATTGCTAGAGACTCAAAGCACTTTTGTACGTCGCTCTGGATAAGGGAGTCTGCTAAATGCCGCAAATGTAAATGTAAATGTCACTTGAGGTCAGACTACGGTTCTACTGACCCGTTTTCGGCCTGTTCCAGGCTAAAGCTTTGTTGCTTCTAGTGTCTGTTGCTTGATCTTGTTTTAGAACTGCTGTCTCTGAAATATTAAGGATAGAAGCAACTTGACACTTACTGAATCTTTGTGCCAGTAATGCTAGGATTGAGCCTCTTTTTCCACTGTTTTTGGCATGTCATTTACCTTTGAAAGACTTCTAGAACTTTTTACTATCCTATTGGTCACATTGCTAAAGGATTGTGTTGATTACAGCAGTGCTTTTTATACTTTTTACCCCATTAAATACGATTGGATTCAGGTGGTCACCAAATCGGTACCTCATTAAGAAGATTGAGGTGCGCTTGTGTATAAATTAAGCAAAGCCTGGCATGGAATGCTTGTCATACTCAACAAGATGCTGATTTAGGAATAAATTGCAGCGGTCTCTTATTTTTTTCAGAGCTGTATATAGTAAACACACCTCAAGGTGTGTTTAGCGTCATTGTCTTGTTGGAATACAAATTTTGGTTCTACTATGTGCAAATCAGATGGCATATCACTGCAAAATGCTGTGGTAGCCATGCTGGTTAAGTGTGTCCTCAATTTTGACTAAATCACCAACTGAAGCAAAACGCTTCCACACCATTACACCTGGATGCCATAAGTCATTAAAGCTAAACTTATCTAGTTTGGACAATATAAAACAAAAACATATTCTGGGTTGTTTGTTTCCTACATATATCCATGTGTGTTCTTTCATAGTTTGGATGTGTTCTGTGTTAATTTACAATTAATTCCCCCAATTCCACATTCCAAAAAGTTGGAACACTGTGTAAAATGAAAATAAAAACTCCCTGTTGGCCACTAGATGGCGGTACAGGAGCTATTTACATTTTTTTCAGTTGTTTTGGAGCGTTTCTCAGATCAGACATGAAATTCTCAAAACTACTTGTTGAACCGCCACATAATTTAGTCAATTGTGCTCATCATAAGAACATTTCTTGTTGCTTTGATCAAATTGCGAATGCTTTGGTACATTCGTTTAATCGACTTTGACAATTGTCTGCTGTTTCCTACACTATCACGTGTTTATGTCACGTTGATCAAAATATATTATACTGTTTTCACCTAAATAGTCTTAACCCCCAAACAATCTCAGCATCAGTTCCAAAGCATCTGAGAAAAACTGTAAATACGCAGGGATCGAGTTTTCAGCGTAACCGGACACGTTTGAATATAACTGCACTTCAGAACTGGAGTATGCAAATGAGCGGCGTTAGGGAAATAGACACGTCACTGCAGTGGGCGTGGCTTACCCGCGGGGGGGGGGGGCTCTATTTAAAATGCGCCTACTTGCGTACTAGTGAGTGTGTATGCGTGGGCCGCTGCAGTAAAGGCAGCTCGCGCACTCTGTAATAAGGAAGGGTGCAGGGCGCTCAATGGACGTTAGTCAGAGATTGAACTTGAGTTGCGCTGCTTTGTTGCCTTTCACTCCACACCGAGAGTCAGGTAGCTCTTCTGCTAACGTGTTAATTCACTGAAATACGTTAGAAAGAAAGGTTAGTATTTTGTAAGGGTTTTCCGACTGTTTCTTGCGGGACTTGTGTTGGTTGAAACGCTCAAACCCGTCGTGGTTCTTCTCTCCATTGACTGCTCTTCTTTGGTGTCTTTGGAAACGACGGTGTTTTTCTTGTTGGGGTGATATATATATATATATTTTTACCATAGTCTCCATTCCGAGCGGGTTTTTTCTTGTATTAAAAAAAAAAAGTAGCTCGAACGTAAAAGAATAAGATTTACGAGGTTTCTCGATAACAAGTCGTTTTTGTTTCTCGTAGCACGGAGTTTTGTAGACCTTGGACCAGAGACGAAAAGCAGCTCAGGCTGCACTTTCACCAGCCTTCAGGTAGGTGTTTATTAATAACCCGAGTCATATTAATGCTCCATGGTTCACTTCTACACTTATTTTTGATACAGTTTGATTGGTTTTGTTTTTTTGTACAGTCTCTTCGGGTTTAATATCTATTGGAGATGCTAATCCCAGTCCTAGGCGTCAAGAAGGAGGACTTCCAAGCTCCAGATTAACCACCATTACCTACCTCTTTATTTAACGCCAACCATCGGTTTCCCACTCCAGTTTACAAACACCATGGCTTTTCTGATGAAGAAGAAGAAGTTCAAGTTCCACGTCCATTTCACTCTGGAAGAGCTGACGGCTGTGCCGTTCATCAACGGGATGCTCTTCTGCAAAATCCGGCTTCTGGAAGGGGGAGACTTTGTCATATGCTCGTCTAGGTAGGAGAAACGCTTGAGCCTTCATCTTTCATCTAGAAGTCTTTAATATATCTGTCTTTTCATTCAAACTAGATCTTGTGGTCCTTCAGCTAAGATTAGAAGGTTGTGTAGAACTCTGGTATGAGAATTGGATTTTTCTTTAATAAATATTACGTGACTTTTTTATCATCAGTAGTTTTTGTTTGACCTCTTCTAGAAGTGATCTGGATTTTCAGATGTTTAGTGAGAGATCTGAATTTCTTTTGGTCACTTATATGGATCTTCAGACTCTATTATTTGTGTGTCTTGAGACAAACGTTACAAATCTGTAACTTTTGATCTTGAAAAAAGATATCGTCAGTATCTTGTGGTTTTAGAATTGGATTCTACTTTGCTAAAGTTTAGTAGACCTTCATCATTGTCATCATAATTAAAGAGGACTTGGGGTTCCTCACTATTAAAGCTGGCCATTCAGATCCTCTGAGATGAGCGCTATTGATTTTAGAGAGGCCTCCTCTGATCATCTGATCTCATTTATTTAGAGACATCTGGATACTTCATTTAGATGTTTGTACCTCCTAATTAGATCACATCTTTTTTTTTTTTTATCTCATTTAATCTCTTTATTTATCATTTTAACATGGCAAATTGCAGTGTTGATTTCAGAGAGGTGTTCTGATCATATGATCTCATTTTTTTTTAGAGATACCTGGATTATGCCACTTCATTTAGGGTTGTCTAGATGTTTGTACCTCCTAATTAGAGAAACCAGAACCTTCTATTATCTATGTAGGATATCTAAATTGTGGCCATTTGTTCTCGCCTATTAGCGATATCTGGATCTTCTGACCTCTTCTTCTTGAAGTTATCTAATTATCTTAAAATTCAGAATGAGAATATCTGCATTTCTATTGGTTACCTGCCTCGATCTTCAGTCTGTTTATTGTCACTATATTTTGATCTTTACTACCATATATATCTAACATTTGTTGTTTATTTATGAGAGATTCTTCTTTATTAAGTCGACCATCATCATCATCATTGTAATTAGAGAGTATTTGGAGTTAATCACTGTTGTAGATGGTAATGGTGAGATGAGAGCTATTGATTTTTATTGATTGAGGTTTTGCCATTGTCTGATCTCATTTTTTAACATATCTGTATTTTGCCACTTCATTTAAGGTTGTCTAGACCTTTGTACCTCTTATCTATCCTTTTTTTTTGTTTGTTTGTTTCTGAGTCAGTCTTTTGCTCAATTATGGATCTTCAGACTCTTTTTATAATTCAAGTGTTTTGACCTTCAATACTAGATAAACGTTACAAATCTGTAACTTTTGATCTTTATTGACAAAAGATATCGTCAGTATCTTGGGGTATGAGAATTGGATTCTACTTTGGTAAAGTCAAGTGGACCTTCCTCATTGTCATCATAATTAAAGAGGACTTGGGGTTTCTCACTATTGAAGATGGCCATGGAGATCCTCTGAGATGAGAGCTATTGATTTTAGAGAGGCCTCCCCTGATCATCTGATAGCATTTATTTAGAGACATCAGTCACTTCATTTAGGGTTATAGAGTTTTTTTTTTATTTTTTATTTTTTTTAAATAGCGTTCATTCATTTAGGGTTGTCCAGACCTTTGTACTTTTCATCTATCTGGGTTTTTTTTTTTTTTTAGTTTTTGAGTCTTTTGGTCACTTATATGGATCTTTAGACCCATTACTATTTGTGTGGTGTGGGTTTTTTTTTTTTTATTTTTTATTTTTTATCATTTTTTTAAAAATAAATCTTCAGTACTAAATAAATGTTACAAATCTGAGAAAAACTAAATATCTATTGGACTGTTTTTGGATCACCAGGCTGTCAATTATCAGTGTGCTCTGATTTTTAGTACTAGATTTATCTGCAACAAAAAATGATTTAGTTAGAGATCTTTAATATATAATTGTATTTGAATTGGCTTGCTCTTTACTAAAGGTATCTGGAACGTCATCATTCTCATTATTATTGTAATGAGGGAGTACTTGGGATTCATCACTGTTCATCACATGTTGGGATGAGGGCTATAGATGATCAGTATCCTAATCACTTCATTTAGGGTTGTTTAGACCTTTGTGCCAGTAATTAGAGAAACCAGTACCGCATAATAGCTTCTCAAGATAAAAGATTTGGATCTTTTTGTTTCAGAGTGAGAGAGATCTAGATTTCCATTGGTGACCTGTCTGGATCTTCAAGCTTTTTATTATAACTATCTCTATCTGTAACATTTGATCTTTATATGTGAGAGATGTACAGCACTTTGTAGTATGAGAATTGGATTGTTCTTTACTATAAGATAACTAAGATATTATAGTAATTAGAGGATACTTGGACCTCATCACTGTTGTAGGCAGCTAGGTTGAGATGAGATGATCGATTTTGATTTATTTCTTTTTTTTAAATAGAGATCTCGATTTTGTAATTTAGGGTTGTCTGGTCCTTTGTACCTGTAATTAGCAGGACCAGGATCTTCTAATTTCTATTTGAGCTTTCTGAATTTTGTAGTCATTTAATCTCAATTATCAGCAGGGTCTGGATCTTGTGACCTATGCTCATCTGCATCTTTTTTATTTTCTGTGTGAGAAATATCTGGATTTATATGGGTAATGTTTGGTTCTTTTTTTTTATTTTTTATAATAATGTATTTTCTCTAATACCAGATATATCTGTAACATTGAATCTTTATTGGTGAGCAATATCTAGATCTTCTAGTTCTGCACACCTTAAATGGCTAAACCACAGTGTTGTCTCACAAATGCACTTGAAATATGTTTTGTTGTTTTGATCCCAGGATTAGCCTGAAGCGAGCTGTTTCAGCTCCCGCTAAGTGTTCGCCTAAATCAGGTGTGTTTTGCGCTGATGAATCGCCAGACTGATTATCTGGTCTATAAGTATCTCACAAGCTGTTTCACAAACCATAATTTTGGGAAAAATATTCAGCAATGCTTTACAGATCAATAAGAGAATTCAGAATTGTAGTAGTCATATTCTATAGATGTTATAGTCACTTTGGATATGAGTGATATTTTGACATGGTGTATTAATAGGGTTCATGGTTTTTGGTTATATAAATGCTGGTTACTAGGAGTTTACATTCTGTTGCTTATATGGAATAATGTGTATTTTTACCATCATGGGTCACTTGAGGTGAACACTTTATATTCATTTTGGGCATTAGAATGTCCATTATGTGCATCTCATCTGAAACGGGGTTTTGTCGCTTTATGTGGGTGTTTTTTTCCGATGGTATTTTTGGGCACATGCTATGGCGTGGTAAGCGCTGATTCTCTGGCAGTGCCAGGCACGTTTGTGTACTTGTTGCACTGAACTGCCCCCGTGCATTCATCCTGCACAATGCTGTGTCTGTCTACTGAGTCCAGGCATGTAGGGGTTATGTCCCCATCTCATTACCATTCCTTCAAAAGGGATGGTGAGATGGCAGGAGAGAGGCTATGCAGAGCAGACAGAATGCATGTTGCTTTAAAACCAACAAAAAAGAAGCGAAGATAAAGGCTGTCGGGAGAAAAAAGAGAGAGACTCGGCCTGAGAGAGAGAAAGAGAAACGCACAAGAGACTCGAACGATACTATACACAGAGGGCTTTTTGTCCCCTCCAAGACACACTGTTCAGTTTCTTTCTCTTCCTCCTCCCTGGTTCTTTTCTCTCATATTTCTCCTTCCCTCCCTCTTTATCCTGGTGGCTTGCGCTCGCGAAGCGGCCTATCAACAACAGCGAGCTCGGTTTTGTTTAAGGGTGAAGACACGCATGAGTTGACTCGGTGAAAGAGGAGCTCAGCGCTACGGATGAAGACGAAGTATCCGCTTCGGATTTGTCCCAGAAGCCCGGGAAGTGGGGGCTTGTAGGATGGCAGGGTGACTGAATGGGTTGCAGTTTATGGATCTGGGATGTAAACCCTGATCTAAAAAAAAGTTACATATCGTCTATCAAATCTGCGGACACGAAAAGGCTGTGATCCAGATCCAGTAAACTCTTCGAAGCACGTTGTGAAAATAAATGTTTTGTATTGGATTAAACCTCTTTATCTCCCCACCCTTATTTCTCCTTCCATTTTTTTTTTTTTTTTTTAAACCACCAATTTGGTCAAATCCCATTCACTAGTTAATGCAGGGCTCACACTATGCGATTTTGGCCACACTTTGGCTGTCTGAGACAAAAAATTTTTTAATCCTAAAAGAATCCTTTGAAAATCTGTCTGACATTAATCTGATCTGTGGTGCAAAAAAGGTTTGGGACCACTGAGGAATGTACAGTGCATGAGCAGCCTCAGTAGTCCTGCAGTTAGTTTGCTGTATTGATGTGCAGAGCAGAAATTCAACTGAAATTGCATTCAATCTGATTCTTGTTTAAACCAAGATCATTCTTTTTGTAATTTTAAAATTTTTCTACATTCAAGTTCTCTGTTATTGGTTAACCTGCAATTTATCAAATTTCTGTTTGATTCCTGTTGATTCCCGTTAATTCCCTTAGAAAGTTCCCCGTCTGGAAAATTCCTGGACCCTAGTTTTTACACATGCTGTGCCACAGGGTATTGTGTATTGCCCTGAGGAAAACGCCACCTGCCCTCTTCCTTGTACACGAGCTCTCAGATCCCCACGATCAGCTCGGGTCACTGTGATTGGCTAAGAAGAAAAATAGCCTGTTATCTTGACTTTTCAAACTCGATTTTGTGAAAGCTAATTTGTTGCACCACTTTAGTGCAGCAACTCCTTTTTTTTTTTTTTTTTTTTTTTTTTCTTCCCCCTTTGCTTGCTTCTGATATGACTGTGTGTTTTGGCTGCACCGTGTTTGATCGGCAGGTTCTCTGTCTGCTCTCTTGCGGTCACCGGAGCGGCACCCTGAACATGTTTTGCAAACCTGCGGGACGTCTTTAACTTCATTCGAACTGTGGCTCCTCGAAACCCTTCAGAACCGCCGATGACGGGGTCTAGTGTAATTTTAGCAATCAATGGGATGATGTACACGTGAAATAAGACCAATTAGGTTCCTGAGACAAAGTGCCACAACGTGTTTCTTCATCTTTACACTGCAGCAGTTTTCTGACCTGCACATTTTAACCATAGCAGATATTGTTTGATGAGTCGGTTCCTGTTACCGCTCGCTTTTTGACAGCATTACCTCCGCATCCTTTCCTCTTTCCTCTCTCACTTGTAGTTAATATAAAGCAGATAATGCCCTTTCAGTGTTTGTAAAAAATCTTTATGGTCTAGTTTTGTCATTTGAAAGCTTTTGTCCGGAGCTGAAATGCATATTATTACATATTATTTCTAAAGCAAAGGAAAATAAATAAAAGGGAAGCAGACCTATAAAGAGTCTGGTGTGCAAGTTTAGCATTGGTATACATGGAGTAAAGGTGTGTGTGCGTGTGTGTGTGCTGTAAATTCTTGTTTTTATTGTGCTTGTCTTGCCAGTCTGACAGGAGGGTTTTCGCTTTGGATGGAGTGATAAATGGATCTCTGTATAAATTCCTTCTAAAATTCAAAGCTGTAGCTTTCTGTGCAGTGTGGGGTTGTCTAGGAAACCTCTGTAGAGTGTGTGTGTGTGTGTGTGTGTGTGTTTTTAGATTCCAGTGATGTCTGAATGTTATGATTCTAGACTGTAATTATAATCAATGTTATTCTGTAGATGCTGTTCTAGAGTATTACACACATCTATCTAATATATATATTTGTGTGTGTGTGTGTGTATATACACACACACACCCACACAACCAGTGATTCAAGTGTTAAACCACATGTTTTGGTGCAAATATATGAAGGCTGTGTTAGGAAGTGAGCACCGGTGGTTTGGACTGAGGAACATTCCACACACACACACACACACACACACAGGGAGTCATGCTTATGTAAAAGCTTAACGCATTTGCTTTATTGGTTCATGTATCTGGACTCTTTGTGCGTGGTTACTCAAAAGCAAAACACTCAGTATCAGCACACACCTAAACACTTAACACTCCCAACACAAACAAGCATCACTCATGATAACTGTTCCAAAAGGGCAACAGGTGCTTGTACTAAACCTGATTGTGTTTTCAAGGTGTGAGGAATTATGTGTGATCAGAATGGATGAAAGTATAGCTCAGGGTATGTCTGAGTCTGGTTTTTGATCAGGAACAGAACTGTACCATGATGATGGAAAATCATAATGAAATTGGTGGCTGAGAAACATCAGTTTGAGATTAGAGCAGAACTGAAGCAGAGGAGCTGCTTATTTAATCAGGGATAACAATATGGTCATGTCTGTCTGTGCCAGTGTGTTGTTTTTTTTCTTTTTTCTTTTCCCCTCTCTCTCTCTCTCTTTGTCTTGTTTTCTGTTTCTTGCTCTCCCTGCTTTTTCTTTTTTTTTAATTCTGTCTGTTGTCTTTTGCTGTATGTCTTCCTGTCTGTCCCCCCCCCCTTTTCTAATCTTTTTTTTTTATTTTTTATTTATATATATTTTTTTATTCTGTCAGTGTTTTGTCTCTGCTGCTCTCTTTGTTTTTTTATTTGTTTCCTCTTTTTATGTTTTGTTTTTCTCTTGCTCTCTGTCTTCCTGTCTGTTTCTCTCTCTCTCCCTCCCTCCCTCCCTCCTATGTCTGTGTCTCCTTTGCTCTGTAATTCCCATTCCTTGTCTCTGATCACCGGGTATCTAATGTCTTTCATTTTCTGGATCAGCGAGCCTCTGTTATAGACACAGAGAGAGCGAGAGAGCGAGAAATTAAATTTTGTAAAGAGCAGTGTGAGAATAGAAAGTTGTTCGAGTGCAACCCAGCTCCATAAAACTGGAACAGGGCTGGGCATCTGGCACTGAGATTTAAAGGTTTATAAATTCTCTCACACACACACACACACACACACTCTCATACCTTATCTGCCCTTAGCGTTTTGCTGATTTGGCCCCTGCGGTGTTGTGAAAAGCCCGTAGCCTTCCCTTATCTCTGTCCTACAAACACAAGTGCACATTATCCTGGCCGTACTGCACACCGCCTGCCCTACAGCTGATTATCAAGAATGCTGGGAAAAACATCTGACGCTTTACCAGGCGCTTCTATAGCATGTGTGTGTATATAGACATTTATGTGTTCATTTGTTAACCTGTGTGTGTGTGTGTGTGTGTGTGTGTGTGTGTGTGTGTGTGTGTGATATCCATACATCAGTTTTTGTAATGTAATGGTATGACATTTTCAGTAGAGATAGGGAGAAGAAATGCAAAACATAAAATTGCTTGTCGTTTTTATTTTTAAAAGCAGTTTATTATTAACATTTCTTTAAACAATTAGTTTTTGTTAAAAACACTTTGTATAGCTGTGAAGATCTAAGCATCTGAAATATAATTAATTTAATTTTGTATAATAATTAAATGATATATGCATAAATTAAATATGCAAGCATTGAACGTAGTAAAGCCGCAGTAAATCAGATTTGAAAACATCCGATTAATCGATTAGCAAAATAATCGTTCGTTGCAGCCCTGGTCTGAGTAATGGCTTCTAATTGTGAAGCGAATAGAAAGAGAATGACCAAACACTGGAATATCCTTTTAAACCCCCCCCCCCCCCCCCCACAAGCCATGAACAACACACACAAGCAATCACGGCTCTGTTTCGGCTTGAGGAATTTGACCTCTCGGGAATAGCCATTAGTGAAGCTGTTTTTTGTTCCTTTTTTCCAAATTTCTGTCTCCAGGTTCAGTTTGAACAAAGCCCATAGTCAATTCAATTCCTTTTTATTTGTATAGCGCGTATAAAAATGAACATTGTCTCAAACCAGATTTTGCTTAGACTGCTGCCCCCGCAACCCGGCTACGGATAAGCGGGAGAAGATGGATGGATGGATGGATGGATGGAATACGGTGATAAAGAATAAATAAGGTGTTCTTTTTATAAGTGGAAGTTTGTCCCTAATGAGTGAGCTGGTGGTGACTGTGACAAAGAAAATCTCCCTGTGATGGCATAAGAAAGAAACCTTGAAAGGAACGAGCCTCAAGAGGGAACCCATCCTCATCTGGGTGGCAACGTATGTCAGTTTATTACAGCGAAACAATGTTGAGGTGTGCAGTGATTCTGATCAGATGCAAACTGTAATCCTGAGTCAGTGTAGCAGACTGTTGACATATTAACTACAATCCAAATCCTCAAAGCTCCGGTTCTTACTTCGTAATTTAATGGATCCCCAGGCCGTTTATGTGAAACCATCCACAGATGCCCGGGGTGGCCTCCAATCGAAGAGAACACCATCCAGAGGCAGGCTGGGATGAAGCAGATCCGAGAAGAGGAAAGGTGCAGGAACAGTGGTCACTGGTACCTCAGGAGCCTTTTTTACTCTCGAGAGAGAGAAAGATCTGGATTATAAAGTATTCTTATTGTTGTATAAAAGTTAACACTGTGAAATTGAGGACTCTTGCAAGACTTGCTATGAACATTTTATATCCATGATCTCTCCAGATCTTCTTCTTTACCTAAAAAAAAAAAATCTACTGATAAAAGACTTAAATATGTTTTCAGCCTCGACTTGAACACTGAGACTGTGTCTGAGTCCTGAACATTAGTTCCAAGGCTGTTCATAACTGTGGTGCTGTATAAGAGAAAGATCTGCTCCCTGGTCTGCTCAAAGCCTGCACCTTTTGATCGAAGTGGGCGTCGGGGATCATATTGGTACAGAAGTTTACTCAGATACTGCAGCCTGAGTTAAGTGCTTTATACGTCAGTAGTATATCAATGGGAGATTTAATGGGGAGCCAGGGTTGATGTGGTCATATTTTCTAGATCTAGTGAGGACTATTGCTGCTGACCTGTGCTGCTGGTGCCCCTAAAGGTCTAGTTAATTTCTCGTGCCTCAGAATTGTCTCCTATAACCAGAGCTCTTTCAGGTTTCTCAGCAGGTGCGTCACTGAGGAGAGTAGCCATAGTCCTGGCAACTTCTCGTGGAAAAGATCTTGTCGATTGGTTTCTATA
This sequence comes from Silurus aristotelis, assembly GCF_946808225.1. Classification (NCBI taxonomy): domain Eukaryota; kingdom Metazoa; phylum Chordata; class Actinopteri; order Siluriformes; family Siluridae; genus Silurus; species Silurus aristotelis. Next base: position 7,043,984 of record NC_139599.1, read on the forward strand.
CACATATGTGCACACACACTGCGTGAACTTTTTGAAGCAATACATTTGTGTGTCAGGGTTTGTCAAGGGTTTACTGAGCAGTATAAAGGAGTGTTTTGTTTTAAGCATCTTGTTAGTAGAACTATGCTCCGAGTTAATAGCTCAATAATAACCCTGTTTCTTTGATTTCTACTTTGTTTTATTCACTAAATGCTAAGAATACCACAGAAGGCATGTAGATTCCCTGTAAGAGGCACAATTACTTAATATTTTGTATTTAAAAAGAAATGGTCTCAGAAATATTGTGATTTTACTGCAAAACAAAAAGAAAACCTTTGGCCCGAATCATGCGAGTTATTTCATAATATTTAACAAAGGAAAGCATGTCCATGTTTTGGTTAAGCCTTTTGTAAGGAGATTGTTCCTGTCAGGACAAAGAGCTTTTTCTTGCTTATTAGTATTTGACAAGCTGCATTTATTAGCTTTGCGGGAGAGAGACCGTTGGGGGAACAGTTGTAATTGTGAAAGTGGTATTAGGAACTTGTTTTTGCAGACACTTCAGAACATCATATACATCCTTTAAATGTAAATATGTAAACGGATGTAAAGTGTCATGTGCTTAAAAAGTTGCTGTGGAATAGGAAGAATGAAAATTCTCTGCACAGAAATACTCCATAAAAAGATTTTCTATTACAGAAGTTTATCACAATATAAAATACAGCATTCAAACCGTATCGAAACAAAATTGTTCATTTAAAACGAATATAAAAGCATCAATTCTTATACCTTTATCATTATATGAAATTAATTGTTTTGTATTATTATAAGGATAATACTAATTAATTGTCCATATTTTCCAGTAATGATAAATGCATATCTAACAATGAAAAGAGGGGGAATAAAGTGTAAAATGCACAATAAAAATGTGCACAATATTAGCAATTTGTTATAATGTTAAATGTAGTTGTATTACAGAAACCTTAAATAAAATGTAAAGAACTTGATATGATGATTAGATTATATTATAATGAAAGAAAAAGGTCTACAGTATCTCAGGAAAGCTTATAGTAATGGATGGGGTCGTAATATCATTGTTTCTTAATGGCTTGAACCCGTTTCAAGATGTCGCCAACGGCAGTAACGCGAATGTAAGTTTTCCCAAATCACTTTTTTTTTTTTTTTTTTTATGAAATAAAGTCTCAGCTGAACATGGAAACTGAATATAGCACTGTGGTAACAAATCTGACCCATACACTGATTTATTCCCAGACCAGACTTAAATAACCCCAAAACTTAATGGTCCTGTCTCTTTCTTCTTCTTTTTTTTTTTTTTTTGGATCCATCTTTATCATCTCGATTGATTTCTCTTCAATTGGAAAATGGTTGGAGGATGGTTCCACCTGAGCATGAGGTTCCTGTTAAGGGTTAAACTCAAGACTGGACTGTAATTTTATAGAAAGTTTGCTAGAATGGATTAGGGCTACAATTGGCTGGAAAAGTTTGGAAAGTAAGCAGTTGATAACCTCAACAATGATGGAACTACAATGATTGTGCATTCATATTCGTTCCCATTTGAGCCATGTTTAAATTTTTTATTTTTTTTCCCCTCATACTATCTCAGGGAGTTTTCTTCTTGGCACTGTCACCACTGGCTCGCTCATTAGTAATCAACTCATAGGGACTAATTGATGATTCTGGAACTTATGTTCACATTCTGTGAAGCTGCACTATACAAATAACATTTGAATTGGATTTTGGTTGTGTTCAGCCTTAACTGTTTAAAGACGTCAGATATTTAAAGCGAAACAGCTGGAGTTCTTCCCAAGAGCCAGGCAGTTTGCAAACGCAGACCTCTGTTTAGTTGTTTAGCAGTCTGCCTTATTTCTTTCCTTCCCTCTTTTTCTATCTATCTTTCACTGTAATATAGGGCTGTTATTATTCCGAATAAAGAAAGAGAAACTTTGGATAAAGCTGAGGAATCCGAGTCTGAAAGCGAGCGCCGAAGAGAAGTAGGTTAATCGTAGTCCCGGGGGAATAGAAAGAGAGAAGAGGAGTTTGTCATTTCAGCTTTAACACAACGTTTGACTCTTCCTACAGGCAAACATTTTTCTTGTTACAATCCGAGCTTCTTGCTTGACACTGTTTGCAACACACAAACAGACCGTTCTCTTCCTTCTGTTGTGCCTCTACACGCTTCTTTTGCTCACTCGTGGGTTGCGCAAAGGTCAAAGTTCAGAGGTCAAAGTATTCCATGTCTCGAGTGTGTGTTTGTGATCCTAGGTAACCCTTCCCCCATTTAACTCTTCCAGGACCAGTTTAAAGGACCAAGCTGGAATTGTTCAACTTGAACTCTATCCACTGTATGTACAGGTTCCTCAGGCAAGAATCAGAAGTATTAAATGGAACTGAAAGAGAAACTGAATTTTTTATTTATTTTTTTTCCCTTTAGTCCAAAGTCACTAATGGTGGAAGGGGAGAATTTTGTTAATGTTTTTGCAAAGCAAATTTGTTTGATGCTTTTTATTATCATTATACAGGTCTGAATATCATCAGTTCTGAATGTATGTAATTGTCAAGAATTGTCTTGCAAGAAAGGCAAGAATTTCTTGTCCTCATTTTATTTATTTTTGCCAGTATGGGTGCAAATATTTGGGTTTTTGTTTATATCCATGCTGAACTTCTCTTCTGTTACTTTACTTCAGATTTCTTTATTTAGCATTATTATTATTTTTTTAAAATAGTTGCTATGAAAAGCTCACCTGTGCATGCTGAAGTGCTCAGGCTGCCAAGCTCACTTTTTATAACATATGATGATTCAAACTAGTTTTAATACTTAGCTTGGATCTGGTAGGGTTGAAGTGGAGAACGTGTTTCCAGCTGTGGGTAAAACCCACAGAGGCTCATCACAGTAAAGGTACTGGGTAAAATCAGGTATTTTCCATCACCCAACTTTGTCAGTATTTACACTATATATTTACAGTAATTCACACTATATGGCTAAAGGGTGATGGAGACCTGAGTCTAAGGGTTACATGTGTGGTTTTTTTTTTAAATCACACCCTATTCTTTATATAGTTCCTATTTGCTGTTAGAACCTCCACACTTTTGGGAAGATGTTCCACTATATTCTAAAGTGTTTTTATGGAGATTTCTGCTCATTCAGCGCTAGTGAAGTCTTCTACTGATCTGCGGTGCATTCTTCATTCCAATTCATCTCAAAGGTGTTCAGTAGGGTCGAGTCAGAGCTCTCTAGCAGGCCACTCAAGGTCTTCCACTCCAACCCATGTAAACCATATCATCTTATAGATGGTGTACAGGAACATTTATCATGCTGGAACAGGTTTGGGTCTCTTTGATTAAGTGAGGGGAACGATTAATGATGCCACAGCCAAAGACATCCAATATTATTTGCCTCTAACTTTGTGGTAGCAGTTGGAGGCAGGCTGGGAAAAGCCAGGTGTCCCAATACTTTTTTTCATATTGCGCACAAGTGTAAATGGTAATAGAATAAGTTTGCGCAGCAGAACATAAATTCTAATGTTTATTAATTGAGTTCTTGCACTAGATTTCTTATGACTTTCTGTCCAGGAAAATCATCCATGCTAATCACATATAAAATTTAGTTTTAATCTTTTGAAAAAGTCTTGTTCACATCGGTAGAAAGGGTGTGTGTGTGTGTGTGTGTGTGTGTGTACGCCCTTAAAAAATCCATTAGCAAATATCAGCGTGTTATTGCTGAATAATTATCATATTATTATAGCAGACTTTTCCATCAGTGGCTGTAGATTATAGAACGTTAGCTAGGATTCTATTATCTTAGAATTGTTTTCATGGAAGTATAAACTTCCTGTGAGTCATATAAATCATGAAATCCGGTTGTTCTGGTCACTTCCAAGTGTGTGTGCTTATGAATGAGCGAGTGTGTGTGTGTGTGTGAGTGTGAGTGTGATCGTTGTTTATGACTACCATGATCTCAAAATTAAAATCCTTTTTCCTGTAACTCAAGTAACCTTTAAAAGATTTTGTGGATTATTTGAGTGCGTGTGTGTTGGTTGGGGCTGGCCGATTGTCAGAGAGATTCAGACTGAAACCAATATTGAGACAGCTTGGAATATTTGGAAGAAGCCAGAGTGCATGGTGGAGAAGAAGAGATTGAGTTCATGACAAATGTACAGACTTCTCTGCTTCCACCTATGCGCTCTCAAATACATCTCCTGGTCAGGGTTTTTTATTTGGTTCGGATTGTTTTATTATTTTTTTGCTGTACATTTTGTGTACAGTGTGCTCTTCGCCCTAGATATCTTTCGTGGAGTTCCAGGTCTATCTCTCTGATCTCCGAGAGTAGGATTGTAGGCAGACCGAGTGTGGGGGGGAAATGCAGATCACAGTTCCTATTCCTACACAGTCACAGACTTGTTTCCTGACCGCAGTGGAAAGTGATTGGCAGGTGTGTCAGCGACTCGTTCTCTCCGCTTTCTACCTTAATGGATAGTAGATTGGGGGCAGAAGTAGCTCAGTGGCTCAGTTACGACCTTTCAATCAGAAGCCCAACATCTTGAGTTTAAATCTCAGCACCATTAACTGTTGGGTCCTTATACAAGTGCTTGGTTGCATAAATAAGAGAATTGTAATTGTCAAGTTTGGATAAGGGCATTTGCCAAATTCTGCAAATATAAATATAGATTGCCATAAAGGTTTGTTTTTTATTAAAAATATATATTTTTTTATTGTTAGCATGGCATAGAGTGACGCTTAAATTTTTTATTTTTTTCCCCCATTGTAAAAATCTTGCTTCTGGCTGTTCTCTTGACCAGGGTGGGTTCCAGGCCCTAAACCAGCATTCCTGGGATTGGCTCCAATCCACATGAGTGAGTGAGTTAGTAAATTAATGTGTGCATGTGTGTTGATTAATGCTAGATTTGCTAGCTAGCCTTATAAGACTGCTGAAGTGTGCTTCCCAGTTTTATGTTTTCAAGGCCCACATCTTAATGAGTGATGTCTGTACTGCATTTAATTAACTTACAAAGAAATGGACATACGAATGGACCCAGTGGTGGACAATAATGAAGTAAATGTAATGCGTTGCTGTACTTAAGTAGCAAGTCATTAATCAGGGTCGAGCGTGCGCTCTGTCTTGAACTTGTTTTGCTTGGCGGTATCTACTTATCACCAACATACAGTTCAACAGCAAGTAGAACATTTTAGGAAGAATAAATGATGGAAAGAAATTCCTGATTTGAACTCGCCACAACACTCGTGGCCTAATTTTCATTTTTTAAGTAGTTAAAAAGAAGGATTTGGGCTCATAATAATTTTAGGATATCACTGTTTGACTCATTAATAATATTCTCTTAATAGATTGATGTGCTAAGAGTTTTTATTTTTTTCATAAACTGAGTTGATTTAAGCAAAGTGTCTTGTGACAAAAATGATAAGTGGAACATTATAGCCATAACAAATCAGTTCTTCGGATACTTAAGTACATGTAAATGCAAATACTGTTGTGAAAATTTAAATCAAGGACTTTTACTGGAGTAATATTTTGTCTCTACTTTAACTTAAGTACTTAGTTTGTGTATTTCATCCACCACTAAACAAACCTCATGTCAAAATTCGGAAATACTTGCCTCAAAGCACATTGTTTTTCATATTAATAATCATAAAACAATCCTTTTTTAAATATGGCCGAATCACAAAAGCTTTTGCAAGTTATTAGATCTGGTGGACTGATGAGACACCAAACAGTTTTCTGAGGAAACTGATTTCCTCCCGGTTTCAGTAAGTGAATTTATCCTGTGGTTTTTAGCTCTGCAATACTGGTATCTTGTTAAACAAGACATTTTTTTTTTCTATTCTCCAGTCGGAGTAACATGGAAATAGCTGCTTTTGTTGCAGATTATGCAAGTAACTTGCTCATTTGACATAAATAAAGAATATGGTGTCACTTCCTGTAGACATGTGCGAATAAGTTTCCTGCATCACTTCTGAGAACATTTGGCATCCAAATCTCCCCCTCCCCCATTTTATATCATCAAGATCCTCAGTCACAGAAGCTTTCTGTCCTGCTTTTAATCGAAAGCAGACCGAAACCTTCGAAAGAATGTGTGAGCATTTTGGGGTGAGAAAGCAATCAACACATTCCTGACATAATCAAGCTCACGGTTGCTATGTTATTCTGCCAGTTTGCAATGTACGCAGCAGCTCAGGGGTGTGTATGAGTCACGACGAGCTCGGTTGACATTTACGACAGGGACTCAGGGATTTCCATGGGCACAGATAAACACATACTCGCACACCCTCTCCTACAGGCATAGAAAAGCCATTCATCATGACGTCGTGATCTTTTGCATTGTGAACAATCTCACACATTTAGCTCTGAGAAATCAAGTGGCATAACCTATTATGGTGTGTGTACATTTGTGCCTAGACTTGTCTGACGAAGGGGGGGGGGAAAGTAGGTCGTGTGAAAGAGAAGCGTTTCGGCTAAGATCAAGCCTGATCAGCCTGCACCATCTTGCATTGACAGTTTGAGGTTTTGTTGTTGTATCTACCCCAGTTGTCAGGGTAAATGCTAAGGGGGGGATCCAGTGTAGTACAGACTGGGGATTTTGTTTTTAATTCCCCCCTCTCCCCTTGCCCTGAAATTTGGCGACTCATTTTTCCCAGCACAACTACAGCTATTAGTAATCAACTGTGATGGTCAACAGTGAATATATGAATCATGAAAGTTTCCCAAAACATTTTTTTGCCAAGTCCCGCCTACAAGCCAGCTTTCACCAATCGTGAAAAAAAATCGACTTAAGTACAGAAACGAAGTATTTGCATTTTGTTACTTCCCACCTCTGGCTGTACCTCAGCCCAAGCAAGGATCTTGAAGGCTACCAGAGGCATCTTTCAAGGCTTTTCCACACTGTTGCTCATGCCGGGGTTTTGCATTTAGAGGAAAGCTACTGTCTGCCCTAAACACAAACTCAAAAATTAATGCTAAGTGCTTCTCTGATTGACAGGGGACAGAAAGAAGTGCATCCCTTCTACCCATATCACATGCTGGCTGGAAAATCGTCGGGATTTGAATTTACAATAGTGCAAATACAGCAATTATTTTTCCTATTTGTGCTCTGGAGTTGTGATTAATTAAGAATCTGGGCATGAGTGCCATTGCTTTGAGGGATTTCCCAGAAACGCAACAATCCTACCGTCTCTTCTGTGCGAAGTTGTGCGTGTATATAAGAGCATCTTCTGCTTTATTACTGGCTCTGGAAAGAGCGCACTTGGTTTACATTTCCATTTCTGTTAAAGTACACACACTGCAAATTGTCTTGGCTTTTGACGGACCTTTAGCAGCGACTCCTTAGTCTTCTAGCACGCTTGTTTATTGGAATTGCCTCTAAGCCTCTTTGTAGAATTCCAGGCTGCAGTAAGTGAGAGATGTAGAAAGGGTTTCGATTCGCAGCGGGTTTAGTGCTTGCGCGAGACGTCTGCATACAGGTCTATAAACAGCACCGAGAGGATGTAGCTACAGTCGCAGACTGAAACTGGAAGAGGTTTAAGGTCATGAGATGTACTGATGAAGAGAAGTGTGCATGTGCGTGCCTAAGCGTGTGTGTGGTTTCCATAGTTTGTCTTGTAACTGTGCTCACGCCGATAGTTTGCAAAAATGTACGCGTTGCGTTTGCATAGTCGTGCAATGGAAAGGAGCAAGGTTGCAATATGTGAAAGTGGCTGCAAGTGTGTTTCTCTAGACAAAGGTCAAATATAAGCATTCACGTTCCTTTTTTTTAAATTTCACTATTTTTCGAGCTTGTAATTACGTAATTGTATTTTAAAGGGCCGATTGCTGACACTTGGAACTCCTTCCACGATTGTCCTACACCTCGTTGTGTAAACCTTTTTTAATCTTGGATTAGCCTTATTTGGAACATCTGTCCTGCAAATCTCTGAGAATTAGCAATTGAGGCTATAGCAAAGGGTGGTTTTTTTTTTTTTCCAACCAGGCGATGAAGGATAGTTTTGTATGGTAGTAAGTAAAGGATGGTCAAACCGGCTTCAAGAATTTGCTGAGAACAATTCTTTGTATTTATAGATTTTATCTTTATGACTCCACTTTGATTCTCTTTCATTTAATTATTATTATTTTTTTATTATATCAACTAACTAACATAGCTTAGGTGTGTGTGTGTGTGTGTGTGTGTGGCCAAGCCTTCCTTTGTTTCCATTCTAGTTATTCATTTGCACTATGACGTCTACAGGGACATGTTCCTGGTTTCTCACATGACTTGTTGGAAGTTTTAATGGAGCCGCCTTCATTCCACAAACAAAAAGAACATCACTTTCCCCACAGGTGCAATTCTACATCTTAGGATTTTAACATTGCGAGATAAATTTGGCTCATATCCCGGTTAGTCCGACGCCTCTGCCTGTCTTTTGTTCCTCTCAGTTACAAGGAGAATCGCTTTAACCTTTAGTCTAATAAAAGAATAGATCGGATAGATCAGCTGCGTATTAGGTTCGATCCCAGACTTGAATTGAAGGCTTTCTTGAATCCGATTGGCTCGGAGATGTGAACAGGCGTGCCAGGCAACGTGATTTTATATAAACCGATAAAATATATTCTTAATTATTTAATTTTTTTAAGGTGATGATGCTCTTTTTGTGTAGGACTTTTTTTTTTTTTTTTTTTTGTATTGTTGGATCAAGTCTCCAATGTAATTGTCCACCATGAGAAAGTTTGGATTAAAAGTTCATGAGAAAAGTTAAGGATCGAACACATCAAGAGGAAGAAAAGGGTGTAGTGAAGGAACGATCGTTCGATGCTGTAACTGTGTGTGTGTGTGTGTGTGTGTGTGTGTGTGTGTGTGTGTATATATGTATATATGTATATATGAGAGAGAGCGAGCGATATAGAACAAGAAATGCATAAAAAAAAGTGTGATGTGTTCATGTAGCATTATAAATTGTATTCATTTCCAAAGGGCAGTGCGTTTTATGGTGGTAAGAGCAACTTGATTATTTTCCACCAGGTGCTTTATTATTGGGTGAGAGTAGAGTGAGAAGAGAAGGAGAAATGCAGGTTAGTGAGAGATTTGAGAAGTGAAAATTTAAGTAAAAAAAAAGACTGGTTTTTTTAAACAGTGTTTTTGGAGCAATGCAGTTCATACGAGTTCTTGAATGACTTCTGATACACGCACTGCTTTTTGTCACAATTTCGTCCCTTTGCCATGGCGAATCCGAATTATTTCGTGAGCCAAAATATTTCTGATGTAGATTTGTGAACTTACGCACACAACATGGACGTGTGTGATTTGTTCGTCACACATTTACAGCCGATCTTCGGCACCTTTTATTCTGTGACTGCAGTTAACTTTCCAATTTGTCACATTCGGTCTCAGGTGTGGCAACCTTTTTTATTGAACCTTACCGCTGAGACAGGATACAACTTACAACATACTCAATTACACCCAGTAACTGATTGTCAGGATCAGGATGGATCATGGAAACACGTAAAAAAAACAAGCGCACACATGCATTCACTAGGGGGGTGAGTTATCTTGACCAGTCTGCCTACAAGCCTACAGGCATGTTTTTAGGATGTGGAAGGAAACCGGAGAAGACAAACATGCACACAGAGAGAACACACACAGAAACTCTATACGGACAGTAACGTGAGCTCGGGATTGAACAAGGAACCTTGTTGCTGTGAGCGAACAACACCACCCGCTGCACCACCATTTATTTATATTGCATTCTTTTTAATATGAAAAATCTTAAAAAATTAAATGCAGAATAACTGCATGAAAAATGTCGTATGTGTACACATATACACAATATGGACAGTATTGGGACACCAGACTTTTTTAGCCAGACGTGTTTTTTTTTTTTTTTTTTTCCTCAAACTATTGCACAAAAGCCAGCTCCTCACCTACATCACTACCTGACCTTACTTAAACCCCTGTGGCTAAATGAGCGCAAATCTTCAGGCGCACACTCCTAAATCTAGTGGAACATCTTCCCAGAAGAGCGGAGACAGCAAATGGGGACTAAATTTGAGATTTTCTGACATTCTTTTATTGGCGAGGACTCACATGACACCCGCAGAACCCTGTACAAACATGTATACACACTGACATTGGCTCCATGTGGGCAGTGTTACTTGAGTGTCCTTCACTTTTCTTTCCTTCTGCTTGTCTTTCTCCAAGTCAGCACAGGTGTAATCTAATCTCGGTGAACAGAGGACCGTTTGAACACATTTTGTTTCTAGCTCTGTGGTTCTTTCCGTTGTGAGTGTTGTATAACGCATGCCTTTGTGGTACTTAATAAGGAAAGATGATTTTTTTTTTTTTTATCCTTTGATTTGGCAGGGATTTTTATATGCATTTGTATAGAGTTTAAATGTAGGTGTTATTGTTTGTGCTGCGACTGTGTGGTGATTGTAGATCATTATTTTGATCCAGATAGTTATAAATCTTAAGAAACAGATCATATAACCACCAAGTATTCTTCCTGGCCTTTTCTTCCATCAAATAAACGGGTCAGTTAATGAAAAACTGTAGCTATGTCTGTTCATGATGCAATTGGTTGACGTTTTATTTAAACTTCCAGGATGAACCGTGAACCAATGAATGAAGTCTATAATTAATACAATAATCAATCATATATATATATATTTAGGGATTATTTTATTGGTTGCTCTCTCACATTGATTAAGAAAAAAGTTTCTGAAAACGGGGAAGTGGTGGCTCCAGCGGTTAAGGCGCTGGGTTACCGATCGGAAGGTCGGGGGTTTGAGCCCCGGTATCTTGGGCCCATGAGCATGGCCCTTAACCCTCTATGCTCCAGGGGACCCTTACGAGAAAAATAAATCAAGGACCGTGACGTCGGAGCGACGTGGGGCCGCCTTCCCGTGGGCTCACCACCTGCAGGAGGGACCGTAAGGGACCGGTGCTGAGAGGATTGGGCAGCAGTCGAAGGCAGGGGGAATTTGCTTAGACTGCTGCCCCAGCGACCTGAATTACGGATAAGCGGGAGAAGATGAAATGATGAAAATGAAATGATGTTTCTGAAAACCTGATTATAAGATTCAAATATACTTTTTGAACATCCCATTCTACATTTGTTGTCATGATGATATCCTCCACTCTTCTAGGAACGTGTTGCACTAGATTTTGGATTGTGCTTGTGAAGATTTGTACTCCTTCATCTAATAAAGTCAGGTAATGATGCATTGTAAGATGAGGAGGCCTGGGGAGTACAGTCAGTGTTCCAATTCATCGCAAAGGTGTTCAGTAGGGTTATATAGCAGACCACTCAAGATCTTCCACTCACGCATGTAGTCTATATCTTCATGGCACTTTGTGCATATAGGTATTTTCCTGCTGGAACATGTTTTGGGCCTTCTAATTTAAATGATTGAAAAATGTCATGCTATAACACCTAAAGACACTTGTGTGCCTCCAAATGTACCCCAATTTATCCCAGCACCTTTGTCCATATTCAGTAGTGTAGCTGCATTGGAATGCTATCTAATGTGATTTTTTTTTTCTTTTTTTTGTCATGCATTATGAAGTAAAATTTGCAAGTATTTAAAGCATTTAACAACAATTTCAAGTGCTCTTAAAATCTGAATCGTATGTCCAAGGTTTTTGTCCCTGTCCATTAGTGTTGTAGTGGACACCACTACAATAGTATATTTTGTCCCTGTAGGTCGATCTTTCTCTAGAAAATTATAAGTTACTGAATTCACCAGCAGGTCATGGACCCCCTGAGTCCTATTGCTGTGAACTTGGAGAGCTCAAGCTCTGGAATGACTGGCATGCTCTCTCCCAGCTTGTGCCAAGTGGATCTGCACCGAAATACTCAAGAGATTCCATACCATGGAGCTGCAGTGTAGAGTCTTTTTATTGCTCACAACGTGATGGAAAAAATAAGAAGGGGCTACAGATCATTAGAGTGAAAGGGTGTATGCATGAAGTATGTGCTTTGTTTTCCTTGATCTCAATCAGCTCCCAAAGGAGTCATGGCTCAAATCCAAAACTTCACAATATCATTATCAGTTCGCATTCCTGAGATGAGCATCATGGGATAGCCATTCCAGAGTTTGCTTTCTTTCTTGCCGTCTTTCTCTTCTTTTTCTTTAAATAAACCCAGCAAGTTATTTAGTGGTCTGTATAAAATGTTATAAAATTAAGACATTATTCCTCATCAGTGAAGCACATTCATGATGAGTTACTCTTCATAGAGAAAAAGCTTCCTCACACATTATTAATGGTTAATATGGCAATATTTCCATCAGCTCATTTCTACAATGCACTATTTTTAGATTGCGCTTCAATTCTGGATTTCTTGTAAGCATAATCGTGCGTTGTGGACTGAAACGTATAACACACGCCTTATATCAAAGAATGTTGGCTGGAGCTGCCAGAGACCGAGTCAGACCACCCTGCAAACCCTCGATGAAAGATTACCATTATTAGATACAGCATTCCATCAGGGAATATTCTGGCACAGAGGGTGGGCTCATGCCCATCCATTTTAGGCTCTTTTTTTTTCTCCCATTTTACTACATCTTAGCTCAGTTTTTATAGGACACAATAAATCAAGATGAAGACGAATAGCATTTGTTTTGCATCCGTAACTGCTAGTGTTGATGTTAAGATTAAGTAGACAGGCATAGCATATACCATTATGTTATCTGGTCGCCCCCCCCCCAGATTCCAGGCAGAGGTCCCAGGTCTGACCGATTCTTGTGTTCTCTTAAAAGCTCTCTGATGCAACCTGAAGTAAATGTTTAGACCTTAAGTAGTGTTTTTTGCTACGACTGCAAGTGTATTTACAAAATGAAGCACCTGCACTGGCTTAAGGATATACTGACGTGTGCGTGTTTGAGGTTGTGGTTGTGTATATTTGTTTAACTGGCATGTAGATTGTTCAAGTCCGCCTTGTGGATTAACTCGGACAATAAAGTGTGACGTGCTTTCAGGTCTGTGTGTGTGTGTGTGTGTGTGTGTGTGTGTGTGTGAGCGAAATGTGTCCCAGAATTTGCTGCCACTCTTCTCTCTCTTTTTTTTTTTCTTTCTTTTTTTCTGCATGTCCTCCATTTCTCCGGTACTTTATGCAGTCCAGATGAGGAATGCTTCTAGAGTTTGCCATTATTATTATTTTTTTTCTGATTCGACACAGATGTCTGGCCGAGAGTGTGTAAGAGAATACATAACACACGTGGCTATGCGTGCCTCGCTCAACTTGATTATAAAGCCAGCACATGTATCGTTTCGAATTCCTTTTTCTTTGTCTGCACTTGGCTGTAGGTTTTCTATATGTTCTGACATGTTTCTCGACTCAGGTCTCCTACACGCTGTTTGAACTTGCCTTACATTTGCGCGCCGCTTTAAACGACCCGTCTGACTTTAATCAGTTTGGTAGGTATTTGTTTTTTACGAGGCACAAAAAACAATCCGAGCCTGTGGACGTTCAAGGTGCTGGGTAGCAATTTAAGAACTATAGAAATATGACTCCTGTAATGTCGGCATGCTGCAGTCTCAAACTGTAAAATGTGAATAAAGTAATCTGGACGCACAGAGACATCGGCACGCCGAGATTAAATCGGCAGAATGCGTTTATGCCGCAAGTGTTATTTATATCCCAGTGGACAGGCTAAACGTGAGGGGCCTAGAATGAGATCAGGCCATCGTGTTTATTAAAAAAACAACCGTGCATTGCAACAACAAACCAAGAGATATACTTCTGTTTCATTTGGGGGAATTACATTTTTATAATGAAAGTGATGGTTTTAAAAGCATCCGGACCAGTTTCTAGCATGAGCTATTATATAATGTTTGGGGTCGCTTTATTAGGAAACACCGGTACATTTGTTTATATTTTTGCAACTATCCAGTCACAGGCAGTAGCACTATGCATAAAATCATGTCAAGGCAGGTCAAAAGCTTATTTTAATGTTTCCATCGAACATCAATATGAATTAAAATGTGATCTCCGTGACTACGCCACGGTTGTTGGTACCAAAAGAGCTGAACCATGTCCTATTCAGAAAGTAATCCTGAAACTGCTGATGTTTTTGCTTTTTCGGTTGCACAGAATGGTGTGGAAATTGCCAGTAGCTTAAATAATCACTCTTTGCCTCCGTGGTGATCAGAAAAGTATCGCGAGTGGCTTCTTTTCCAAAGTTGGTTCCACATAGAACTTTTTTAGGAAGCCAAGACGCCTTGACCTCTCCAAGGAATCCAGAGTGGGTCCTGCATTGTCTCTTCCAGTTCATCACTATTGGCATTTGGTGAAATTTTTTTTTTTTTAATAATAGTGTTTTTAATCCAATTGTAAATAAATGGAATGAGTTGTAAGTGCAAAATTTGGATTGAATGGTTTGTTTGTCCGTCCCTTTTTTAAAATGTATTTATTTATTTATTTTTATTAAAAGCTTTATCCTGCAGTACTGTGTCCCCAAACCACCAGCCTTCCAATTACAAGCCCACAAAGCTACCGTTAGCTTTTTTTTAATAAGACCACATAAACATTTCACCATGTGCCCACATCACCCTGTGTACTGCATACAACTATGTTAAATAAAGAGTAAGAGAATCTATAGAGAATCAAGTATGGGACAGTGGACAGACCCATGATGGACACCTATAAAAATAAAAGTGAAGAGGAAAAAAAATACACAAACCATAGCTCCTTACTAATTACTAGCCTTCTAGATAATTAATAGCCTCACTGTTTAAAATCTGTGGGTTTAAAGAGCACTGGTTGAGACTAATGCTGTGATCATAATCATTATTTGTGAAATCAGCTGTTGGGCTGGAGGAAGTGCTTTCTTGAGAAACTCCCTTCCGACCTGTGCTTCAGTGTGTTTAGTGCGCCAACAGGCAAGTGAAGGCGTCGAGGTGTTGTGTTTTCACATGTGCCACACAGAAGCACGTATGCAAACCGTAAATGTAGACCAGATGTTTGTAGACATTTGACCATCTGATTCCAAATGTAGCCTTCTTTTGTTATAATAGCCTCCAGGGAATAGGTCATTTATAAATTGTTTCTTCTCAGTGTTGAAGCATGGATTTTCAGTGGTGGTGTGGTCCGGGTTTTGTGCAGCAGTTCTTCTGCTCTATGTCTTGATCAAGCACGTTTTTTTTTATTGCACACTGGTACTTTTGTGCTAGAACAGGTTTAGGTTTTTTGGTTCTAGTGAAGAGAAATTGCAAAGCTGCATCATACAAAGACAGATTTAAGGTGCTTGGTTCCGGTGAGAGGAAATTGCGAAATCGACCAAAGCAAAGACATTCTATACAATCAAGTTTTCCGTGTTCTGAAGGTCTGCCTGAATCATATGAGTGAGTGAGTTGTACTTTAAATGCATGGCTATAGAGCAATTCAGACTGAATCTGTTGAACGGGTGGGCATTGCATCTAGACAGCAATAAAACCACCAGAAGGGAGTATGAGATTCTTGTGGATCGTATTTAATTGCAAACATGACGTGATTATGAACATCGCATCCAAGTAATCAAAAAGATCACCAGAGAAACGAAACTACGCTGGCTTTTATTTTAGTTCGGGGTTGAACCCGTATTCCAGCAAGAAGCCTTAATTTTTTTTATTTTGTGACTTCTATGACTCATGTATATGAAGAAAAATCCCTCAAAAATCCCTCATAATTTTACCTACAAATCTTCTTAAGGAGGCTTGAGAAAATCACAATCATGGCCAATTTACAAGGAAATAAATTTTCAAAGACGCACAAGAAAAATACCTTTTAAAACCAAATAGTATTGCTCTCGTCCAGAATGGGATTCTGATGTAGTAATATAAAAATCTGTACCAAAGGCTGGAAAAAAAAAATCATGAATCCACCCATTTCCACATCCAACAGATTTTTGCCCTCAGAAAAAAAGTCCTTGGCATTGAGTTTAATGCTTTATTATTTGAAGGTCAGTTGCACTGTACCAGAACATGATTAGTTATCACTGTAGTTGTGTTGACTGGTCCAAATCTAAATATCTGATCTTGTTCCAGGAGGCCAGCGGTTGCTTTCGTGACTTTATTGCCACTGTATATGACACACTTTTTTTAGTCATGATGTGAGAAGGGCATGATCTGAGTCATGGTGTCACAAGGTTGGTAATTATCGTCTGACCAAGGACGACGTTTAGAAACCAATAGGATCCCAGGTTCTTGGGATTGTTTTGTGTAATCATCTGACAACTATTCTTGAGAGCTTGCATGAATGTACAGTGTGAGATCAAAAGATATGAGGCGAAAATCTGTCAAAAGTCCTCTTTAAGACATTTGTTACATTGAAATATTTTTTATGAAAAGAAGTATGAGGTGATATCGACAATGTTTTATCTTTAAAATACAGACGGGGCCATTTTATGCCCCATGCCCAGTCGATAATGTAGCTTCCGAATATGTAAATGAAGATTTTGTTAGGACATGCTTTAGGAACTATTCTATTGTTTCAGTGTCTTAAATCCTATGTAGATTTTTTTCAAATTATATCGCATATGGTCCTTCAAATCATTTTTGGTTTCGTGTTCAAACCCGGAGGCTTGTTATGTCTGCGCGTTTGTGTTGTCCGATTCTCCTCAGGGAATTCCACACCGCCGAGCCCCACACATGGAACAAATTTCAGTACAAAATACTCTAAACTTCTTTTGCTCTATTGTTGGTGTCTAATGTACTTTCATTCACCCCCTTTTTTTTTTTTTTATACATCCGTATAGTTTCGTAAGGGCACGATATTCTCACGATTGCACATTTGTAAGAATAAACAAACACATTGAGGTTTGGTAATGTTTGGGGGTTTGGTTGCATGAAGCTCATATAAAAATGCTTCTTCTTGCCTTTCGTGCCACTCTCGTATGTAAACAGGTTGGCCTTTAGACTATTCTTAAGGGGAAAAAGAGTTGCAGCATAGTATGATTTGTATGATGTCGAGAGCGGTGATTATCCGCTTTTATTGCAGAGTCTGAGGTACGATGGAGGACACCAGAGTGCACTGAGAAAACTATCATTTGGAAAAGCAACATGGGCAACAACCTCCAGACGAATTAACCTCCAGAATTTAAGCAAAGAAGGGAGACATAACGAACAATTAAAAAGGAAATGACCTTGCTATCTTAGTACTATTGCAAAAACAGTAAGATTTTCAATTGCGATTCGGGCAAATTTTTTTAGTCCTGCCGTATCTGAAAGAAATTAATAAATGAGCGCTCAACAAAAAGGATTTTTAACTGGAAAACATGCATAAAATACAGGCCCCGATTTTGTTTTTCCTGCTGTCCATTCACACGAGCAGATCAGTCTCCCAGAGTCATTTCCGTTATCAACTTGCTTAAAAACAAAATCTACGCCTTAACCTTTTTCAATCCGCTGCCAAACCTCTGCTTCATTTTCTTGAACCCCCTCCATCATCCTCAGCGTGTTGATTCCACCTACAGCTAGGATCAAACAGTGCAGTGTTCTGATGTTACGCCGCTATAGAGGCCATCAGTAAATCTGGTTACTCGTTACAGATGTGCCAGCGAGCTCTGTGCTATTAAGAAACCAGGTGGGTCTTCGCTACATCCTGACAGGAAGAGAAGAAAACCTTTTTCTTTGGGGGGGGGTGTACACTGAATTTGTGTTTTAAGATCACAGGCGGAGGTTTGTTCAAGGTTTCCTGCTTAATGCTGCGTTATTGGGTTATAGAATGGTGTAAAGAATTCTTTCCTCGTATTTTAGTAAACTATATGTATCGACTTTCATTGAGCAGGGACGAGAGTCAGAATCCAGCGTAAAAAAGATATGCTTCTATTTTAACACTCGCTAATCAGTAATCAAAAATAATAGAGGCTTTTAGGCTTTACTGTACTTAATAAACGAAATAAGCAGTATTTAATGGCTTTGCAGCCACTAGGGGGCATCCCATCAAACCATGCCCTATGCTTGAACGTGTCAAAGTTTAAAAGCGAGTGCGACTAATTAGGTATGTGTTTTTGCCAACTATTGTAGAGACATGTTGTGAAGAAAACCTACACACCAGCCTGTTATGTAATAAAGGGAAAACTGTAGCGTACTTATATAATATGCCTGTAACTTATAGTAACTACCAAAAAAGAATCTTTTTTCATTTAGACATTACACCCCTTCACCGCGTTTGCAGCTAAATTCAGCGAAGCGTGTCACAAAACTCCTCCCCATCCTCCTGAGTTGTGGGTCATATTAGCTAAAAAAAAAAAAAAAAAGTCCATCCATGTACCTCTGGGACACACAAATTCTAATCTCAGACACTATTTAGGACGGCAGTAAAGCACATGCGTATGGATTAAACATTCAGCCTCAGATTCAGGCATCACCAGTCCTTTTGATGCATTTTGAAATGTGGTCCCTGCTCCTTGTACACGTGCCTAAGCAGCTTTTTATAAATGTCCTTGCTGGCGTGTGGTTATGTGAGGTATGAGGAAGAAAAACACATTTAGCCTGCAGTTTAATTTAATCGTAATTCTAAATGTAAGAATTCAAAATTCAGGGGTGAGAGTTTACTATGTGTGTGACCAGTGCAATGAGAAGTGGTACAGCTGCTGTAAGTTCTGCTAAATGAATGACTTAATATAGCCAAATGCAAAGGTTTTGTCCTACACATTTGCATAGTGTAGGACAAAATGAACAAAAAAAAGGAACGCTTTTGATCTCATTTTTAAATATTTTTTTTATTGCCAGGATTTTAGATACATTTCCCCTCTGCCTCCAAAGAGGTCATGAGGCTTTGTGTCATTGCACGCATTTATGTTTTTCAAATAACAATATTGTATGAAATGAATCATCTGACTATAAAAAAATAAATAAAAAATCACCTGGTCTTTTCCCAATCAGCACCATTTTTTTGCATGTGTTTTTCCCCACTAAAGCCACAGACCTCTGTTATTGCCTGACTGGATGAGAACCTCATTGTTGTTCTGAGACGCTTTTCTGCTCACAGCACTTCTAAAAAAGTGGTTCAGTTGCTGTAGACCTCCAGCCAACTAAACCACTCATAGTGCTGTTTTATTATTTTACAGACTGCTTTACAGGGTTAAAGTGTATTATTAAAAGCTGAAATGAGGTATCCGGTCTGGGCTCTGTGTCTGGTTCTCATTGTGATTCAAGCTTATGTGTGGTGCCTTAGATCTGCTTTGGTCAGGGTGTGTTGGCTGTGCTGTCTGGTTGAGATGGTCTGACATTCTACCAGATAACAGAGGCAGATGCCGTGGCATGATGCCTATTAGAATGAAGAGTGGCTGAGGCTTTCAAAGGCGGTACAGAGGACAAGCTGTTGCATGAGCCTCCTCGAGTAATTTACGCAGCACGGACACTTGACTTGCAAATGCTTTTTCTACCCAAAAGTTCCAGTAAGTTCCTGAATCATCTTACCGATTTTGGTTTACAGATAGGATGGCACAAAAATAAAAAAGATTGAGGGATAATTTGGAAATGTGAGAACACAGCACAAACACTGAGACACATGGTGATAGTGGGAGCTAAGAGAGATGTGTAGGAATAAAACAGGAAGTAAAGAACATGCTGACCTCCGTTCATCATTAAAGCACTTCAGTAAGAGGAGGATGGAGAGGAAGAGGGAATAAAAGATCAGAGTAATCGATGAGGTCCTTTTCATCTGTTTAATGAGCCTTGAAAGCCTGTACTCAGACAGATATTTGCTTTAAGATGCACTTGAAACTTTTTCTTTTTAACTGGAGGACTGTTTAGGTGCTCTGAATGCTGCAATTGTGACGTTTCAGGCAGGAGATATTTGTTATATTTGGGTTCAACAACCAGAAATGTTTTTTTTTTTTTTACTTGCTAATCTACACTATATAGACAAATGTTTGTGGAAATCATTTGATTTGTATGTGCTTTTTGAACAGCTCATTCCACATTTAGTCCCCATTTGCTATCATAATAACCTCCACTCTTCTGGGAGGATGTTCCACTTGTTTTGAAAGTGTGCTTGTGGGAATTTGTGCCCATTCAGAGATCAGGGCTTTAATAAAGTCAGGTACTGATGTAGAGTGTGGAGGTCTGGGGTGCAGTCAGCATTCCAATTAATCTCATGTTCAATAGGGTCGAGTTTAGAGCTCTATAGCAGGCCACTCAAGCTCTTCCACTAGAACCCATATCTGTAAATCATATCTCCATGGAGCTGTGCACAGGGGGTTGTCATCCAGGAACAGGTTTGGGTCTCCCTGTTCCATTAAAGGCTACTGCATCCAAAGTCGTCCTATACAACTGTGTGCTTCCACATTTGTGGTAACAGTTTGGGGAAGAATTACATATAGCTGAAACGGTCTGATTCCCCAGTGCATGGTATCAGTGTATTTTTCAACTTGACACACTTCAACGCGACGTGCCGTGCCGCCATGTCAAAGTTAAGTGTGGGGTACAAGTTCAAAATCTCTCCCACACACATTGTCCACAACACTGACTCTGACTAGTAAATGTTTTTGTGCCAGTCGCACAGATACGCGATGATTTGAGAAGCTGTGCGACATATAGTCGCGTGCAAAGCTTTCAGAACTTTTCTGCTTCTGCACGCAGACGGTTGCGGTTAGACATGCCGACAAAACAGGAAGCCGCCAGCCAGACACGAGTAGTATCATTTACTAAGAATTATTTGCTGAATCTGTTACACCAGGTAAATTGGTTTACAATTAGCAGTAACTTCAAATAGCAAATTTTACTCGCATTTGTTAAAATAGAGCGTCACTGGAACAGTATTTAAAACTTCACCTAAGGACTTTAGTAAGATATTTAAAAACGTGTCCCATTGCTTTTATCAAATGCTCAATTATTAATGACGTATTTTCCCTTTAATTGCTTTAATCGTTCATTGATAAAATTTTCACAATTATCTTTATTTCTGATTGTTTTTTTTCTTAGCAGGTTTACGCTTTTCACATTACATTTATTCCTTCTATAGTCCAGACTACAGTGGAACTCAAATATGAGTGTTGTACGTTGCTCAGTGAGCGAGCGCTGTAGATCCTGTACCGTGTTCTTTTCCCGAAAGTCATTCGAGCAGTGCTGCACATTTTGTGCATTTGGTGAATTAAAAGCGCTATTCACTAAAGACCATCCTCCGACGCATATTTTGTTGCTTTGGAGCCGCACGTTTAGATCACGGTCTCTGAGCATCTTTACAAAATGCTATATTAATATATTTTTTCGACCAAGAGAGATGTTAAATTCGCTACCTTTTATCTACTCTGATTCTAATCTAAAAGATTCAGGAGATGAGGGTGTAGGGTGTGTAGACTTTTTGTTTAGAGCTTTAAAATCATAGACTACTTTGAAAGGAAATAATTTTAGAGGCCGCTTCATTTGCCGTTTGATTTGCTGCTAAATTCACGTCATATGTTTATAGATTCAGTGTGTCAGACTTCATGCATGTTCACTTGAGGACATGTAAATAATGGAAAATAATGAGCGGCGCATTTTTATTTTATTTTTTTTTATAAAAGTGCACTCTGTATTACATATTAAATAGCAAACTGTTCATTTGATCCATTTTTTACAATTAACTCTTGATATTATACATATTGATGTTATAAACAGTTGTTCTTTCTTTGTGTGTCTCTCTCTTTTTTTTTGTTGTTTTTTTCTGCAATGTGAAGCGAATGCATTTGCCCTGCAGCTGAACATCATATAGAGCTGTGCTGTTGTAGAAAAACTAGTCATTTTCTAACAAAATCGCTAGGATTAAATAGAACACGTACACTATATGGACAAAAGTATTTTAATGCCTGAGGTTTTCAGCCACGTGTGGTTCTTTATTACAAAGTTAGAGGCACACAATTGTATAGAGTGTCTTTGGGTGTGGTAGAATTAAATGCTATGCTTCCAGGAGACCCAAACTTGTTTCAGCATGACCATGCCCCTGTCTGCTCTTATTTAAATGTATAATATAAAGCTGACCCCTTTTTTTTCTTTTTTAAAGCACATGATGAAAATGGTGATGATCCATATTCATCCTCTTTCTCCCTCTCATGATTTTTTTTTTTTCTTTTCTCCATCACAGGCAAGAGGTGCAGGAGAACTGCGTTCGCTGGCGAAAGAAGTTCTCCTTTGTGTGCAAGATGAGCGCCAATCCTACGACAGGGGTGCTGGACCCCTGCATCTGTCGAGTGTCTGTGCGAAAGGTACTTAAACCCTTTTCACATCAAAGGCTTTAAAATGAATTTAAATGTAATATGTACCTTAGTGTTATTTTAGATTTATACGAAAACACCATTACTGCTTTCTCCTCGCTGGTATAAACATGTGGCAGTTACTGTGTCAGGAGTCTGGTGTTTCTTTTGCATTACACATGAACTTGGTGTCCTCACTACCTGTCACCATGGCAACAGCTGACCGATTACATAACGGGTTCTATCTCTCACTTCTCCGTCTGTCTGACTTATTTTTTTTTTCTCCCCCCCCCCCCCCCCCCGTATAGGAGCTGAAGGGCGGAAAGTCTTTCTCCAAGGTACGAGCTTGACGTTCTGTCTTTCTGAGATTGCTCGCTCTCTCTCTTTCTCTCTCTCTCTCTCTCTTTCTCTCTCTCTCTTTTAGATATATATAATAAAATAGAATAAAAACATTCACACATTTTCCTATTTTAAATTTATTTCTGTACAGCTGAATCTTTAAAATAAAAGTAGAATCTAAAAATGTATTCAACTTTGTTCCATGTTTGTCCCTAAAACTTTATCCTATAAGCAAAGAAACACAGCACAAATACACCACTACTCTTATTTTGATTTCTTGTAGGTCTAATCTATTTTCTTTCATGATCTTGGGTCTTGCCATCCTCTGCAGTCTCTCTATGTATAGAAAGCTGAAACCGGAAATGTAGATGAAGTGCATTGTATGATTGGTCGGCCTGTTAGAAATATGAATTGAGGCATTGTGATTGATTTATCGGAACATAAATAAACCGCGTTTGCCGATTTGCTAACTTTACTAGCTAAGCTCATCAACTCCGCAGTGACTTTTGTTGAATTAAACAGGAAAACCAAACATTGCGATCACAATTAAAATGCCTTTTTTGCACCTTCATAGTCACACAAACATTCACGGACGTGCGCGCACACACTCACGAGAACAATACATTCCCCAAATGGGAGCGTGTTTCTCGTGCCTTGAGTAAGCTAAATGCCATTGTGTAAAGTCTAAATATGTATAAAATGTCCAGGTTGTTGGTACATTGACAGAGAGAGAAAGTTCTGGTAGGTCGTTTAAGGGATTTGGGCTGCTTAATGCTTTTGTGTGTCTTTGTCAAGTCTTAACTTGTGCTTTGGAATGAAGTTCCTCCTTGGAATTCCTACTGTGGGTGTTCTCATGTGCATCTACTTATGTATATTTTTGTCCCAAAACCCTATATAATTTCCCTGCAATATTTTTAAAGCACTGCAAATAGCTTTGAAGGTATTTTTACTGAGATACTTCTGAGCATAGAAACTTTGAGTCCAGATGCACTGGATACTATATGTAACTTGGAAAACCCAGACCAGTAGCATAAACTTTTACTCGAATTTAAGTCAAATCATAGATCCGGTTATAGCACCGTCATAGCACACTCTCCACCCACCTCTGAGATTCGTCAGGTGTTGAGTTACGTTCTTTTATAACGCCACTTGAGCTCTGGCTGTTGTTTCGAGACGGAAATACTCTTGGATGTTACAGTATGTTAAGTTGTTGCCATCAACACCTCAGCAGGTGAAGGATAGATGTGTTTGGGTATTTTTTTTTTTTTTATGAGTGACCATGTACTTTGGCTTTTTCCTCATCTGCTGATGCAGTAGGAGAGCAACACAGCAGAACATTCTGCTGACTGTGCAGATTCAGAGAATGAGGGGGGAAAGGGCAAACCTTTTGGACCCTGGCTGACTGACCGAGACACGAAAGGCGGAAACAAGACCCAACAAGCGTGTGTCTCAGTTCCTGCTGCTTTTTAAAATGCTGATAATGCTCAAAAACACTTTTCTGTGCTTTATCTTTGTTTCTGCTCAACTGACTGAAGGCCCTTAGGGTTTCATGGGAAGTGCGATGCTTTAAGCGTATAGGAAGCGTCCGAGGCCCAAACACACATCCTCATGAATCCTGTCTGGGCGTCAGGAAGCCCCTGAAAACGGATGTCAAGAGGAAGGAGCTTGCATCAGAGAGAATGTACATGCTGAACTGATTATATCTTTAAGTGTATTGTATAGGGGCTATAGTGCGAACATTGTATTTTGTTTTGGTGGTTGTTGTTATATAAAGGGGTACAGATACACTTAGGAAATTTGTTTTTTTTAGTGCAGTGTCGCGGATTCAGTTTCAGCTTGACAGCCTTATAGTAATATATAATGTAATGTAATATATTATACTGTAGGTTCCAGAATATTTTAAATATATATAATTATCCCCAATTAGCACGGGGTGATGGTGACAAGAAAAAAAAACCTAAGATGAGCTGAAGAAGAAACCTTGATTAGAACCAGACTTAAACATGAACCCATCTTCATGTGGATAAAGTGCAGTGCAGTGCAGTGCCAGTGCAATTATAAATATTTTCTCTTCTATAACTGGATTACTATATAGTCCTGTAGAAGTGAAGTCATTACTGGTCAGTAATTGAGAATTGAGTTTTTTGCAGCTGCAGTTGGAAAATTATCCATGGAAAAGCATCCACAGCCAGCATTATGGTTTCTCTGTGGAACCATCCACGGAAATCTCATGGTGCTCTTTAGGGGCCGTCCAGTAGCAGAGTGATTTTCAGGATGGCAGTAGGAGCCAGGATGACTGCAAGATTTGTGAAAATTCAGGACAATTTTTGCAGTGTCCCGATGAAACACCACCAATTTAAAGAACATCCACCAAAGAAGTGCATTTGTTTTTCTACAATAGACGGCCTCATTCGCCATACTTTATTCTAAATTTAATTCACAAATATCCACTTTCTACGGATGTTCACTAGTAGTAGTCGGTGTTTACAAATATGCTGGTTAGTAAGCCAGAAAAAGGCAGTATTTATTGAAAAATCCACTGTAATTATTGAGAGAAGAATCGAGCGATACGTTTGACGTGTTTCGAACTCGATACAAAATGGCGCAGTGAACAGGCAGACTGTAAAGGACACACACCGACACGTACACACAGAGTGAACTGAACCACCTGTCTGACCTTCTGTCCAAGTCTCTTCTGCAGACTTTAAGCTGCTTTCTGTCAAAGCTTCTTATCAGGAAGTACTATGAGCGGTGCAGGAACTACACGTGGTCTTTTCCCAGCTACAGTCAACAAACCAGCTTAGATCTCTGGCTGTGCAGTAAAACAGGAGAGGAGGCTTTCGGTTTTCCGATATTAATAAAGTGTACTTGTTTTGCTGCATTCAATCAGAGCTTGTTTTCTGAATGAATGATTGAGCATCTGAGCAAAATCAAAGAAAAACAGGAATGGAGAGGACATTCTTATACTTCTAATTTCCTTTGTCAGCAGTTTTAAACTGTATGTGTAAACAATTGAAAATTACTGATTGTTTATGCTTGATTGCTTGATATTCCCAAATCTCAGAATTGTCTAAAAGTACTTTCCCAGAGAGCAGAAAAAAAAAGGGAGCATTTTTTTTAAAGGCCCCAGTTTGATTCTTGTGTCAGATACGGTGCCGTACTCTTGTCTTCACTGGAAACCTGCAGGAGGCAGATGGGTCAGTCAGGACTGTTAGTGAAGTCATGTGTCTGTAACCGAGATGAAACGATAATACAGTTCGAGAACATTTTGTACACGAGCGAGTGTGTTGGCAGAAGCCGTTATCACCCCAGAGAGAGAGAGACTGACGACCTTGCTATTTTTCAAGTGCTGTTAGTTGCATAACTTCAGCCAGCATCCTCCTTCTTCTTCCTGTGCGCGCGCACACGGCAAATTTAAACCGAGAATTCTTGAGCGGAACAGACGGCGTTAGAAAAGTAGGAAATACGTTAGGAAGTTCCAGAGCCGGAGTATTGAAACCCAGCAAAATGACGCTGCACACTAAGAACATGACTTCTGTTTATTTATTGGAAACCGAAAAAAAAAATGTAAATTAAAGTAAATGAAATAGTGTCTGAAGTAGTACATGCATATATAATAAATATATATATATTTTTTTTTAATCATTAAGCTCTTCCTCATCAAATATCAACTCAATAAACCTGTCAGGACTCGTATTCAACTGAGCATTATACTGTGTTTCTGTGAACTGTTTCACAGGCAAAATGTGGTCAGTTACTCATCTTGTGTGCAACAGCTTTTAATATCAAATAATCTCTCAAGTTTCTATCCTGTAAAAGCAGTGTTGGGCAACCGACTGTTAAAACACACCTCAAGCTACACTGCGAATGTAAAGAAATTGCATCAAACACGTCTCTAATTAAGGGAAAAACTCTTGCTGAATACGAAAAACACAGCAGACGGCTGTTAATTCTGGTTGATCAGCAGGTGTGGATTCATTTTCATAAACGCAGTACAGAGCTGAAGGTTTATATAAATGTGCTACGATTATATTTGTTATGGTTTATACACAGAACTCTATGGCGGATATTTAACACGTTGCTTGGTTTTCAAAGCAACACCAAGCTGCCGCTGCTGGGCCCTCAAACAAGGCCCTTAACCCTCTTTTTATTTTTTCACTCCGCCGTTTCACTGAGATAACTGTAAGTCGCTCTGGATAAGGGCTTTTACCAAAAGTGAATTTAAATGAATAAAAAGGGAGATGTTTGCATTTGGAGGAGTCTCCAGCACCTGAGCATCTCATCACAGTATTCTAAACAAAGAACTATTCCGACATGGGAAAGTCTTTAGGAAAGAGGGCTTTCCTGTTTCTCAGTACCAGGACATGCTCCTTTTACTCTTACTAACTTGGGGCCTAGAAAAAAAAAAAAAAGACAAAGACTGGCAAGGGAACAGCTGCGTGAGAGTTCAGGAAATGGCTTCGTGGCCGTACCTTAACATTAAACCAAAAATAGGCCAAATGTTTGACGGGCTTTCTTGATGCGTAATTGTAATTGTTGGTAAATTGCCAGGGTTCTTAGAACACTAGAGTTTAGGGTGTGCTGTTACAAGAAACATTAACCGCTCTGGAGAGGTTACAGTAACTCTTCTCTTCAGGTCATGTTTTATTTCTTCGGTTGCTAACTGAGAAACCGCATTGACTAACCAGACCCGTTTCAGGCCAATAAAGTGTCAAGCAGATATAACTTCCAGCAGTGAGGATGCTAGCAAATGCAAAAAGTTAACACTGTAACAGTGCCAACGTTAGAAGTCACACATTAGAAGCCAGGTTGCTTACTGTGGCAGCAGTTCACGAGTGGAGGGCGGAGCCTGACGAAACTACACTTATAGCTGATGAGATTAATCAGTGTGCCGTTCTGAGACTCTTCAGCTCTCCTCTGCTTGGTGTGTCCCTCACCCCTCCAGAGGCTGGCGTCTTTCTCTTTATTGGCGTCGCTGGACTGAAACAGAGCTCACTGATTAGTCTCCTCATCTACAGGTGTAAACTCAAACCGTGGCCACACTTAGTCTCAAATATTTTTTATTATTATTATTTTGTTATATATATTTTTTTAATTTATTATTTTTATTATTTTTTTCTTTTCTTTTTTGTTCTACCACTATTATGGGCAACCTTAGTCACTAAATGAAAGTACACGTCTTCTATTATTGCCTGCCAGTTACAAAAGTTTCCTATGAGGCTCGGTCAGCGAAGGCTCCAAACCAAACCCTAGATCCCATAAACCTTTTGGTTTTGAACCAAACCTAAGATCCCGGAACTCTTTGTTGTGGAATTGAGAGGCCGGAATTTGAAAACTCTCCAATTAAACCCTCTCAAGATTTCGGATTTAAAACGCGTTTTCCGTAGTCCGCAGAGGTGCGGAGCAGCTGCATGAAGACGAGATCAAAACCATCAGTGGTTTCTAGAGATCGTTGCGCCTTCATGGGAAAGGTCTCATGGGAAAGCTGTGTATTGTTTGCCTTGGCAGCTTTAATTCTCCCTGGAAAACTCCATCTTCAATAAATTTGGGTAGCTCACATGGTGCGTTGTTGTACTCCGTTTACCTAATGCATTCTCTTTCTCTCTTCTGCGCACAGCTTGGGTTTGCTGACCTCAACATGGCGGAGTTTGCGGGTTCAGGCTCCACCGTGCGCTGCTGTATCCTGGAAGGCTACGACACCAAGAACACTCGGCAGGACAACTCCATTCTGAAAGTGCGTGAAAAACGAGCGAACGAACAAAGAATTCCACATCCATGTCTACTTTTAACTCCAAACTATATGTGGAGATCTCCATGACTACCAGCAATTTTCTCCACAATCGCAGCCTTCATCCGCATCCACGCGGTGTCCGTGTGGGAGATGTGCGACTCGAGCAGCCCACTCGCAGCTAAATTTAAATTCGTATGCCTTAATTTAGCCCGACTCACAGTCTGGTGTATTGTCAGAAATGAACATTTTGCACTTAGAAACCTGGAACCAGTGTTTTAAGCTAATTATGTTCCTGTATATGTGGATGTGGATAAACATGTGGCTTTACAGTAACTGCTATTGTTACAGAGATTTATGACTGTTAAGTAATTGTACTTTTGTTTGTTGATTTCGTTCAAGGTTACCATTGGGATGACTCTGCTCTCAGGGGATCCTTGCTTTAAGACGTGAGTCATAATTTTCCTAGACTTGATTTAGGACGTTTTTTTTTATTTCAACAGGTCTTTCCTGAAAACTTGTCTATAAATATATACCCGACACTTTGGAATAAACATCTAACAGGTCATTGTTCATCGCTATGTTTGTACTCGTGTACATTATAATGATTACCTTCTTTTTCCTACAGTCCAATTGTGTGTACTTTTATACTGCCACCTGCTGGGAGGTGACCAGCTTTTCTATGATCCTATTGTAATTTAAAAATTAATTTTCAGCCAAATAAAGTGGACATGCTCATAAAAAATAAAAAATAAAAGCGCACTCAAAGCATTTTAGATGGATGTTCCCAGGCTACTTTTATTTATTGGAGAGAATTGTGTGGGTGGTTTTTTAAAAGAGCACAGCATTACAAATGATTAATTACTAGTTAAACTATTTATAACGATTGTGTGTAAAACACAAAATATAACACATTCAAGTGATGAGCATTTTGTTTATAACTCATTACTTTCATTTGTTACACTACTAGTACCAGAAAAAAATTAAATAAGATAAACGGTACATTTTCTTTTGTACATTATACAGCAGGAAATCACAACAAATGTAAATAATGTGATGTTATAATACATAAACAAGATTTGAAATTCATTAGCATTTTTATCTCAGATATAATGCTATTAATTGGTGCATATCTAAATCACTTATTTACTGTCCCATGTGCACATGTATTAGAGATTTCATTTGTGGTCACATTCAATGCAACCACCAGATTTAAAACACAATGTTTAAAACATTTGTCAATTAATGAATGTAAAAATTGTGAGTTTGCTCTGGTAAGAGAATGATGAACACTTGGGGGGTCCTGTATTGGGTAAACGATGGTAAATAGTGTCTAATAATATATTAAATGAGAACTTATTTCTTAGTGTACTTTATTTAAGGAAGTGTTTTTCCTTCTCAACAGGCCACCAAGTACCGCGAAAAACACAAGCCTGGCTGGTCAGGACCCGTCTCTACAGCTGGACTGTAAGGGAGAGGGCACTGGCAACAACTCGACTCTAGCAACAGGTATCAGCCCAGGAATCAGCACCAGCCGTACACTCAAACCAAGAACAGGTATAATCTGGGCCTCCTATTTTCTTTTTCGCTCTTACACACACACACACACACACACACTTACATTTATAGCATTTGGCAGACACCCTTATCTAGTGACATACAATTATCTCTTTCATACACTGAGCAGTTGTAAGGGCTGCTGGGATTTGAACTTGTGACCTTCCATACATATGAGCACGTGTGTGTGTGTGTGTGTGTGTATATTTTATTTTTATATTATATATTTATATAATATTTAATAATACACACACACACACATATATGTATGTATGTATGTGTGTGTGTGTGTGTGTGTACGTGTGTGTGTGTATATATATGTGTATATGTATATACGTATATATATATATATATATATATATATATATATATATATATATATATATATATATATATATATATATATATATATATATATACATACAGTGGGTACGGAAAGTATTCAGACCCCCTTAAATTTTTCACTCTTTGTTATATTGCAGCCATTTGCTAAAATCATTTAAGTTCATTCTTCTTCCTCATGAATGTACACACAGCTCTTCATATTGACAGAAAAACACAGAATTGTTGACATTGTTGCAGATTTATTAAAAAAGAAAAACTGAAATATCACATGGTCCTAAGT
Organism: Silurus aristotelis; assembly: GCF_946808225.1. NCBI lineage: Eukaryota > Metazoa > Chordata > Actinopteri > Siluriformes > Siluridae > Silurus > Silurus aristotelis. The sequence continues at coordinate 7,074,365 of NC_139599.1, forward strand.
ATTCAGACCCTTTGCTGTGACACTCATATATTTAACTCAGGTGCTTTCCATTTCTTCTGATCATCCTTGAGATGGTTCTACACCTTCATTTGAGTCCAGCTGTGTTTGATTATACTGATTGGACTTGATTAGGAAAGCCACACACCTGTCTATATAAGACCTTCCAGATCACAATGCATGTCAGAGCAAATGAGAATCATGAGGTCAAAGGAACTGCCTGAAGAGCTCAGAGACAGAATTGTGGCAAGGCACAGATCTGGCCAAGGTTACAAAAAGATTTCTGCTGCACTTAAGGTTCCCAAGAGCACAGTGGCCTCCATAATCCTCAAATGGAAGACGTTTGGGACGACCAGAACCCTTCCTAGAGCTGGCCGTCTGGCCAAACTGAGCTATCGGGGGAGAAGAGCCTTGGTGAGAGAGGTAAAGAAGAACCCAAAGATCACTGTGGCTGAGCTCCAGAGATGCAGTCAGTAGATGGGAGAAAGTTGTAGAAAGTCAACCATCACTGCAGCCCTCCACCAGTCGGGGCTTTTTATGGCAGAGTGGCCCGACGGAAGCCTCTCCTCAGTGTAAGACGCATGAAAGCCCGCATGGAGTTTGCTAAAAAACACCTCCAAGACTCCAAGATGGTGAGAAATAAGATTCTCTGGTCTGATGAGACCAAAATAGAACTTTTTGGCCTTAATTCTAAGCGGTATGTGTGTAGAAAACCAGGCACTGCTCATCACCTGCCCAATACAGTCCCAACAGTGACGCATGGTGGTGGCAGCATCATGCTGTGGGGGTGTTTTTCAGCTGCAGGGACAGGACGACTGGTTGCAATCGAGGGAAAGATGAATGCGGCCAAGTACAGGGACAATATATCCTGGACAAAAACCTTCTCCAGAGTGCTCTGGACCTCAGACTGGGCCGAAGGTTTACCTTCCAACAAGACAATGACCCTAAGCACACAGCTAAAATAACGAAGGAGTGGCTTCACAACAACTCCGTGACTGTTCTTGCATGGCCCAGCCAGAGCCCTGACTTAAACCCAATTGAGCATCTCTGGAGAGACCTATAAATGGCTGTCCACCAACGTTTACCATCCAACCTGACAGAACTGGAGAGGATCTGCAAGGAGGAATGGCAGAGGATCCCCAAATCCAGGTGTGAAAGACTTGTTGCATCTTTCCCAAAAAGACTCCTGGCTGTATTAGATCAAAAGGGGGCTTCTACTAAATACTGAGCAAAGGGTCTGAATACTTAGGACCATGGATATTTCAGTTTTTCTTTTTTAATAAATCTACAACAATGTCAACAATTCTGTGTTTTTCTGTCAGTATGGGGTGCTATGTGTACATTCATGAGGAAGAAGAATGAACCTAAATGATTTTATCAAATGGCTGCAATATAACAAAGAGTAAAAAATTTAAGGGGGTCTGAATACTTTCCGTACCCACTGTATATATATATATAATGTGTGTGTGTGTATTAGTGTATACATAATGTATATGAGAGAGAGAGAGAGCGAGAGAGAGAAGAATCCACACATTCACTGCAAGTGTATGTTTGTAGGTCTGCCAGAAGTGTTAGATGAGAACCTCTCAAGCCCCGAAGAAGTGTTTCACACAGGCCACTCGAGGAATTCCAGCTATGCTAGCCAACAGAGCAAAGTTTCAGGTAAAACCCTTAAACAGGTTTTACTACTTTATTTATTGTACACGCCTCATATCTATGCTGTATTGGTTTTTAAACATGTGAATTAAAGGCATTAAATCTAATGGACTGATGCCTGTACTTCCTGCAGGCTACAGCACAGAGCACTCGGGCTCATCCAGCCTGACAGACCTGAGCCAGCACCGGAGAAACACATCCACCAGCAGCAGCAACGCTTCAGCCGGGACCGCCACGGTCACAGAAAGCTCAGCAGAACCAGAAAAAGAGCCAGTGAAACCCGAAAAGCCTCCTCGTCCACCGAGGCCTACTCTAATCCCTAACCGATTGTCTAGGTAACAAAACCTGGGACTCTAGTACAGAGACGCAACTCCCTGCGTTACTTATTCTACAAGTGCTATGTGTTTTACTTTAGTATAATGTTCACACGTTTTTATGCTTTGGAATGCTGCTTTCTTCTATACTTCCTTCTTTCCTTTCTCAACCATTATTCTTCTTTATATTATATTATATTATATTATGCTTCCTTTTTCCACTTCTTGTTTTTCCCTTTTGTCCATTCTTTTTTTTTTTTTTTCCCTTCTTCACTTGTAGTAAAAAGTTTATATGTATGATGCATAATTACTGTTTCTTGGGTTATTTATGTTGCAAACTGTATTTAAGGATTTATTTGGTTATGCAGTTTTTGTCCATCTTTTGGTGGCCAGTGTTCCATCTGTTGTTATTTCCTGAATATTTATGTAGTACATTTTCTGTTCATGTTCTAGGAGGAAGAAGGACTCTATGGAGAACCACCCCACCTGGGTGGATGACACACGCATCGATGCTGATGACATCGTGGAGAAGATTGTCCAGAGTCAGGACTTTGCTGATGTCAGCAACAACGAGGGTGCGTCCAAAAGCTCACGTTTAAGTATCAGTTTTTTCCGACGCAAACCCTAATAATGCGTAGCTAATGCTTTGTTCGACAGACGATCCAATTTCTCCATTGCGTCGCAAATGACGCACAAACCTTTTGCATTCATAGCAGTGTTATTGTTTCGTAAAAGTTTCGCAAAACCATGCCATTAAAAGGCGCTCCTTTCTATTGTGCTTTTTTACAGATAGCAATTTGCAACTGTTTGTCAGTCGGGATGGTACCACTGCACTTAGCGGCATCCAGCTGGCCAACAGGTGAGTCAGGCCACGACCTTCAGTCAATCCCCTATTAACTATTTCAATTATAATATCCCCCATCACAAATAATTAATACCCGTGTTTCATCCTGCAGGGTGTCAGCGGGTGTGTATGAGCCCGTCGTGATCGAGAGTCATTAGCAGCACCAGCACTCCAACACTCCACCTAAAAGACGGCCAAAATAAGTAAGGATGAACAAGACTTCGGGGAAGACCAGCATCCCACCATCAAGATGTTTTTCCACTTTAAGGCCTTTTTTTTTCCTTTTTATTGTCTTCACTGATCAGTTTGTTCACTCTGATGAAACATCGGAAATCCTACATTGTTTTATATGCAAAAGGTGGTGGGTGTTCTTTTTTTAATTTTTTATTATTAATAATAATAATAATAATATTGTTGTTGTTGTTGTTATTATTATTAGCCACATAATCAAAAAGATGTGTTCCTGACACCCTGTTTGCAAGTAAACTAACGACTTGAAATATCTGAAGTAGTCGAACACTGTGAAAAACTGGCTTTGGCCTAGGAAACATCGTATTTATGGCCTAAACGGCAGCCCTTAGGAATTTCAAGAAGAAATACGATTCATATAATACTTAGCCTTACAGTTATTATTTAATGGTTCCGATCTGTGTTTCTCTTCTACCAGATTTGTTTTGCTGAAAAAAAAAAAAAAATGATTCATGCATTATTACAGACCACTAAAACGTGTTGGTCTTAGAATCAATATTCCTTAGCATTGATCATCCTGCTATTACTTAACCACTATGTTTTTCCTGCACTGGGAGTGATCTCGAAGGAAAATGCCGCCTTCTTTGTTATGTTTAGCAGTGCTTTAAAACAGTTTTGGTTAAATGCATGCTTTTAACTTACGGTAAATTACGCTAATTACCTAGAAGGTGTCTGCAGGGCAAAACCTATTCAGTTTCAGATTTATTTATGTCCAAATGTGGAAAAGAAGAAATGTTTTTTTAATCCTTATTGAATATTTAAAGCCAAATCTATGGGATACAAATCTGGTTTAAACGGCTACCCGACATATTTGTGTGTGTACAAGTGTGTGTGTGTGTGTGTGTGTGTGTGTGTGTGTGTGTGTGTGTGTGTGTGTGTGTATATATGTATATGTATATGTGTGTATATATACACATACAAACACATAATGTTATGTCCCTGGCAATTTCTCCAGATTCTTGAAGTTGAAATTATGTAAGGGACGTGTTTAATAAGAAAACCGATGCAGAGGTGGCAAAATCTACAATTTTCTGTAATATTTACATTATTTACTCATGACCTAACACACGTGAGAACTGCATCTTTAGGATTACTATTATTGGTTATTTAGCTTTTTGTTGACTATCTGTGATTTGATCTATGAACCTTTAGACCTATGAAATGATGAGCCTCTGACTTACCAAGCAATACCAAGCAAGCAGGCCGAACTGTGGTCTTCTAAAATGATGAGTAGCAGTGTGTAGTCACGTTACAATTTTTTTTATTGTGCCAGTGGGTTGGGGGATGCTGTCTCGTCCATCAATTAGAAAAAATCTAGCTAGCAGTTTTGCCCCCTCTGCAGTTCCTGTATTATAGCAGTGCTGTTAATTGAAATACAGTTAAATGTGAACATTTGACGATTTTGGGTTTAACTTGATTCATTGCCATATAGACTCGTTGTTTTGCAAGCTTACAAACTGAGTAGGTCTAGAAAAGCATGCTATTTTCTTGTTTTTATGCCCTATAGAAGCCTTTATGGCCTATATTACACAAAAAATTTTATTTTATTTTTTGTGTAATATGTTACTTGAAGAAAGTCATGTGATTTGCTTTAAAGCACTGCAAACATGCATAAAATATTATTTTGCTATTAGTTGGAATTTCCAAACCGTATGAGACAAAGGTGAATAGATGGATAAAACTGTATGGCTGGCCATACCGAAACACATCATATTCAGGTTAACAAGCTTTTAGTCATTCCTCCATAGAGTACAGCCTTTTGACATGTTTTTGTCGTGTGTGTGTGTGTGTGTGTGTGTGTGTGTGTGTGTGTGTGTGTGTGTGTGTGTGTTTGAGGGAATTTAAGCGTTTGGACTTGTGACTCATGTTCTCCAGCTGGCCTGGGGAATCCCACAAGTCAGATTGCTTCACATTTTAACTCCCCATCCGTGCATCCACACTCATCCTGCGCGTTTTCACTTGATTGTTTGTGCTGCAGGATTCAGCCGTTCATGCAAGTGTTCATCATAGTGTTTGTATTGTACTGCAGGGCAGTGCATAGAATGTGTTGATTTTCACTCCATTTTTCACCAGTTTGCACCAGTCGTGTCGCACGAAAATGTGTTGCTCGTTGTAAAACAGGAACCCGCGAGTTTGTGCACAGGCTAGTAGAATGCATGTGAGTGGACGATTAAGGATGTGGCTTAAAAAACTGGCTTTTTTTTTTTGCAGGCTTAAATCAGAGCAAATGACTCACAATCACGCCACTAAACTTGGCAACTGCCCTCATGTCTCCCACTGCACCTGGTGTGCATCCAGAGACGGAGAAGCTCCACCCCGTGTGTGTGTGTGTGTGTGTGTGTGTGTGTGTGTGTGTGTGTGTGTGTGTGTGTGTGTGTGTGTGTGTGTGTGTGTGTGTGTGTGTGTGTGTGTGTGTGTTTTAAAAGTCTGTGTACTGTTTTATTTTTTTCCCCAGTTTGAATGAGCTAACCATTATGTTGGTCATAAACAGTTTCAGTTGATCTGAACTGTAAACTTTTGCACATTTTAGTTCCCATATCTTTATGAATAAAAGTGCAATGTGTGCTTACAGGAGGATTTCATGCTTTAATACTTAAGCAGCGGAATTTGACGGATACAAAATATTTCCTACGTCTGTGAAAGGAATTCTTAACAGTCCGGTTCATAAATATTTAGACCGTGACTGGATTTAAATAAAGTGTTGCCTTTCAGCTTCAATAAAAACGAAATTGACTGAACTCTTTTAGAAAAGTTTTAACATGGTCCCTCCATTTCTGTAGTCTTAAAAGTAATTGGGTAAACTTGCATAATTATAAATATACGGATTATTTTTAATACTTGGATGAAAACCTTTTGCTTGAAGTCTAGAACCCCTGGACAGCATCCAGAATGTAGTTTCCCCCCCCCCCCCCCTTGCTTTGCTAGGCCTCTACCATTTCTGCCTTTAGTTTTGCAGCATTTGTGTGACGCTGAGCAGAAAGTATATCTCAATACACTTCCTAATTCATCCTGCTTCTTGTATCAGCAGTCACATTATCCATTAACTACACTGACCCAGTTTGATCTGCAAGCCATGTTTTTAAATATGATGTATATTTTGTATCATGAGCCCTTCCTTTTCTTCTCCCTTTCTATAATTTGTTTAATTCTGGTTAAAAACCATACTGCGAGTTCCCTTGAACAGCTGGAATCGACTCCAGACCTTTTTCTATCTTATGATATCATCTTATATATTTATAAAAGTCAGTTAGCCAAATACTTTCGAGCTTGGGGAAACGAAGGGACCGTGAAATCAATAGCTGCAATTCCTAACCGATAAATGGCATATATTTGTTAAACTCATCGAAGTAAAGCTGAAAGTCTGTACTTCATTCGCATTGTGATTATTTTATTACAAAGTAATTTAGGTGGTATATAGAGACAAAATGAATGGCACGGTCCAAATTCTTATAGACATGACTGTGTATAAAGAAAGTCGTCTCCCCCCCACCCCCACCCCCCCCACCCACACACACACACACATGTAATGCTTACTGGGGGGAAAAAGCCTGAATATTGTTTTGGTTTTTTTTTTTTTATATAAAATTATAAAAACAGTTACTTGATTAAAATCAAGTAATGACAAGCAACTCCACACATCTGTAACATCTGGCATTCGCTCAGGTTCGTCAATAATGCTTTACATTCAGAGAGATATAAAGATGTGAACCCATTTCAGGTTACATAGATTTTTAAAATCCTTTTGGTTGATTATTGTGGAAGTATAGAAACGTGTCAATAGGAGCTCCAAATTGTAACAATGAAGTACGCAAGGATTCGTTTTCGATTAAAACCAGGTCAAACGAGCAGATATTTTTTCCCCCTCTTTTCGCTCTCTCTCTCTCCAAAAAAAAACAACCCACCAGATGGCCCAGTTGACAAGCAAATCTGGAATGGTTAAAAGTTGCAGACGTGGAGTGAAATCCACGTGTGCAATACGTTGACGTTGCACAATAACATCATAAAAAAATATTCAGGAAGCCCGTAATTTTATATTGACACAACTTTTCTTGAAACTGATGACGACTCCTATTTCCTGTATCAATTCACACGCATTGTGTCACATTGTGCCAATCTTGCTCGCGTACGTTATCAGCCATATTCTAAAGCTGATACTGTGCTGTTTTTTTGAATTTCCGAACCAGCAGGCTGGTTCTTTTTTTTTTTTTTTTTTTTTTTTTTTTTTTTTTTTTTTGGATGGCTTTTCCAGTCACAACTCTTTATATTCTTATTTCACGAGTGATTAAATGAGTATTGTGCCAGTTTGAGATGATGGATATAGACACTACTTAAGAGGCTTATACCTGCTTGCTCTTTCTTTCTACTTTATAAAGAGCCTTGTGCCATGCTGTTGCTCAGGCGTTATTGACTGTAATCTGTGATTCCTTTTTTTTTTTTTTTTTTTTTTTTTTAAATCACAAACGTTAATGTAAACCTGATTAAGTTTGCTGTGTGATTACATTATTGGGATGTATGAGGGGCAACATTATTTCATGCACCATAACGTTTTTGTGTAACATGCAGTTGTGAGTTAGAAATGCGAAAAAAAACAAAAAACGCTTAAACGAAAAAAACTCGAACAGAGACGGAAATTTTTTTTATTTTGTGGGTAAAATGTGCCGTGTGTACACATTTATGTGAATCAGTCAATTTTTTGGTGAGTTTTTTTTGGGGTATTATAAATGAATCGATAATCTACACTGTGACGTTTTAGGTATGAGACACACACACCACACAACGGCACTTAACGACTAACTTTCACGTAACAAGACACAACTTTTTCGCTTTTTTTCCCCCCTCCATAACTGATGACATCGTCATCTCTGTTTTGTAAATGGTTTATAAAGCTATGCACTTGGCTTAGAAAGATCCTTTTAATAAAGTGGTTCGTTTTCACCACTATATTCTGACATTTATCAGAATTTCAGCATGTATTGGAAAATGTAAGATGTCTATTTAAAAAAAAGTCAGTATATATATTTAACTCACAAATGACACAAATTATTTTTCTGATTATTACAAAATATAGAATTATGGATGAATACTTATATTTTATGATCACACAAATAATATTGTTTCCAAAGTTTTCTTGACCTCATATTGTATTATTTTGATGTATTACTGTTTCATGATGGATCCAGACTGTATTTGACACCCAAATATGGTTGTTTCGTATTCTGTAATGTAAATCTGTTTATGGATACGTATTACTGGACTGTTTGGGAGGAAATAAAGGACGATGGATAATAAATGTTTGACTTTTTATTGTTAGAATTACATGATTCAGCTGTTTTAAACTGTTTTTATAATATGTTTGCATTTGAATAAATGTGCAGGTATTTGTGTAAATAAAAAAAAAATAGTCTGGTCAAAGGTGAATTAAAGCTTCATGTGGTAAAGCAGAACAAAATGACAGAAGTACAAGAAAGATTCACAAACAAAGATTTACTGCCACAGAGAAATCAGGGGACGAGTGAAATAAGCTAAACTGACTACTTTTCCCCCTCAGTTTCTTAAATAATACACTGTGCTCAAAAGAGACCCGTCCATCGTACCCATTTCAGGTTTACTCTTCCGTTGCTGGTATAATAACCTTCACCATTTTAGAAATACTTTCCACAAGATATTGGAGTGGGGATATCATTCAGCATCAAGACCACTCCTAAAACAAAGCAATGATGTTGGATGAGGAGGTCTGGGGTTTACTTGGTTTCCCAAATCATCTCAGAAGTGTTCTTTGGGGTTGAGGGCAAGGATCTGTGCAGGACACACAAGTTCTTGCAAACAAACTTTGGCATTCCAGGTCTTCACGGAGCTTATTTTGTGTACAGCAGCACTTGGATGATAAAACATACGTGGGCTCCTGAGTACCAGTGAAGGGAAACTAATTTTACAACATACATGGACATTCTAAACTATTGGGTGCCTCCAAATTTATGCCAGCAGTTTTGCGGGAGTGATGTTTAACTGTTTTTGGTCTTGTAGTGTAATTATATGAGCTAGATTTACTGCATAATCTACCATGTTGTCCTTTACAACATTTAAACTGTATGGATATTCATACTCATACGGATAGTCATACTCTTTGTAAGTACAGATATGAGATGTTGGTACTATTAGTACACTAACAAAATAGGTACTCATGTCTCTTATCTCATCACAGGACAGGACAAAACTGGACATAGACTAATATAATAAAAAACAATAACATAGGGATGGGGCTGTGAAAATATACCTTAGAAGTTGACACTAAATGTACACATATATATATATATATATATATATATATATATATATATATATATATATATATATATATATATATATATATATCTCCTGCTCCCTGCCTTACAAACAAATAACCCAATGCAAACAATGCTGAGTGAAATCATCGCGTTATGCTCTATCGCCATCTTGCGGCGTTTAGTTATATGAAAAACTATGTTGCTATTGTTCACGCTTCTCGTGGACCGGAAACCGGAAGTCTAAAAACCAGGAAGAGACGGACGCGTTCGACATGGTGAGAAAAAAAACAAATAAAACTTGTTTTAATTTTTAAGTTGATTTTCTTATGTGATAGATAGACAGACAGACAGACAGACAGACAAGACAGTGACCTAAAAACTGACAGACTGAAAGATAAACAGAAAACAAAAAACAGATAGACTGATTGGTTTATTTATCCATCAATCCTCCAAAATCCATATATTTTTAAATAACACAATTTTATATTTTATTTGGCATTCTCAACGGAAAAGATATTGTTATTTGTGGTGAGAGTAGTGAGCAGGTTGAGAAGAGCCTGGAGAGGTGGAGGTACGCGCTGGAGAGAAGGGGAATGAAATTCAGTAGGAGTAAGACAGAGTACATGTGTGTGAATGAGAGGGAGGGCAGTGGAGTGATGCGGTTGCAGGGAGAAGAGGTGGAGAAGGTGGAGGAGTTCAGGTACCTGGGGTCAACAGTGCAAAGTAATGGAGAGTGTGTTAGGAAGGTAAAGAAAAGAGTGCAGGCAGGGTGGAGTGGGTGGAGAAGAGTGACAGGAGTGATTTGTGATAGAAGAGTATCTGCAAGAGTGAAAGGAAAAGTTTATAGGACTGTGGTGAGACCTGCGATGTTGTATGGATTAGAGACAGTGGCATTGACTAAAAGACAGGAGGTGGAGCTGGAGGTAGCAGAGCTGAAGATGTTGAGGTTTTCGTTGGGAGTGACGACGATGGACAGGATTAGAAATGAGTTTATTAGAGGGACAGCGCATGTAGGACTTTTTGGAGACAAGGTGAGGGAGGTGAGATTGAGACGGTTTGGACATGTGCAGAGGAGGGACATGGGGTATATCAGTAGGAGAATGCTGAGGATGAAGCCACCAGGAAGGAGGAAAAGAGGAAGGCCAAGGAGGAGGTTTATGGATGTGGTGAGGGAAGACATGCAGGTAGTTGGTGTGAAAGAGGCAGATGTAGAGGACAGGGGTGGTATGGAGACGGATGATCTGCTGTGGTGACCCCTAATGGGAGCAGCCGAAAGAAGAAGAAAAAGATTCTCAACGCAAAACAAATTTTTTTTAAATTACAATTCAGTCCACCATAGTAAGCGATTAATTATGATCTATTTTGTGGTATTTGAATATTTAAACAGATGTAAACAGATGGTATTACACTTTACAGATCTGTACAGAACTTAATTAAAATGCAGTTTTCAACATTTCAGGCACAGAATAATAGTAATAAATGAATTACATATTGATTATATAAGTAACAAACTAAGTATTTGGATATAACAAGAATATTTGTTACTATTAGTGAAAATGGTGTTATTTATACATACAGTTTTGCTTATGATTCTGGGTTTAACCCTGGCTGTGATTTGTATATACTTCTGTCTTTGAAAAGGCAACTGGTGCAGATCAAGCTGTGGGTTTGGGCCTTGTTGGCTTCAGTCTGTTACTCTTCACATACTACACCATATGGGTTATAGTTCTGGTAAGTAAAATTAATTTACCTCTTTTAAATACCTCTTGCTCAAATGGTTTATTCTGTTTTGCTTTTACTTTTTTTTTTAAGATTTCTTAAATGGCTGTGGTGACAAAATACTTGATACAAGGAGAACATACACTGTGTGAACAAAAGCTATTCAAGAAGCTTTTATTGTCATTTGAACCATGTATGAGTAAAATGAGACGTTTCTCCAAAACCATGGTGCTACATAAAACAACACAGAGCTACATCACACAACATAAACCTACATAACAGGACATAGTGATAAGGAGGAAAGTAAGTTGTCCAAGCCACATAAAGTGCACCGTGTGCTTTTTAGTACAAACAGTGCAAACAAAAGGCAACACAAGACAGTGAAGGACAGATACACAAAATACAAAATTGCTTCACCAGTAAACTTCCAGTAGAAAGTACAAAAAATAAATTTAAACAAGAGTGAACTAGTAAATATAAACACAAAATGTAAACACAAAAAAGTTGTGCAAAACAGCAACAGCAGCATTCAAATAGATGTGCAAAACAGCATCTTCTCGGCTGTCCTCACTATCCTCTGTAGGGTCTTGCAATCTGAAATGTTCCCAAATCAGACCGTGATGCAGCTGCTCAGGATGCTCTCAATAGTATCTCTGTGGAACGTGGTCAGTATGGGTGGAGGGGGAGATGGGCTTTTCTCAGCCTCCTTAGGAAGTAGATACGCTGCTGAAGGCCAGCAGCAGTCCATTGATGGAGCTGGTGTTGAGTGACCAGGTAAAGTTCTCCACCAGATGAACACCAAGGAATTTGGTGCTCTTGATGATCTCCACAGAGCATACATCAGTGGAGAATGGCCGCTCTGTGCTTTCCTTAAGTCAACAACCATCTCTTTGGTTTTGTTAATGTTCAGAGACAGGTTGTTGGCTCTACACAGGCATACAGGCTCTCTGTATGCCGACTCTTCGTTCTTGCAGATGAGACCTACCACGGTCGTGCCATCGGGGAACTTGATGTGGTTCGAGCTGTGCATTGCTACACAGTCATGAGTCAGCAGAGTGAACAGCAGTGGGCTTAGCACACAGCCCTGATGTGCCTCAGTGTGGTGATGCAGGTTCTCGATCCAGACTGACTGAGGTCTCTCCCAGAATGGTTTGGATGATACACAAACTGCATGTGGTCCAGCGAGGGTGGTAGATGGGTCTTGATGTGCCTCATGATGAGCCTCTCGAAGCACTTCATTACAACGGGTGTGAGTGCATCGGGTTTATATTTATTGAGGCAGGAGACTGTAGACAATGACACTATGACGATGGTCATCATCTTGAGGCACATAGGAACAACGGTGCTGCACAGGGAGATGTTGAAGATGTCATTGTAGACATCCGCTAGCTGTTCCGCACATTCTCTGAGCACTCTGCCAGGAATGTGATGTCTGGTCCAGCAGACTTCCGTTGGTTAATTCTGCATATAGTTTTCCTCACTTCAGCCGTGGTTAGACGAAGCACTTGGACATTGGAAGGAGGGGTGGTCTTCCTTGCGAGGTTGTTCTGCGCTTAAAAAAGTCGTTTAGTGCTATCTTGGAAGTGGCCGTAGATTATCTTGTTGTGTGTGCGTTCGCCTCTTTGATTTCACGGGACAGTTTGGCCATCTTCTCCCCTGCTCTGAAGGTGGAGTCTCAAGCCTTTCCGGTCATCCACGGCTTTGAGTTAGAGCATGTAGTGATAGTCTTGGAGAGACATTATCAATGCACTTGCCGATGTAGCTGGTCACTGATGATGTGTACCCCTTTAAGTCGGTGAAGTTGCCATTGGTTGCAGCCTCCCTAAACATGTCCCAGTCAGTGTAAAAAGATCCTGTTGGCCAGGTTCTCACCTGCTTTCGAACTGGTTTTGAATGCATGTTGAGTGGTCTGCATGCTGGGATCAGCTTAACAGAGATGTGGTCTGAGTAGCTGAGGTGGGGTGGGGCTTTGCCAGGTATGCGCCCAGGATGTTTGTGTAAACAACATCCAGCATGTTTTTCCCTCTGGTTGCAAAGTCCATATACTGATTGAATTTAAGGAGATTTTAGGGAAATTTAAATAATTAAAATCTCAATATACAGACTTTATTAACACCCTTGTGGCTGAATGATCACAAATCTCCACAAGCACACTCCAAAATCTAGTGGAACATCTTCCCAGAAGAGTGGAGGTTGTTATGGGAATAAATTATATAGAATAAATGCGTAATGAGATTTTTGAAAAGCACATCGGAATCTTGGTCAGGTGTCCACAAACTTTTGCCTGTGTAGTCTAGCTCTAGCTCAAATGGCTAATTTGAGTTGTTTGTTTGAGCGTTGCATTTTTAAAAAGCTTATTTGATGATGTATTACTTCCATATAAAGAGAAGGTGTATGGAGGTAATAGAACTATGCATGGTTATAATTATATAATAATTGCTATGATATATAATTATATATATTTTTGTGTTTTTTACTGTTTGATATTCTTTCTTTGTTGCATTATTGAAACTTCAAGCACAAAAATGTAACACATTTAAGGTCTGCACAGATATTAAATAGGAAGGAACTGCATGGGAATGTGGTTATAATTGCTCACATGACTGTAGTATCCAAAGTGATTATACTTCACACTATATTGCATATAACAGCATGTAACCTGAAGTGTATACACAGCTAGAATGTAGTGCACAGACCGAGTTTTCCAGACTTACACTGGTTTCAAACTTTTTGGTTTAATTAAAATCCCACAGAACAAATGATTTCTGCATGTCTTCAACTTCCTTTTCAGCCATTTGTCGACATTGATCACGTAATTCACAGTTATTTTCTCCCTCGGGAGTACTCGGTCATACTTCCTGGCATCGCAGCACTGATCCTCTTACTTTGCGTTGGTAAGTAAAGCGAGCGTACTGTTTATTTCCATGTAATAGTTTTGTATATATTTAAAAAAATACATGCTGGGCATGTTTTCCCAACATGATTTAAATGATTCTTGGTACTTGAACCCCGTGTCATAATACACAAATAAACCGGTCATGAAAGATGTTGTAAGCCGTCGCAAGCTTCCATGACGATCCGATACCTTGATGTATTATGTAGCACACACAGTTTATGACTATTATCTATGACTTGAGAAAGCAATAACTTTGTACCATTTTTCCAGGTACCTTCATAGGAATAGTAACTTGGAAGAATCGCAAATCAAAGAAGGTCAACTAGGACGCTCCATTCTCTGTTATTCAACTGCCTGAGAAAAGAACGTGATGAAAACTCAACCTTGCCTTGTACCAGCTCCTGTATACATCACTGTTCTCAGAAGCTTCCTGGCTTTTCACATAGCACAGTTTAGCCCTGAAGAAATGACCAACGAGTGTAAAGGTGCCTATTAAAAACCAAGGGTAAAAAGGCTCACTCATTAATGCATCAATGGAAATTCGTCATTTCGGTGACGTGAAAATATAAAAGCGTTACTGTACTATCTGCTGGTACATTGTATACAGTTGCTATATTCAGTAACAACTGTCCTGTTAGATTGTAAATAGACATAAATGTATGCTATTAAAAGTATAAAAATGCACAACATGCTCATCGGTGGCAGGTGGGCTGTAAATTTGAGAAGGTACACCAGTTTGGGTTGTTTTTTTTGTACACGGCAATAAATAATTATGTAGACATTTGCATCATGGGTTCTATTTTTATCAGATAATCTCAGGTTTGTGTCTTAGATGTTGGGATGATGGTGGCTCATTGAATTCAATTCCAAGCTGAGGATAGCAACTACAGTTATATTGTTATGTTGAATCTTTCCAGAAGTGTGGAGGTTATTGTAACAGAAAGATATTTAAAAAGCACATATAAATCTTACGGTCAGGTGTCCTCAAATTTCTGTCGATTTACTGTCTATCCATTGTTATAAGTAGTAATTGTAGCGTAGTATTATTCTTGAGTCATTAAATAAAGTCAATGTAAGTTGCTTCGACAAACCGCAAATGAAACACTTCTTTTATATATGTCTATTTATCTATTTATCTATTTATCTATTTATCTATCTATCTATCTATCTATCTATCTATCTATCTATCTATCTATCTGTCCGTCCGTCCGTCCGTCCGTCCGTCCGTCCGTCCGTCCGTCCGTCCGTCCGTCCGTCCGTCCGTCCATCCATCCATCCATCCATACATACATACTTATGCACACACATACATATATATACATACATACACACACACACACACACACACACATATATATATACACATGCTGTGCAAAAGCATCAATATAAAAAAATCTATATTTGTGATGTGTGACCACCCTGCAAACCAGCATCTAACAACAGCACCATCGTCATCTTGTAGCTACGTTTGCAGGTAGGTCTTATCACAGATCTTTTGTGAATGTAGGCTGCCATGAATCCTCTATATAATCCCAAACAGGCTCGATGACGTTTGAAATTCTGTTCTGAGGGGCCAAAACTCCTTGTTCTTCTCAACAGTGCATCTGGATAGTAATACAGCACTTCACTTTTTCCACATCTAGTTATGTTACAGCCTTATTCCAAAATGGATTAAATTCATTATTTTCCTAAAAATTCTACAAACAATATCCCATAATGACAACGTGAAAGAAGTTTGTTTGAAAGCTTTGAAAATTCATTTAAAAATAAAAATTACATGTACATAAGTATTCACAGCCTTTGTGCAATACTTAACCCAATTACAACAAAGTTTGGACAGTTTCTCCCCATTTTAAGATAAGATATACTTTATTCGTCCCACAATGGGGACATTTCTGCAGAAGCTCCATTAGGTTGAATGGGGAGCGTCGGTGCATGGGCATTTTCAGATCTCTCCAGAGATGTTCAATCGGGTTCATATCTGGGCTCTGGCTGGGCCACTCAAGGACATTCACAGAGTCGTCCCGTAGCTGCTCCTTTGTTATCTTTGGCTGCGTGCTTGGGGTCATTGTCCTGTTGGAAGATGAACCGTTGCCCCAGTCTGACTTCCAGAGTGCTCTGGAGCAGGATTTCATCACTAATGTCTCTGTAAATTGCTGCATTCATCTTTTCCTCGATCCTGACAAGTCTCTCAGTTTCTGCCACTGAAAAACATACTCACAGCATGCGGCCCGCTCTAGGAAGAGTACTAGTGGTTCCAAACTTCTTCTATTTACAGATGATGGAGGCCACTGTGCTCATTGGGACCTTCAATGCTGCAGAACTTTTTCTGTACCCTTTCCCAGATTTCGGAGGTCTACAGACAATTCCTTGGACTTCATGTTTGGTTTGTGCTCTGACATGCACTGTTAACTGTGTGACCTCATATAGACAGCCGTGTGCCTTTTCAAATCATGTCCAATCATCAAAATTTACCACAGGTGGACTCCTATCAAGATGTTCAAACATCTGTAGGATGATCAGTGGAAACAGGATGCACCTGAGATAAATTTTGAGTGTCATAGCAAAGGCTCTGAATACTTATGTGTGTGATTTTATTTGTTTTTTTTAATATATATTTGCAAAGATCTCAAACACACTTCTTTCAAGTTGTCATCAACTCTATTTGCAGAAATGTAGCCCCAAACTTGCAGGAAACCCTCACCATGCTTTACTGTTGCCTGCAGACACTCATTATCGTACTGCTCTCTGGTCCTTCTGCAAACATATTTCTGGTTTGTCTGAATCCTGGTACAGCCAAATATTTTACATTTTAACTCCCCAGTCCTGCTGCATTTTTTTTGCACCCCTGATCCTATGTTTTTGTGCATGCATGGTTAATTCGCTTAGCCTTGTTTCTATTTTGGAGGTTTGGCGGCAATTCAACTATAAAGACCATTTCTGGCCAGACTTCTCCAGACAATAAATAGATGTACCTGGGTACACTTTGCATTTTGTATATTGATAATAATATACAAAAATAATTTTTTTGTATATTATTTATATTCTATGAAATATTAATGAAGTTAAATCAGCAGTAATATATGGATTGCGTGATAACTTTAGCTCCGTGGAGTTTTGTCAAGTTACTTTAGGACTTGGTAAATTAATGTTTGGTTTAAGTTTTATAAGTGTTTTATAAAATGCAACAATTTATACATCATCTTGCAGACGTAAAGCGCAAATGATTATATAGGTGTTAAATAACATGTTTTGCGCAGTAATTGCGCAGTACTGATGTTCATAGAACGTTAATAAAGCATTCGGTCCTGAATGGTTTTGCTTTATAATATTTTATTGACTAACCGTTGCTTGGGTGAGATGTACAATTATTATTATTATTATTATTATTATTATTATTATTATTATTATTATTATTATTATTAATAACAATATTAATAATAATATTATTGTTATTTTGTATTATTATTAGTTATTTATAAGTTAACAAATTGTTGGACTTTTAATGACTTGTTTATTGTTACAATAATACAATATTGTTTACAATAATAATTACATGAATAATTGTTACTATTAAAATACAACTAATAAAATTATAATGTTATTATTAATAATAATAACAATAATAATAAATGTATAGTGTATATATACACACACACACACACACACACACGTGTGTGTTTCTGTGTGTTAATGTGTGTTATTGTGTGTGTGTTGGTTAGTTAGTTTTTCCTGGGTCTGTGGCAAAATTGTCTTGCTTTAAAGTTGTCCACTCTCTGAAATGATTAAATAACAAATCGTCGCCATCACCGTTTATATTTACTGTCTTGTATAAACCTCAATGCCATGATTTTATATAATACATTACTTCAAAATTTCCAACTGAATATGAACCAAAACTGGCGTGGAATCGACTCCCGTTTTCTCAGCGCCTTTCATTAAAGAGTCGACTCCTTTTTTCAGAATCGACTCCGCGGGGCAGAGACAGAGCGCTGAGCGAGGTGCCTGCTGAAGACAGGAAGAATGCGCTGAAACCGCAGAGTGGACATGAACCAGAGTCTCCATGATGAGTCAAACTGAGGTAACATCTTTCTCATTTTCTTCCTTAAAACAGTTTCCTGTTTAGCAGACAGGAAGATATAAGCATGTTTCTACTGAACTGTATAGTAATTCCTAAAGCAAGCCTCCATCTCTGGAGTTCACTAACAGGGAAAAAAAAGATTTGGCTCCACTAACCAGGAGATAGAAGGTAGGTTTATTTTAAAATATTGAAAGACCTACAGAATAGTACAAAATGACTGTATAGAATCCATGTAACCATGTTAGGTGTTGATGGCAATCTTTATGTGTCCGTTTCATTCCAAAAACTGGTTAAAACGCTACTACACTAAGTCTTCATGCCAAGGAGCTGAGATCACATTTAATCTACTGCCCATAGCACCTGATTCTCATCACTGCAAACAAATGAGTTTCTATGAACTGCCTTGAGACCATAAAACACTCAGACCACTCACTAAGTATATGCATCAATTAATTTTTTTTCCAAACCCATAAATTCTCAGTCTGAGCCTGATGATATTTTAGTACATGAATAAGAAACATTCAGATTTTCATAGATGTAGAATTGACAATATGATTTAAGACATCATGCATCTGATTTTCAGTGGTTTGTTCTTGTTACTCTTTCTGTGCCAAAGCTCCAGGGTCCATGTTACGATCTGAAGTCTTGTGGAGCCTTTTTGGAGTCTTGCAGGTTCTCATTGGGTTTCTTCCAGGGTTGTCAGTTTCATTCCTCCTCTTAAATCCTTGGGATTTGGTGGATTGAGTATGTTAGTTTTTCCCACTAGTTGCTAATGTGTGTATGTGTGCATGACAATGGCATCCCATTCAGGGTGTATTCCTGCCTCACACCGAGTATTCCCAGAATTGGATGGTCTTGAGCACAAAGCGAACCAGGATGAAACGGTTCGTGAGGAAAAACATATGAATGCACGTTAATGAAAGATTCTGTGCTGAATCTTTTAACAGATATCACTGAACGACTTCAGTGATAATAAGTCTTGTCTTTTTGATATCGAGCTAGCACTTTGAGCCAGGGGTATAGCAGTGTTTCTTATTTCTCAGCCTACCTAAGCTGCATTCTCATGAATAAAATGTCTTAGCAGTGACAACACAGGGATTTCATTACAGATGCTACTTATTAACGGATTTACAGCTTGAGTACCAATCTTTGGTATAATGCAGGATTTTTAAGTTGTTGTTTTTTGGGGAGTTTGCAGTGTCAGTGCTTTGCAACATTCCAGACAGGTGACAATCTTCAGGACGGAGGATTTTGTGGTTTCTGGTGGGACAACTATTTTTTTTTTTAAGATGCTAACAGATCTTAACAACTCATTTCGCTGAAAATCAACAATAATAAATCGAACCATACAGGAATAGAACACGCGTGTGCCATTCTATGATGTTTGTTGACGAAGAAGAAGTTTTGTGACATTCAGTTTCAGGAAAATTGACAACTTCCTCTACTAAGAAGTAGAGTATTCTTTAAAAATTGAACTCTGCTGGAAATATAACATTATATTATGGCTTACATTCTAATGACACTTCAAATATTATCTCATCTAATGGTTGCCAGAAGACGACTCATTCGTGATGCAATTACAGGTTCAGATGGGAGATATTCAGTGTCGTACTGATCGAATTGTATCCTAATGGAAGAGTTCTATCGAGATTGATGCTACGTATCAGCGCTCTTCTGTTTCTTTGTTGACAGACGGGTTATTACTGATTACCACAAATATCACAGAAGGCCATTAGGACCACGACATCAGCCCCAGGGTTATCACCACCAGATCTCCACCCGAAACCACACTCTTAAAACCCACCGTCTTATAAGCTAATGTGTCTACAATCTTTCTATCAACATGCGAAAAACGCAAAGCCTCTAATGGTCACTATGGATGCTTGAGCAGGTTTAGATTATTCAGATCATTAGTGTAGAACAGAGGGATGCGCTTTAAGTGATAACACGCTCCATTCTTTAACACTTGTCGTGTTGTCAAGGAGACGGGCAGCAGCAGGTCTGTCATCTTCTGTTGTGATTTAACAGGATCTCAGCGTGAAGCAATATCACTTTGTAGACGTGCAGCAAAAAGCAGCATCACTTCTGAGTGGAAAATGTGCACATGAACACGACCTTTTGGGGAGAAATTTGGAGGGGTTTTGGAAAACAGAGAGATACTTTAGATCAAATACAGATAATAGTAAACACAAGATATTAATATGATTGCAAACAATATTTATATATGAATAGAGAGATAAGGGAAGGCGTTAATATGTGCTACATACACTATAAGGACAATAGCTTTGGGACACCTGACTTTTCCAGCCATACGTGGTTCTTTCCCAATCTGTTACCACAAAGTTGAAGGCACACATTTGCTGGATGTTAAAGCATTCAACATCAAATATGAGACCCAAACCTGTTCCTGCATGACAGTGCCCATGTGCACAAAGCCAGCTCCTTAAAAATATGGTTGGAGTGGAAGATCTTGATTCGCCTGCTATAGAGATTTGACCTCAACCCTTTTAAGGGAATTTTTAATTAATTTATTTATTTTTTGCTAACGCACAAACCACACTCCAAAATCTAGAAGTTTAGGAAAGGATTCCAATTCAGTTGTATTTCCATGCTTCACCACTAGAGGCAGACATACAGTAACCCAATCATGATAAGTTACCTCTGATATCACAGTGCACCGTTCTCCATCAAGAGTAAAAAAAAAAGCCAGAACACAGAGCAGCAATCGTTATTCAACATCGTGCGACCTATCGAACAGCAGGTCATTCAGCACTGGGCATTCGGCATCATGCAACCTACCGAACAGCAGGTAGCAACTGACAGCAAGAATCACACATGATCAATTCTAAACCCAGTAAAGTTTGAGTGTTCTAAATCCTGTACCGTGTTTTAAATGACACAATGGGCCGAGTACAATCACCTTATCAGCATACACCAGACAGAGAAACTCCCTTATAATTGGTCCTTCGAGCTAAATAGGAAACCTTCCTAAAAAGAATGGTGGAGGTTGTTATAACGCAAATGGAGACTAAATATGGAAAAAGCACATACAAATCTTTTAAATAAGTGTCCACAAATCTTTCTTCAAATAGTGTACCAAATGCACAGTGAGAAGTGAAAGTACCATGCACGTGTGGTGTTTTATCTAAAAAAAAAAAAAAAAAAAACATTAACAGTACACGACTGGTCATTAAAGAACACGGATTAAATGACCTATTTAAAGCACATACACACCTTCCCAGGGAAAAGAAGCATCTTAAAGGTATAAAAGGTACATGGTCCAGAGCGGTGACAAGAAAAAGAAAAGCTACGTTCACATATTCGCCAACTCGTGGCGACAAAGCGACCCTAGACCCATCGTTTTTTTAACAAGAGCTGACGACTTACGATGATACGAGCGATTGGTGACTAGATGTGGGTTTCCAGTGATGTGAGAAAAGTTTGGCAAATCTGGAGCACATACCAATGGGTGTAAAGACAGTAAAGCTCACTTGATTCATCGTTCTTATACTCACGCTCAAAGAGCTAAACAGACCAGAAAATACCCACAACCCAAGTACTCCTGGTAAATGCTAGTTACACCAACGGCTGAAAAAAGTTACTATGGAAACAGTTAGAAGGGACTTCCTAGAACAGTGACAAATGCATGTGTGAATGTTGCTTGACACTAGCACAGCTTATCATGAGTCAGTGGATATTTAACAATACAAAGGTCTCTCTATGCTAATTACATTGACGTGTCCCTTTTCACTGTTGTGCAACAAGGGACTTGTATGAATGCTGACAGATATTGTTGAACTGTTCTGCTTCAGGTTTCACAGGAACCAGCTTCTTGGCATCTCTTGTTTTACTAACAAAATGATCAAATCATTACATGTCATGTGTTAAATCCTTATTGTTAATATCCGGATTCATATTTCCAGCAGATGGAGATGGCAGGGCCAAGTAGCAGCGGTAACACTCGGCCAGTGAAGAGGAAGACCTGGGGAGGTCTGCGCCAGCGCTGGAAGCTCCTGGGTGTGTTTGAAATCGACCAGCAGCACGAGTTCTACCCTCTGACTTGCATGATGAAGGAGGGCCTGGCTGCTGCTGTGCAGAACACAATCGACAACCCAATACCCGTAAGTAACACAAATAAGCAAAAGCACTTTAGAGTACAGAAATTATGAGAAGCTGGGGGAAAAAATGCAGGAAAACTGACCTTTGAACTTGACCGGCTGTGAAATCCTTAAAATTTAGAATGATTGTTCTAAAAATGAATAGTAGTTAAACCCTTTTTATGATTTAAATGATTATTTAACTGATTTCCATCTTCATTATTTTAAACTATAGCTCTGTGTCCTCCACTACGTTTGTGGAGGTTTGTGCTCATTCAGCAAAAAAGAATGGCATTACTAAAGCCAGGTACTGATGTAGGTGAGGTAAGGAGACCTGGGGTGCAGTCAGTGTTCTAATTCATCCCAAAGGTGTTCAGTAGGGTTGAGGTCCGAGCTCTATAGCAGACAAATCACATCTACTTTACAACACAGTGAAATTCTTTCTTTGGACATCCCAATGATGTTAGGAAGCTGGGGTCGGAGCGCAGGGTCACCCATGATATAGTGCCCCTGGAGCACAGAGGGCTTTGCTCAAGGGCCTAGGAGTGGCATCTTGATTTATACTGGGATTTAAACCCCAGACCAAGCCTGAGCCTAATTACTGAGATACCACTTAATACTGGCTTTGTGTGGGGAAAAAAACTAATGCTACCACATCCAAAGACATACTATACACTTGTGTGCCTCCAACTTCAAAGTCAGATGTCCAAATATTTTGCCTATGGTGTATGATTCTGCCCACCGGTCACCAGTCCTGAGATTGAATATAATAGGCATTATTAAAGACACACAGAGTTCAAACATTGTGTTTATACGTAATCGGGGTAGTGATTAAATCCCAGAGAGAGAAGGGTGTTTAGTTTTGGTCCCATAGTGACCATGTGTTTACGAATTATGTACTCCAGTCCAGGGTGTTGTATTGTTTTGGGTGCTAGCAGTGCCTGGCCCCCTGAGAAAGAAGAAAAGAACATTACAGTTCTGCTGACACAAACACAATTGTGAAGCCTGTGTAAGAGAGGGGTGGAGGGATATCACAATGCCCCTGTCTCCACTGCACAGACCAATAGGCAGAGAACAATATGGCAAAGTTTTTTCTTTTTAAAGGAATACTCCAGTTTTTTCCAACTTAATCTCTATCTACTACCATGTAGTGCCATTTTATTCAATGTTCTACATCACATGTAGTTCGATGTCAAGTGAACTTTATGACTTTATACAAAAAAAATGTATAATAGACCATTTACATGTATATTTATAATCATTTCTCAGGTTACATAATATTTGTAGTTTTACCTACAAAACAAATAATTTTTGCTAATGAATCATTTTCTCTGGAGAATTCTTGTGGAATGGATTCCACATGGTGTTGCATGCCCTCCTCTGGGATTCTGGTCTGTGTTGACATATTTGCATTTTATGATTGCTGCACACGTTATGCCTCAGATCTCCTACATCCCAACATTGCCGGTGAATGGTGAGGTCAGCAAAGAACACTGAACCCATTGTTGTGTTCCTATTCGAGATGGCTGTGTGACATGGTGCATTATTAGAGCCTTCACAAGAAGGCACATTGGTGGCTAGAAAAGAATGTATATGGTCAATAACACTATAGTGTGATTGCTGTTCTGGCTCTTGACGTGTGCTGAGAAAGTTCACCACACCAGTACACCACCACCATCACCTACACAGCATGAACTGTAGAATCTGTAGATTTATAAAATCAGAATAATAATGAGGAAAATTTGTATGGTCTAATTAGTCGCATGCTCTGCTGCAGCATACATGATGAATCCTTATGTCTTGTGAAACAGTGTGGGTGAGGATGTGGCCACTGTAGCTTCCATTTTCCGTTCTTGGCTGACAGGAGTGGGAGTCCTTCTGCTGTTCAAGCTTATTTACCGCACTGATATTTTTGATGTTGCCTGGATACATGAATTCATCCATCAATCCATCCATCAATCCATCCATCCCTCCATTTTTTTTGCCAACCCACCACAGGGTTCCACAGACTACAAACAATTTGGAAATTATGGACTTGAGGAGGAAAACCAGATTACTTGGTGGAAAAGATTATATAACAGTGTAGAGGTGGATTCAAATTACCAGGTTTTGAGGCAAACATGCTCATCTCTGAACCAAAAAAAAAAAAAAAAAAGAAGAAATTACTGTTTACTTTTATTTTGTTTCCAGAAATTCAATAACAGTACATAAGAACATTTTTATTACGACATTGTTTTATATGTACCCTTGTTACTTCTTTTTTTTAATAGTACTGTAAACAGTATTGAATTTTCTTTTTTCTTTACTGAATTATTTAGATGCATTTAGACTCCATATAAATGAAACTGAAGCTGTCAAGTGTGTATTGAAATTAACGTCCATAGCAGCGACAAGTGAAATGGATTGAGATAAAACTGAAATATGTTTGTTTTGTTAAGTTGTGTCCCGGGAGAACCAAAGGAATGAATGATGGAAAGGAAGAATGTTCATGTGAAACACATTAGGAACCCATTAGGTGGCTTTCGTTCTTATACTCAAGATCAAAGAGCTAAACAGACAAGAAAATACCCACAACCCAAGTACTCAAATGTTACTCTTGCATGGTTTTGCTAGTCTTGTGTGTAAAGAGAATGTGTATAGGTGATGTACACAAACACACACACACACACACACACACACACACACACACACACACACACACACACACACACACACACTCACAGTCATATGTTGAACTTTGCCTGCTTATGCAGCAGTTTGACTGTGAATAATAGTGAATGTGCAGTGTGTTGATTCTGACTCAAAGCACACAAATAAGACATGAAGACGTGACCTTATTGCATAACACAATACATTATTATAGTTTTATATAGCTCAGGCCATGTTGAACATCAGTATTGTGTGATGTTTAGGTTTGGTAATTCATTAATTAAATTAAGTTGCAAAATGAATGTTAATGTTAATGCTAATTCTAGATAAATGTGGGGTTGTAGTTGTATAGGAAGATTCTAGTCATTTGTCACATGATCCTCCTTTCTCTTTTATAAACAGTGGAAACTCTGGACAAGACCCAGAAAATGGTTTATGTTGATCAATCTTGAAATGAACGATAACGATCTACAAAGATCATTCTTGTGAGCAGCATGTGCCATTGTTTCATATCCAATGTTGAGGATGTAACAGTAGAAACATTTATTTGTGAAAATCTAAGAATCATAATGTAGAATCATTATATAAAGGGGGTTCAAAACACTGGTATACAAAGACCACATAAAGTGTACAATAATGGAAACATTCGAGGGTTTAAACCTAGAAAGTACATAATTGGAAACTATTCCTAACTTGACATAAAAAATAGCAAGTTTTTCTTGATCAGAGTATTTTTAAGGTCATTGTGGTTTCAGATCACTACATGTAATTATGAAAAACTCTACATAAATAAACGAACGATTCAATGGGCCACTGGATTGCAATAAGAAATGAATAAATATTAATAGATTGATTAAGATAGAAATAGAGCGATATAAGCTAATATTGTTCCGTACTTTTAGTTTTGATACTTATGAACATGAAGTACATTATTGGGGTATCAGGTTTTGGGACACCTGACTTTTTCAGGCCAGGTTCTTCCCCAAACTGTTACTACAACGTTTATGATGCAGTAGCATTACATTGTGTCTTCACATGAACTAGGACACTTAAACCTGTTCCACCATTACAATGCTCCTGTACACAAAAGATATGGTTTACATGGGTTGAGTCCTATACTAGACCTGCTATATAGCTCTGACCCTATTGAGCAACTTTGGGATGAATTATAACAGCAAATGGAGACTAAATGTTGAATGGGATGTTCAAAAAGGACATAGAATCTTATGGTAAGGTTTTCACAACCTTTTGCTTAAATAGTGTACGAGAGAAGAGTATTTACACTACACAAGTAAAGGAATAATGTACTTCATCCAGCACTGCTTTATAAATCTTGACCTTTTAGTGATAAATATATAAAATGATTGAACAATGGACTGAGAGACAGAGGATATAAAAAGGCAAACTAATCAAGCACTAACACAAGAAAAGTGAACAGAATTGGGCAACAAATCAATTTGGTTTGTTGAAAGGACAGGGAAGAAGACAGGACCGAAGGAAAACAAAAATGCGAAGCAAACATGAACACATGATGTTTGTCACCATTTTAAAAAAACAACCTACAAATAATGTAAAACTAAACCCATATACAAAAGTTCACCATTTAATGATAGTACAATTAATTGCTTGTTAAGCAATTATTACCTAGCTACACTATAAGCTATATGATATAGCTCACCTACAACAAAACTACTTTATAACTGATGTCATCTTTTCTGCAGATTTGAAATTATAATCTAAAAAAGCTACTTTATACTTGTTTATTATAGAACATACAGATAAACGTTTATTCTGCTAGTTGTTTGACTTACCCGACGAAACTCCCTCCATAAGATACAGTGCTGTTAGGTTATTTATAATAAAGAAAATACCTCTATTATTATTAGTAAACATTCTAATACACAGGGTTTGTGTAAGAAGTATGTGTTTTTACCTTAACTCCCTATTTACCTTTACACGTTCTAGTACATTTAGTTTAATCCATAATATAAATAATCTTTATGATAACCAGTTATTTCCCCTCAAATCAATGAAGCAATAAAATTCTGTGCAGAAAACGTGTTTTCAGTTCTTTTGTCATTGGACTCATGGCCATTAACTGGTTATTTAGAAATAATTTGTAACCTCAAAAGGAACATAATCATGTTTATTGCATCTTTGCTGTTTCAGAACGAACTCTGTGACGATGATTATCAACTGGAAGTGATGCAAATCCATAAGGTACTACAGATCTCGGTTAAATTACACTATAACGCTAGTGTAATATGTTGTATATGGTGGTGAAATTATGCCAATATTATGTCGTGTGTGTGCGAGTGTTGCTTTATTAATCATTTTGAACATTGCGTACCTGTGCTTAAAAAGTAATTCCAGAGAAACAGGATGTTTAAAACAGAAGAGATAAGGGAGGTAAATACACAAAAAGAACAGGATGTTTTATTCTAGAATAGTGTTTCTGCAGCTGAATGAACCAACATTAATTAATAATGTTATTGATGACCTGTTGGGTGAATATCTACAGTTTCCACCTCATACAACCCTTGAAGCACTCTAGGGAAACATTGTGTTTTTCATAATCACCCTGCACTAATACACAGAATAATCTAGAATATGTCATTGTTTGTTTATGTGACTGTTCGTGTGAAGGGCTTTAAGATGGAGACGTTCGCAGGGCCGGTGTTTGCCAGCCTGCGGCGCTCTCTGGGGATGACAGAGAAAGAGTATCAGCATTCCCTCTCCTCTGAAGGCTGCTACCTGCAATTCATCAGTAATTCAAAGAGCAAAGCGGACTTTTTTCTAACGTGAGTCAGCATTAACGTCCTGCATATTAGATACACCACTGTGTGTGTTTGTGTGTGTGTGTGTGTGTGTGTGTGTGTGTGTGACTGGAAAGAATCTTTTTGTACTAAGATAAAAATCTGGATAATGTTACATATGTTTGATATAAAAAGCTTGGCTTTGGCTCTTTTTAATTTTTTCCCAGGAGAGTACTTGAAGAAACAAGATATTTATTTTTCTAAAATGATGTAAAACTCATTTTGGGTCAGGTTCGCAAATGCAGTCATAAAAAACTTATAATCAGCCTTCATAATTACTCCTTGACAGCTATGGAACTTGAAAAGCTACATGAAATAGTGCAACAGACATAAGCATAATCAATACAGTTTGTACACAAACTATCCATTATGGAACGTCACATATGTACTGTATTTTCCAGACTATAAGCCGCTACTTTTTCCCCACGCTTTGAACCCCGCGGCTTAAACAATGAAGCGGCTAATATATGGCTTTTTCCTGGGTTTTTCCCGGTTTCACAAACTTCAAGCCAAAACACTGAGCCCCATAACATTAGACCAATGAAATTGCAGAACGGGTTTAAGGTGAAGCAATGAAACTCTTTATATTAAATCAGATGCGCTCCCACTGAATCGGGCCGCACCACATCATAAATATGGATGATGTTCCTCTGACGTTTGACCTGCTGCTCACTCGGACTGTCTACAGGAAAAGCGAATCATTCATCACGCTAAAAACCACCGGGGATGAAAAAACCCACTTCACCTGTGTTCTGAGCTGCACGGCATCGGGAGAAAAGCTTCACCGATGATGATTTTTAAACGCACGACGATGCCAAAAGATAAACTCCCGAGAGAAATTGTTGTGAAAGGAAGGAGGAAGACAGTGAACAATGACTTTCTTGGTAGGCTACTGTTTAGATACAAGCCGTGTTACAGACACTGTCTTTCATTAAAGCCTGTGTAAAGTTCATAAGTTTCAGTGTAGACACCTGCAGCTTATAGACAGGTGCGGATTATTTATTTTCAAAATAAAAATCGTTGCCAAATTCAGTGGGTGCGGCTTTTATTTGGGTGCGTTTAATAGAAATTATGGTAAACTATATGGACAAACGTATTCGGACACCTGATCTGTGCTCCTTCATCAAAGTGTTACCAAAAAGTTGAAGACACAAATGTCTTTGAATGCAGTAGCATTACATTTTTCCTTTCACTAGAAGACTCAAACCTGTTCCAACATGACAATGCCCCTGTGCACAAAAGAAACTCCATGAAGATATGGTCTACATGGGTTGGGGTATAACACTGACTGCTCCCCACGTCACTTTAAACATATCTCACCGTTCGCACCACGACACTTTAAACTCTGGACTTGCACAGCACAGTCCGCTTTTTATTTTATTCATACCACACCATATTGCATATGGACACTTTACGGACCCTTACACCACACCATACCGCACACGGACACTTTATGGACAACCCACCACAAATTGCAATTGTTTACATTTTTTACTACACATTGTTTACTGTTTATATGTATATTTGTTTCATACATTATCCTTTTATATATCTTTATATCTTTATACCTTATATTCTTTTATTTTATTTTATTCATTTATTTTTATTTTATTTTATAAAGTTTTTCTTATACCTTATACTTATTTATCTGCCTCCTTTTCTTTTCCCCCATCCTATTCCCTCATGCCGGACCAATCGTATAAAACATTTCACTACATGTCGTACCCTGTATGTATGTGTATGTGATGAATAAAATTTGATTTGATTTGATTTGACCTCTCCACCTTACATACCTGAATTTACTAATGCCATTGTGGCTAAATGAGCACCGATCTCCACAATCACACTTCAAAATCTAGTGGAACACATTCCCAGAAAAGTGGAGGTTATAATAACAGCAAATAGGAACTAAATGTGGAAAGGGATGTTCAAAAAGCACATACGAGTCTTAAAGTCAGGTGTCCGCAAACGTTTGTCTGTAAACCTTGCTATGTTTTAAAACTAAAGTCACAAGGTTCCTGTGCTATTTCTCTTACACATTTCTCGCTAAGCTTTCAGGTGTAATATTTCATCCAATATTCATATTATTACAGGAATGATAAACGGTTCTTCCTGAAGACACAGAGCAGAAGGGAGATTCGGTTTCTACTCTCTCACCTAAAGCATTACATGGATCATCTGGAGATGTACCCCCACTCTCTCCTGGTTAAGTTTTTAGGTGAGTGTTTCACAACCACTAATGTAGTGAAGCAATCATTAGTGGACGTTTTTGGCTTTTTTTTTTTTTATATATAATAATCATTTTTTACAATCGCAGGTGTCCATAGCATCAAGATCTGCAACCGAAGGAAGGTAGAGAGGTCTCAATATTGTACTGTTGTCATATGATTGATGATAAACTGTAAGCAACATAACGATCGAATCTGTTTCTCTTTGTAGTATTTTATAGTGATGCAAAGTGTCTTCTATCCCGATGAAAGAATATGTGCCAGGTAAAAGACTAGCGAATGTGTGAACACAGCCTGTATAGAGATCATTGCTCTGATTCGGATTCAAGTGGTTTATCTTTTATTAACATTTGTAATAAGAGACATTTTGTTAGAAAATCAATTACCATGAAATTAATGAACATGATAAATATTAATCAACATGAACAACAAGAATCCTACTTGCACTGTATGGACAAATGTTTATGGACACCCAAAGACAAGATTCTTATGTGCTTATATGATTCTTTTGCGATGAACATAAGATTCAGGGTGAGGAGGCCTGGGGTGTAGTCAGTATTCCAATTCATCCCAAAGGTTCTCAATAGGGTTGGGGTCGGAGCTCTGTAACAGGATCTTCCCAAGATCTTCCACTAGAAATCATGTTAACCATATCTTGCTATCTGCAATAGGGCATGGTCATGCTGGAATAGATTTGGGTCTCCTAGATCAAGTGAAGGGAACATTTTAATTAATTGTATGGCTCCAACATTGTGCTAACAGTTTGGAGAAGAACCACATATGGCTGGAAAATTCAGGTGTCCCTATACCTTTGACCAGATAATGTACAAGGTTTGTACTAGAAGTTGACACTGTAAAGCCTGTAGCATGTGCATTTAAGCCTGTAATCTATAATCGATAAAGTATAAATTCATACAATCTTTTCCAGACTGCATTATTATATCATTGTACCAGAAACCATTTGTTGCCCCAAAAACGTACAGTTTATTCAATGATTATGTGACAAAGGCAACACCCCAGTAAGTCAAAACAAATAGTGCCAAACTAAAGCGAATATGCATGCATCATTTACACACTGTAAACTTTTCTCATTTATAGATATGATATCAAGGGCTGCGAAGTGAGCAGGTGGACAGACCCGGCACCCGAAGGGAGTCAAGTCATTGTTGTTCTCAAGGACCTGAATTTCGAGGGAAGGTTCATCACATTAGGTGATGCTCTGTGTGCCGTAGTTTACTGCAAGAATAAATGTCAGTATTTGCATGTTAGACACAATTCATAAATGGCATCTGGGACCTAAAGAGTGTAAAACCCAAGAGATTCCCTTACGGTCCCTCCTGCAGGTGGTAAACCCACGGGAATAATAATAATAATAATAATAATCTTTATTTTATATAGCACCTTTCTCAAAGAGCTTCCCAAGCTATATAAGAAAAAAATTGTATTAAAGATAAAAAAATTAAAAATAATAGTAATAATAATGAAACTAATAGGAAAAATATTAATGAAAAAAATAAAATAAGTAAATGAACATCACAGAATACATCACAAAAGTTTTAAGAGATGTAAAAAAAAACCTATAATCCTCGGCCTGTCTAATCTCTTTTGGTTTTATTATGTATTCATTTGATTTAGTAAATAAATAGAAAACCATATAATTTCAATCGAAGAAATACACAAAGATTTTACAAAAAGACACCTGTAGTGTATTGCCTTAATTATTTATTCAAGAACCCTTACTCAAAACCTTCAAATGCTTGTGTGTGTGTGTGTGTGTGTGTGTGTGTGTGTGTGTGTGTGAAGTAGACCAACAGCGTCCTTGGCTGCTCCGCCAGGTACAAATTGACACATCCTTCCTACAAACACTGAATGTACTGGACTACAGCCTCCTGCTGGCCCATCAGCCCCTGCATAAGGACGAGCGTCACCCCAGCCTGTCCTTCGCCTCCCTCATCATGCGCACCAAGAAGTGAGAGACTTGCAAACACTTACAACCACTGTACCTGAGGGTTTATTCAATGACACGAGTGCTATCGAGATGATGAACCCTTATTGCTTTAGAATTGCTCAGCCGTTTAGTCATGCACAATATCTGGTGAATGTTTTAAACTGATGTGTTTCATAAAGTCGAAATGCACACGTTCATGTTCAAAGATGCTACAAATTATATACAAGGGCACACCAGGGCTTTGGAATTAATGTTGAAAGGAACAGATGAGGAACATTTAGCCAATAATGAGAAAGAAAAAATAACCCGAATCCAGTGATCAACAACTACCATGGTGTTGTTCAGTCTTATTCGTAAAAGGGCCGGTTTGGGTTCAGCTTTTCTTTCCAGTCGAATAGGAGCCACACTTGATTCCATCTGTTTAATTAGTCGCTTAATGCAGCTTAACACTTATTATACACCGGGGAGAATTTTGCATTCGCTCTAGTTGTCAGTTAGTAAATGACCGTCACTGTATCTTACAGCAGACATTGTGCTGCACTGGCAGGTTTATCATTAACAATATAAATGAGCTTTCAGTTTTTTCTGTAAAGCAGTTTGTGACAATGTCTATTATTTAAAGCCCAATACAAATCAAATCAAGTTGATCTTAACTTTCAGTAGACTATGAGGTTGCACTTTCTTGTAGTGGAAACCTGCACATACGTGTACAACACGTCTTTTGTAGATAAGATTGCACACCAGTGAATGACCACATCTTTGGCTCTAAATGTTTTTCATTTAATTTTTATGTAGATGCTAATGTTCAAAACCATTTCTTTCAGTTGATCATGTTTTTTTTTAACTGAACTGTTATTTTAAAGTGGCTCTGATAGCGTCCTCTAGTGGACAGTTTAGAGTTCATCATGTTTGACACTGTATGGACAAATGTATTCAATTTCAGTTGACACTTTTTCAACTAAGAATCTAAATAGCTGTAATATATATATATATATATATATATATATATATATATATATATATATATATATATATATATATATATATATTAACGTCGCAATATGATCTTATATATATATATATATATATATATATAAATACTTTTTTTTTACAGATACATATTTTTTTTTAATGCTTTATGCTCATCAAAAGGTCAAAACACAGAGGCATGTTTTTAGCTTTCTGTTTCTGCTGAATCTTACTTCCTTGTTTACCTTTGTTCCCAGATCCCTCACTTTGCTTTCCACAAGGCCAGTAAAAGGCAGGCATGTAGCTAAGACATATTAGTACAGTGTAATATAACCAGTGGTATAAATACGAAGTATTTTACCATAACCACGATTGAGCTTGCTTAGTTACCTTACTTATCCTGAGATCCCATTTTTACACATTCCACAAGAAAATCCAAGTGCTTGATGCATTAGCAAACAAACTAATGAGCTTTGACTAACCAGAGTGATGTGTGTGTGTGTGTGTGTGTGTGTGTGTGTGTGTGTGTGATAGAGAGAGATATGACCGGTGCTCGAATTGAGTCAAGTCCTATGGGTCAAGCCCCAGTTGTTGTGTAATTCATATATTTTTTGCTAAAATAACCCCCCCCCCCCCCAAATCTATTTTTTTTTACTTGTCATGGGGGGGACCCTAATGCCTTATGGGGGTCCCGGATCCCCCCAGCACGCCCTCAATTCGAGCACTGGATATGGCTTTGTATTGCTATGACTAGATACATTTTTTTTCTGCAACAGGTCATTAAACACAAGCTCCCGTGCTGCTGTACCAGGAGTTGTGCCTGAGGATGACTCAAGCATCCAAACCCCAGAGCTGGATCCAGGGACGTCTCAGTATCAGATCGCAAAGGCGTCTCAGGCAGAATTTGGGGAACAGAACGACGAGGCCTCTACGGTCGAATCTAAATCGGCTGAATTACTGGAGTTTCAGGCCCAGAACCGGAGGCTGCTGCCTAACTTCAAAAACCCAATTCATGTAATAGACGGACCTGAGCAACGCTATTTCATCGGCATCATTGACATCTTCACAGTTTACGGCTTTAAAAAGAGGCTCGAGCACCTGTGGAAGAGGCTGAGACATCCTGGACAAAGTTTCTCCACTGTCAGCCCTCCTGCTTACTGTGTGAGACTGTGCCAGTGGGTACAGGACCATACCAATTAGTGTGGTTGCAAACATTTAACCACATATCCAACATAAGATCTTACTACTAATAGTTTTGCTTACAAATAACAGGACACCAAGCACTAAAATCCCCTCACAAAGACACTAGAGTCGTTCTGCCAGGTCTATGATTTGAGTTTATACACATTTGAATACAGAAAAGTTTTTGCTAAAGATTTTCCTTATAACTTTATTTTGCAACTTAATTGTTAAAGGCTGAACAGTGTCTTTTGTGGTACAGAAGATCATATTGCGACGTTAAGCAGCAAACTTGATCTGTGAAAGTATAAGTAAGAAGTGTAAGAAGTCTTGGTGGATATTTTTAGTTTCTCCTCTTCTAAGATGTTAAAAAGCTACAAAACTCCAAAGAGACGACACATCTGGCTTCAGCAACGATTCCAAGGTAGACATGGCAGTGAACTGAATAAGACAGTCAATGACTCTTAAACACCAACAACTGTTTAGTCAGTTTAAAGTAAACCACATGAACACAAATAGAGAAATACCCGGGTATGTAATTAGTTGGGGCCCCTAGTGTTGGTGCACGTTTGAGAAGGCATCCATTCAGCAACAAAGCAGGTGTTTTCAGATTTCAGCAAGTTTCTCACAAAACCAAATGATTCTCATTCAGTAAAACGGATTTCTCCGGCTGTATCCCTCCCTGCTGCAGGGTCATTCTTGAAGAAAAACCGGGAAGAGTTGTAGGCGAGTTGTAGCCACACTGCCAACATAAGATCTTACTACTAATCGTTTTGCATACAAATAACAGGACACCAAGCACTAAAATCCCCTCACAAAGACACTAGAGTCGTTCTGCCAGGGTTATGATTAGAGTTTATACACATTTGAATACAGAAAAGTTTTTGTTAAAGATTTTCCTCATAACTCTCTTGCGCAACTTAATTGTTAAAGGTTGAACAGTGTCTTTTGTGGTACAGAAGATCATATTGCGAGGTTAAGCAGCAAACTTAGACATCCGTTCGGTGATATCCTTATTGGTCAGTGTAAGAAGTCTTGGTGAATATTTGTTGCTCCTCTTCTAAGATGTTAAAAAGCTACAAAACTCCAAAGAGACGACACATCTGGCTTCAGCATCCATTTTACCCGAAGCCATGCGAACTAGAATACTTTTTAAAAATATATATAACATAAAAAGATCTGATTGGCACTACAATAAAAGAGGAATCATTTTTCAGTTACGTTTCAGTTCCTTCTAATTTTCTATTATAACATCTTAATATTCTAATCATAAATGAGAATATTAATCGGTTCTCGTACATCGCCTGAAATTTGTATTTGGCTGTGATTAAATGTTAACCAGTTAGTCAGTTCAAGAGTGAAAGATCCCAGAATGTTGCACATGAAATGTTATTTAACTCTGCGTTGATATTGTTTAAGTTATATGCAAAGAAGCTCAAAACTGAGAATATGACAATAAACATGATGATGCTAACAAAGTAAGAGAACTGGTGAATTGGAACTGTGTAATTGTCTGTCTCTCTCTCTCTCTCTCTCTCTCTCTCTCTCTCTCTCTCTCTCTCTCTCTCTCTCTATATATATATATATATATATATATATATATATATATATATATATATATATATATATATATATTTATAGGGAGGTATATAGGGTATAGGGAGCCTGTGGTCCCAGTTGATAGATTGAGAATTATGATGGACTTTCCCCATATGGTTTCTTTCCCTAAAGTACAATTAAAGAACAGTAGAAATATATATCCTGGTGCCTCCAAAATGTAAAGTTGATCAGTACTTTCTCAATAAATCCTGAAACATTTATCCTGGATTATCAACAACTATAAAAAAAAATATTATTCTGAGCCAATCTGCAGTAAACAATATAATTACCATCAATTAAAGAAATGTTCAATTGTACTTCTGGACCAAAAATAAATAAATAAATAAATAAATAAATAAATAAAAGAACTAAATCCCCTATGAATATCTACTTATGTCTATTGTGAACCACAATGACTCTTATCAAAATAAGTAAACGGCCAAAAAGGTGAATGTTATTAGACAAAAAATATTAGTCACAGACTCATACAGGGATTTCTGTAAATCAGCATTAAAAACACAGGAATAAATCACTTGGCGGGTCCCGAACTCTCCCGCTCTGCTGTTAATCGAC
Source organism: Silurus aristotelis (assembly GCF_946808225.1). Taxonomy (NCBI): domain Eukaryota; kingdom Metazoa; phylum Chordata; class Actinopteri; order Siluriformes; family Siluridae; genus Silurus; species Silurus aristotelis. The sequence continues at coordinate 7,110,463 of NC_139599.1, forward strand.
GATCATTTTAGTCGTCGGATTGCAAAACAAATTGAGACAGTATTCGTATCCCAGTGCTCTTGGACCTTTGAAGAAGTAGATGCCGAACTCGCAAACATCCCGAACCATCTAGAGACGTCCCAGTGCCAATTG